>NC_057782.1:3835077-4183348 GCF_014825855.1 Bombus pyrosoma
CATAGCCTGATTAATCGTCGGCCGCTAATCGAGTAATAATTCGACTAATGACGATCGCACGGCAACAACCTACTATGAATAATTTGACGACACGAATAATCACCCTATGTATGAATAATACATGACAAATTAATCCCGAAAACTAACGGGAATCCGCGCGGTGCAATTTTCAACCCTGTTTCGCGTCTCCTATCAATTTTCCTGGGATCAGTTTCTCTATCAAGCTCGTAAAACGTATCGCGCGTAATATATATGAGAAGACATGACGTTAAAAAGGGAAATAAAATAAAAATGGGAAGAGGAAAAAAGAAGAATAGGTGGAAAGGAAAGGGGGAAAAGAGAATAGATTAAAAAAAACGCGGAAGATTGAAGCGTGCTACTAATTAAAATGCAAATGGCCGCGTTTTATTAACGTCGAGAGTGGAGGACGCGTCGTAAGTAATGTCACGGTTTTACGGGACGAGTATTAGCGTGGCTTTTAGCTCGCCTGATTATCCCGATAGATCCATTTGTCTCGATTAACATGTCCTGTTAATTCGATCAGGCGGAATTCCATTTCCTGTTAATACCTTTCTGTCACCGTGATCGTTTCGTTGCAGTCAAAGAGGTCTCTACCACTGTTACAACGGAATTATTATGCCAGGTTCGTTCCGCCCTCGTGCGTTTTCTCTCTTTGTGCCCGCGAAGACGAACGGAGGTCGCCGCGTGTGCTCCATCCGTGGTCCACTGCACGCGCGTAAATGTTTCAGTTGTGCAATTTGCCGGACCTCCCTTGAAATTCATGGTATTCTTTTGTCCCACGTAATTGGGTCAAGCGCTTCGTAAATATTTGCTCTGACGTACCGGTCGCCGCCGGTTTAGTTGCGGACTGGACAAATACCCTTTCAGTTTAGTCCGGCTGATGTACGGCTTCGTCGATTATCCGGGTTCTGGTCGGTTCATGAAACTTGAAAGATCGGCCTGGCCAGCAGCGAGAAGGTTGGTCTCGAAGAAAGGCAACCGGCGCGGCATGCTGCAACGTGTTTTCATTCGCGAACGTTGTAACGTTCGTGAAAAATTCGCCTCACTGTCTACCTTAAGAGTCTCGTAGCTCGTAAATACGGAATGTGTAATGAACGGCTGTCCTTATTTTTCTCGATTGTACCTTTTTTATCTTCCTCTCGAGCGGTCCAACGGCAAACAAACAGCGCAACGCACACGGTAAGGCCGACAGTGGGAAATATAACGCGGAAACGTGCCTAGAAATATTTTATATCAGATGAAAATGTTTCATCGCCAGCATGCTGTTTGGCTTTACCACCGCGTATCGTGTATTTTCAACGCGTAATCTCGCAGGCGAGGTACCGTATTAAAAGCAGCGGTACGACGCCTTTAAACAACTAACCCTGCTCTGAATATCGTTTAATTTTTCATCGTGCTATAGGCGTTGAACAGCTCGTATCTCGTAGCCAATGATTTAAATGCTAGCCCGACTGTGTAATTTCACTCTGCTGTCTTCGCGTACATCGGTGTATAACTATTTCGGATTGTCTGCTACGTAATGCAAAAGAATCAAATCGAATAAAAGTAGTTGCAGTGTCGTAAACTATTATGATTAATTTACAATGAATTGATTGTACAGATGTCGATTAAACAGGAAACGATGGTTGTTTAACGGGAACTAAATACAATAACGTACTATAATTTAGACAACTCAATAGTTAATTTGCAACTCTCGTCACCACGGATTCAACGCTCTCTCTCACGCGGACCACACTCTCTCGACAACGCAACTCGCACTCTCTGACTTCTCGATTCACTCTCTCTGGCTTCTCCACTGACACTGACTGTTAATTCGTCTTTCTCCTTTAGCCTCCCTTTGTCTCTTCTTCGACCTACCACGCAGGTGTTCCGCATCTGTTCGTGGCCAGGGTCACGTAGGACTTTTTTCTACGAAACTATTCAATTGAAGGACCGGCGACGCATTGATGGGCCTGACGGCGCCTCGGCTCTCTCGCGACACTGTTTATGATTCACCCGATATCTCTTAGGCCTTTTGTCCACGATACTACACTAGTAAAAGTAGAATCGATCGAAGAATCCATCGTATCTAATATATCACCAATGTAAGAATGTAACGGCATCAAACGAATATCCTTTGAATTCAGCTAGCGAATAGAAGGTCCTCGAACTCCTGTCGCGCTATATTTAAATAAGCAACCCTCGTAGCAGGAACAAGAACGTTTCATTTTGCAGTGGATTCCGTAACAGACGCGGCCGGATACGGGGCCTTTGCATGGATAATAAACGACTTTCGGTAGTTCAACGGACTGCATTTCAGCCTTCGTATTTTGAGAAGCTCACCGTTCTCCGGTCACCACCACCCTCGCGCGTCTATCCACGCTGAGAACGAGGATGCCGCGTTTCCCGTTCAACCCTCCTCTTCGCTTTCTATCTGTCTCTCCTCCTTCTATTCCGTACCGTTTCATGTGCCACGCGCTCTCTGCAAGCAACTTCCGCTCGTAACTTGTACCTCTCTATTTTGTGCCGCAGGATATCATAGCTCACGGGCCAGGAATGGTGTTCCACGTCGTAAACCTCATCGTGATGGTACTGGTGCCGATGGTGGTCATCCACGTGAAGGATTCCGGATTCAGCCTGTGTAAGCGCCATTTTACGTATCATTTCGTTCAACGTGATTCTCGGTCTCGTACGGACGACGACGCTCGTGTACGACGACCACCCATCGAAATGAAATATAGGAAGTAGGAAAATAGTGTTGTGGCAGTGTCTTTGCGTGGCGTAACGACGTCTCGGCTTCCATAGACCTTGATATAGAGACCGCTTAAGCTGGCAATTCATTGCCGAGCTATAAATTTTAATTCTACGTTTAATACTATATTATGAGAGTCGTGATATTTTAAGAAGTTTATTATTCGCGTCATGTACGGTAGTTCGCTAGAACATTTGAAAGCTTAAAATAGACAATTTTTGTATATGTATTCCACGCGTATATTATATATAAAACATTTCGAAATTTCAGCATTGTTGTGAGACTCAATTGTCATAATTCATGATCACATTGGTTTGCAGATCTGTTTTAAAATCATTCGTATAACGTACATAATATTCGTAACATTCGTAAAATGATACGTTTCTATAAGTATTCGAATGCTTTCGCGAGCTGCTGTATATAGCGCCAGTAACTGAAGCACTTCAGGAGAACGTTGGAAAATATTTCCTTTTCCTAAGACGATTTTACTTATCGCGTGGATCGAAAGACGTTTAAATTTTCTGCGTCACACAAGCATATTTTATAAACCTTTATAACGAAGTATGGTATTACCGATGGCTTTACGGAATCCACGACTCAACGTAAAAGAGAATAGCGCAAGTTTTCGCTGCGAATCTTACTTCCAACCACGTGTGAAAAGCTTCCAAGTCCATTTACGAGTGCACACCACGTACGGTTACGGTCGAATAATTTTGAATTATTCTGTCGGGCCGGACTTCAAAAATGCGAAAGCTTACGAAGTCGGCGACGAACAAAGAAAGGAATGTCGAATCGAAATTTTCAGCTGCCGTAAAACCTTTATAGCATTCCGGGAATTGCGAACATCGCGTCTCTTCTCGCGCGATATTGGTGTCCGCTAAGCTGTTTAATTAACGAAATCGTATCGTGCACGACGCCAATATTACGCAGTGCTGTTTAATACGTCGCCATTGCAAAGCAGAATATTGTTAAAATCGAATCGCTGCCAGCTCTTTTTTTGAATCGTCGCTATTTCCTTCTTTCTTATTTTAACTACCCGGTCCAAGGTAAACCGAGTCGTTGCCTCGTCGCTGTTTACCACTTCTACGCTCATGCCGATCGTCAATATTGCGTTGATTAATGAGATATGATTGATTTACGTTCGTCATTAGCGCAAATTTTCAATTTTCAACCGATTTTGATTAGTCGTTTCTGACCGGCTCGACGTCGCGTGACGGTGCTTGAATTCTCGTTACGGGGAACACGCCGGACATCGTTGTAGCGCCGTATCAAAAATTCTATTTAAATGCAATACGCACGGTGATCCGTGAGATTCGATGGTCGAGTGTCATCGTCCACACGAATGCAATTACACGATGCACCGATTGATCTACGACTCGATCGATCGTTCGATTACGCCGACCCGCCAGTGGACTTTGAAACTTGAATTACCACGGAAACAAAATTTCGTTATTTGCAGGATACAGTTCAATCATAATATTTCATATATTTTAGTATTTATTTTATATTCCATCGAATTCTGCGTAACGTTCTTTAAAAATAGCTTCTCACTCAAACAGGTATTCTTATTTATGAAATACTTTCAGTGATGTTTCTTAAACGTGCAAATCATTCAGCAGATCGTGTTGCTTCGTTCTCGAATGATCAAATTTACACCGTTTACCAGTTGGCCCGTGTACGTATATCCAGCTGTAGGCGAATGAAACCCAAACAAATAATTAAAGTCGGAACGGCGAGAGTCGGTAAAAAAGTTTCTCGCCGATCTAGTTGATCGCAAACGGGGCTGCAGCTACGAATCTCAATTAAAAGACATTTTATTGGAACGTCTTCCGAGATCGCCGGAAACCGCGCGAAGCGCTTTGAGAACGATCGAAGAAAAGCAATTAAAGAGTAAGCACATCGAGGAATACGGGGAAGACGGCACTCTAATTAAAGGATTTCGAGTTAAAACATCTTCAACCACAAACACGTTCCCTGATATTTCCATCTGCTATCGGTGCAAGCGGCTCGCGATTCTTCAAACGAAACTCGATCCCGAATTTCTTGACGCATTATCATAAACGGCCGCTTAAAGTTTCACAGGGTGGAAACAAGCGAGACAGATGTTTCGCGTTGATTAAAGCATACCGGATTAAAGAAACTAACAAGAGGCGCGTATAATAAGAAAGTTACTCCACCGGAGCAGATGCTTTCGTTGGGGAATTTCCTTCTTCTTTCTTTTGTACACGATGTTACAGCGATTTGTGTTCGTTGCAGGGTTTTATGATGTCTTCCGAGTTATTCTTCCTTGACTGAGACATCCAAGTTTATTGCGAATCTTCTATCTTGAGCAGAAAACTGTAGCAATTCTTCCTTCATGCTGTTGCATAACAATATATCAGAAAAGTTTGATTATTTGCCGGATTTAAACGTTTTATCTTCTGCTAGAAAGCCCTATGCTAATAATAAAGTGGCTTTATTTAGATAACATTGGTTTTCGTTCTAGTATTTGCATTTTAAGAGGAAATTGAAAGACCGTTTATTCTGTACAATTGCATACACCAATATAGGAATGTTGAGCTACAAATAACATTCCATATAGAGTAACGTGTATAGAATGACGACAATATGCAATAATAATTAAACGATACAATAATAGTAATTCTTAAAACGACTCTCGATTCTTTGAAAACTGTATCTTTTCTAATTTAAGACCGTGTCAATTTACAAATGAGTCTTGTATGACTTCCCTTGTTCTCGATCATTCCGCATTTTCAAGGATCTTGGACACGCACAAACTCTTTGAATTTGCAATTCTCGAGTCTCTAGCAGAAACATGTAGGTGCTTGTTCTCGAGTCATTCGTCATTTTGACGAATTATACCACTTCCAAGCTATAGCATCTTTCCCTATAACTACCTGCTCGACATTTTCCAAGCGCGACAAGGAAGTTGAAAAAAGATGGCAGAAAGGATAGAGATAAGTCGACGATGAAGCGAGCGGGACAAATCCGTGAACACTGGCGAGAAAAGTGTTCGGGCCGTGACACGTGAGCCACATAGAGATTCATACGTCAACTAGTCGGTACATCCGGTTGTGTAAGCGCTTCTTAAAAGTTCTGAAGTCTGACGCGAGCGCGCCTGTAGCCTAAAAGTAGTACGATTGAAGTGGCTGTGCAGAAGAACAAGGGCCGGCCTTCTTTTCTTCTTCTTCTTCACGTTTCACCTCCTTCGTTCTCGTCTTTTCTTCGTTCTTTTCCCTTTTGGGCTTCTCTTCTACGGATTCGTCGAGGTCCTCGACCACCGGCTTGACACGCGAGACGACTCACGTACGCGTGAGAGGGTGTGCAGTGTGCACTCGAAAAAGAAGAGAGAGAGAGAGAGAGAGACATAAAAAAAAGGAGCGTGTATCCGGCTAGTGCAGATACGAGCTTCGTCGAGAACCTCGAGGTCTTTGCGCGAGACTGGCGCGCGCCGCATTTCAAAGCAGTTTTGTCTTTCGATTGCCGGCATGAAAGGACGCAAAGCAACCCTGAGCCTGCGTAATTATCGACGAGCGGTTTTATTCGAGCTCTCTTTGCCGGCCCCCGGAATTAAAGACGCCAATGCTTGCCACTTAGCGTCGCCTCTCGGAAAAAAAGCGCGGACAGCCTTTCAGTCGGTTGTAAATTTAATGAAACGAAGCTTCCATTTGTCGTCAATGCCGGCCTGAAATTACATAAAGGTTCGAGTGATTTTTCTTCTGACACCGATAGAATAATTCACGACAATTCGCTATCGTAGAATAAAGGAAAGTTCGAATCGATCTCGTTAACGATCCTTGCGAGACAGATGGAAATTTATTTTCTATGAAAGTCGTGTTTCACGTATATCGCCCGTCCGTACGAACATAATAAATAGAAATATTCTTAACCCTCTGTTTCGTCATCTTTATTCGAAATTAACTGAACTTCCATTATGTACGATCATAAACGATATTTAACGCGTACGATCACGCCGGGAATATAATTTGCCTCCAAATAGCGAGCAATTGAATAAACGATAAAGCCCAAGGATCTCGAGGACACGTTGATATTATGCGCCAGAGAGAATTGTCTGGTGGCACGTGATTCTCGTACCGCTCTTTGGAGATGCAGCGTACCATTAAAGTCAGAAACAGAGGGTGTGCGACTGGTCGAGGGGAGGGAGATTCGATCGCGACGCATATTGAACGCTGGTCCCGTTCGTATCGAGTTTTTCAGTGAACGAATTGTCCAATCGTTTGTCTCCTTCGATAATTACCGCTTTTACGCCGCATCCCTTGCTACAGGCGATCCCTTTCAGCGATCAGAGAACACTAGAAAGCCCCGGCAGCCGTTGGGAAATGGCAGTTCGGATCGACGATTTAATTTTTGCGTTCGCATACTTGCTGAATCACGCGTCTCGTTTGGGCATGACGAAGCGGAGACGTAAAAGGTGTGCGAGACAACGATGCGAAAATCGTCGGATTTTGGCGAAGAGTCGAAACGAAAGAGATTCGTCGTAATTACGAGGCCAGGGAAATATCGTGGAATTCCATTCGGCTTCGATATTCTCCTATATAATGCTTGCCTTTTTGTCATTACAAAACGCGACACCCAGTAGAAACATGGAGCTATCGACCTCCGCCTGCGCCCTTCGCCCTTCGCCTCTCTTTCTCTCGCTGCCTTCTCTCTTGTCTTTCCTCCTTTCTTCCTCTCTCTTCGCTTTTGACCTCCCATTTATTCCCCTTTTCGGTATCTCTCGCAGCACCATGTTCACCTCTCGTCTTTGTTGCTCTCAGCGTCTCCCTGCCATTCGCATAGCTGCCGCCCGCAAATGCAATAAAAGGCGTCGAGGGTTTACTCGCACTGTTAAGTGGCACTCGGTATCATATTGTGGCAGGACAAGTATTCTCGTCTTCGCGGACGCGCGCGTAGCCCGTGACGTACGATACTCGACGGGCCGCTGGAATTTTTGTGACTTCTTGTTCGATGGCTGACATAAAAGGAAAAAGGGAAACAGACAGACAGCGAGGAGAAACGAATGGAATGAAAGAACAGTGTTGGATCGAACAGGAAAAGGTAACAAATGCGCATCCATGTTTCGTAATTAATCGCGATTTCATCGGGATTAATTAGGGCAGCGAGAGAAACGCGTCCGTCGAACGAGACACGCGAGCAGCGTCGAATGTTTCACTGTCACTGTAAAAACGCTCTTGCTGGTTTTATAATCGTATTATCGCGGGAACGAATATCGGGCGCTGCGTTTTTAATGCAAGTCCGATTTAATTGCGGAGAATTATTGGAAGATACAACAAATGTTTGAGTTTGCCAATATATAAATACTCATTTAAAAGCCTTCTTTTCTCGTCAGTTTGTTTGCATTCAATCAATTACGCGATTAAATATCGTCAAGTTTTTCACTTTGGCAAAAAACAACAGCTGCCGTGGTAAATTCGTGGAAAATTCGCTTCCGTAGAAACGATGATATTACGCGAAACAACGTATTTATTTATTTCCTGTCTGATATCTTGCAACTATAGATGCATTTTACAACGTGCTATACGTGCAGCGCACAATAGTCGATATCTCGACATAATAACGAACCCTGTCACTCCGGACGTCACTTAGAATTTCATAATTCGCGAATTCTTACCCTGTCACTGGCAGCGAACGAACGCGTAGAAATCTCGAGCTCGTGTAACTCGCGCCTGCATCCGCGTTCTAATAATTCTCAGCGTCTTTTGATTTCGCCGTCGACCTATAAATCCGGACCGAAGCATGCACTTTGCACGCACCCTACGTCTCGATATGCCATACAGCCGACATAAAGTTGTAACGAGCACGCGACTACCCTCCAACCGTAAAATCCGAACGCATAACGTCAGATGGGAACGTAATAACGCGTCGGACGAAACAAAGAGGCGAGCCTTTACGAATCGAGCTGACGATATCGTTGTGTCTGCCTGGAAAATTCAATCGTCGTCGTCGTCCTCGTCGTCGTCATCTAACGTCGTCGTCGTTGTCGTCATCTAACGTCGTGTACGCGCGTGACACGTTAGCGTTAAAGACGGGGCGGAGAAAGCAAACCGCCAGGCGACATATTTCAAGATCGTGCCGAGAATAAGGCGTTCTCTTTTCCCGTTTAGCTTAGCCACTCTTTCGTTCGTCTCTCTGTCGCTGTACAACGCCGTTATAGTATCAGTATCTACGTTCTCTAGGTGAAAAATGCAGCTGCAACAGGATGGATATTGGATGCGAATAACGTAGGCATGCTTTTGGAACTAGAGGAAGCTTTTGTGAAATCATTTCAAGAGAAAACTAGTGGACGATGACCCGAAGATTTGATTAAATGGACGATAACGAAAGTTTGTTGATGTGTCAAAATAGGAAAGATAGTTTCATGCGAAGTAAGTTTGAAACTTTCGCAGGAGGTTTCGAATTTTTTATCGCATAAGTCTTTCGTTAAAATAATTTTCTAATTAATATTTACGAAAATCCTAAAGAAGGTTCGCCTAGTATAAAGTTATTGCCGACTTGAAATAGTTTCCTTAAAATTATGTACGTAGCTTCAAAATTAAAATCACATTTTGGTCCAAACCACTTTGGTCCGAACTAAATTACCTCTCACAAATTTCACTCACGTCCTTAAACCTACATCTTAACCTACTGGCAGATATCAGCGAAGTTTAGCCACCGTAAGAACGAATGAAAATTAAAATCGCTTGACACGGCAAAGTTCAAGTTGGTCGAAGCGATAAAGTTTAAATGAATCTTATAATCTTTAGGTTCCACGAGGTCCTGAGGTGAGTCGTTTTACCTCATGACGTGGGCGTCGGTAACTGTGACACAGATTCTGGGAAAATGGCGCGACCTAAACGCTTCCCCATTCACGATAGATGTTCTCGTTTGCTCAACTAGATCCTAGTGGATTACAGCATGATAACGAAGTAGTTATTCCGGCTGGTTCTCTCCCTTTCGCTGTGACGAAAGGGACGGAGTGGTTGAACGGCTGCACGAATTAGTCGGCGGTCCACGATTTGTTATTCAAAATTCGCGGAAAGGCGCCCATCTGGCCACATATCCGGCTGCGTTCGAACGTAATTTCCGTTTCGCCCAAAGCTTCTCTACCTTCGGCGTAAGCCTGTAAACGTTTTAGTGCAGAACCTGGCCTCGATGGAGAAACATTTATGATTCAAAGCGCGTAAATACCTTGGTAGGTAAATATGAATTGCTGGAAACTGGATAATCTCGTAGGCCAACGACGGTCAGTAACCAAAGATGTTGATGATAAATATTGAAACTTGGAACTCGTTAATTAAGGAATCGCGTGATTTAACAGTTCGTTAACGAGAAGAGTCCAGGGCTATGTTAGGAAAATTATGCCAAGTTCCGTTTCTTCGGCCGTTATTTACAGACGAATCTCCATCTTCTCTTCCTCTCCATGTGAACGTACAAACACACTGATTGCCTCTTACGTTCCACGATGTACCACGTCTGCAGCCTCGACCGTTCTGGCGCGAGACTCGCCGAGATCCTAAATCTGATCCAGCGTTTCCTTTGTTCCAACCTCTACCCTATTCGTTCCTGCCTAAACCAACAGTAGCTCGCTTCTCGCTCTCCGAAGCGAATCTCTCTTGTAGACTGAGAGGACGATGTCTGGACGTGTGATTTGTAATTCCTGAGGAACTCATGCCGCGGTAGTCGAACCGTTCGCTGCATAATTTGTAATTCCAAAGAACACGGCCAGTACGAAATGGTCGATAGGATTGGACGAGGAACGGAGAAAAGGAAGAGAAAACGATCTAAGATGGAACAAGGATGAACTGACTTAAATAGTCAGAGAGCAGGTGGAAAGAAAAAGAAAAGGAAAGTAGAAACGAAGGAAGAAAACGAAGAAGAAGAAGAAAAAAGAGAAGCGGAACGACGAAGAAGCGATGAATTCAGCACTCACACTCCGAAACCGTCAGCCCTTATAAGCAGCCAATTTCGTTGACTTCAAACGAGCACGGCGTTCGACGTAGCGTGAAACACGGCCGAGCCAAGTTAAAGAAGACGCGGATGGTCGAGCATTCGAGCAGAGGAACGAGACGCATCCTCGTGTGCGTGCTCGATTCGCTTTCACGCCGCGCGTAATGGCGATCCAGGGGTGCAAGAATTCCATACATATCCTCGCCGGCAAGCAGCGATACAGGCGCGCAGGGGTTTGAGATAGAAACGTCTGGAGTCTAGCCAGCCGGTGTTAGGCTAACTAGCTCGTGGCAGTCGAATGCACAAAGGCAACTGTCGGTGTGCCGTTTACACCGGATAATCCACGTAAAATTAGGATGGTAAATTGGTTACCGCGCGAATAATGCGAACGAAGTCACGGTTCTGAGCAGCATCGCTGGGGTATGTCGCGAGTTATACGTCGCAAGCGCCTGACTCGATACCCGGGTGCCAGCCTTTGTGGATGCCAGATAGAGGAGCCGGTTCAACTGGCTGGCAGGTCCGGTCAGACTGCCTCTAACTGCCGGCAATATACTTGCAAAGATATAACAACGATACGCGGAGAGCCACTTTGCAACGTTACGAGGCTGAGTTACTGAAATATTAACGTCGTCGCGACACCCTTCGTCCGGTGACTATTCGCGTTCAACGCCGGCTTTGATTTACCATTCTCGACGCATTTTCCCATGGAGTAACTCCTAAACTTAGTTTAGACACCATCCAGCATCGTTTAGGCAGTAGAATTACTTGATATGATTTTTAGAAAATAATACTTCAGTATATCGCAGTAGAAATATTTTTGGCCAAAAGCATTCTTGTATGTCTATCAACATAATACTAATTCGTAACCAAGAATAGTACAAAGCAAGCTGGAATATCAAACATACAGTTGGATTCTCTGGCAGGAGGCTTTCTTCCCGCAAACGTTCGAGGTAGTCGCATAGAGATGGCAGCGCAAGTGTCTCGCAAGAGGATATCCTGAATTTCCAAAGGGATTCGGCTAGCCAGGAACGTCGCGTTCTAGCTGTTTCTCGACTCCGTAGGGAGTGGCTGGATCGAGGTTAAACTCATAGGAAGGATGTACAAAGCAAGAGCCACACGTTAATGCGGTCACGTTTAAGACCGTTGTGAATGCACGTCTCGCTTTGATCGTCGTTCTCCACGCCGATTTAATCCGGTGCATTTTTAACCTGTGTCTGACCTCGGTCGAAGATACGCCTGAAAGATTCATCGAAATACGAAGTTCGCGCGCTGTGTTCCGCGTCTGGAAACAAACTTGAGAGGAAGCGGTCGCTTTGTGCCTCTTTGGTGCTCGGGGAATCAGCTTCGTTGCAACAACACGTTAAGATGTTTAGCTCTCTGTGAAGTCACGGCGCGGAATGTAAGACGAAATCGATTCTCTCGAGAGCGATACGACGATTGAACTTTGCGTTGGGAGATTGCGCGAACGCTGAAAGAGAAAGCGCAGGAGCGCCGGCCAAGTCGTGGACAAAGATACTTGAAATAAATTTAAATTAAAATTCGAGGCTATTCGGACGAATTTTGTTTCAGAGAATATCGCGCCGATCGCTGACGCGTTCCTTAAACGAGTAAGAAGAAGCAGAACCTCAGGGAGATGTATAGGAAAAACAACTATCAGAAACAAAAATTGGAAAGAAAAGTTTGCAACCTTTTTAAGTTGGAGAGGGAGAAAAATGATTGCCTATGTTAGAAGAACACCTATTGGAAGGGAGTATCTTTGTAGCGTGGAAACAAACGTGTTAGATTTTGCACACGCCACCACTGTAGTTAGACAGAGAGAGAGAGAGAGAGAGAGAGAGAGAGAGAGAGAGAGAAAGAAAAAAACCGATATGGAAATGTTGTACCAGTTTACGAACGCACCAATGGAAGAGAAAACGCTATTTTTCGTGAAAGGAAAATCCTTCGGATATGCGTTTTGCTCGCCTATTGATTCAATTGAAAAAAACAGAAACGACGTCCTTCCAACTGTATCATCCTATCCACCCCATAAACGCGTGAAAACAAACATACACATAGAGCCACGCGATCAGCATAGTCGTGCGTGAAACGAATGCACGCAGCTTGCCAAGTTCCGGCTTCACGCACGGTAACTTCGCGAGGTGATTACAAGCTCGAGCCAACTGGATATCGTGCCAGGATCATAGATGTTCCTCTGGAGTGGGGCGGGAACAGACTGTGGAAATCGAAGATACGAGCAGAGGAATCGTCAGGACATAAGTATGGAATTACGCGTGCCAGATGAATTACGGCCGGGCGATCGATCACCAAGCACGTCCGTGCAAAAGACACGTCTTCCGGAAGCGAAGTCTCCGGCTGAATTTATCGACGAACATCGTCGAAAAATAAAGACAGCCTCGTTTTTGCTTCGCAGGTATCCTGGCCTGAAGAAGATTCTTATTGATTTTGTTGTTAGCGAATACCGGAAGCTCGCAGAGAGATTCTTGGTTTATTCCGTTTGATCAACGTCAGATTGACTGGTGTTCACTTTGTATCAACCAGACGAAGATCGGGTTTGAAAGGATGTTGTATTAATTCGATGGATATTCGATCTTTGATGTAACTTCCGAAGGCTTCCGAGGCTTGTTTTAAAGTATTGGTTTTAGTTGAAATCGTGTCCTCCTGTCCCGTTTAGAATTCTGCTCATGAATTCCTGTCCTGCTGTATCAAAAATTGATAAAGATCAAAAATATCGAAATCATATCTTCTAGATAATTAATTAGGTCTTATCGAATAGATGTAGGTCGATAATAAAGATATTTCAAACGATTTAAAAATTGAAAAGCACGTTTAAGGAATTTTATTACTGAAGAAAATATCTCGTGACTTTTTGAATACTTTTGTTGACAGAATTATTAGCGAAGCTAACAACGCGATCTTTTAATTGTCTGTGTGCATCGATGCATCGAATAATAATCTCTTAAAATTAATAGGAAGGGCATTTCACAAGTTCCCCAATTACGATACGGACAGCGGTTTCGTTGGAGGAAACTCGATACCAGCGATCGAGGGCGCCGATATTGCGGAATCGGTATAACTGATCGTGTTATTGTCACACTACTCGTAGTACATACATATATTCCATCTGGGCGCATTGGAGCGGTGATATTGACACGAGGCACTCACATCGCCTCACAATTGCACGAAATATAGTATCATTCCACCAGATAATTATTCTTCGAGCTAATTAATGAAAACTTTGGACGTTTTGTTTCAGTCAGCAGAATTTTGGGAACTCGTCTAATTTCTAACTATCGTTTGGTAATTCCCTCGGTTCGCCGAAATTTGCTTATAATTCCCGTGTATCTCCTATTTTACTGAATTCACATAGAATCGAACTGGGATTCGGATCTTGTTAATTAATAACGTTGAATTTTCGTGTTAATTAGTGAAACATCTGGGATAGTTGGAACTGTTAGATCGTTTAATAATATAGTTTAACTGGACATCGAACCAGTCGGTCGTGAAGACAATCGTAACAGCGAATCACATTTCATGCTCTAATAGAAAGAATGACCGTGACATGCAACCATTTAAAAAATAACGTTTCGGTTGTCGTTCTTTGTTCCCCGGCAAAAATAAAAGGAAACAATTCTCCCTGACGTGCATATTCACGATGGCGCTGTGTCGCGCGTCTTTCATCCGTGAAACACCTTTGACATTTTTATTCCGAACATTACGGATTTTTATGAAATCGTAATTTCGAAGGTTTATTCGATTCAGTCGCGTATGCACGCTTGAATAAAAGTTTCTGCGTAAAACACGTTGAAAGAATAAATTCCCGACTCGACGGGTGGAGTAAGAAAGTGGTGGGAATAAAAATACAATCGAAATATCTATTCCCAGCTACGCTTTTTTACGTTTTTTTTTATCAACCACACTTTTCCTAAATTGAATTATTTTAATATTGCACAGACATATTTATATACTAACTTTTTTTTACGTTTCATTATGTATACACCATTCGTTATATATCCACTATGTATATATATTTGATTTTTCTTTTAAAGTAATGTTGCACAATGATGAATCCAGGGGAATATAGTCGTTGGAGTAAACTCGATCGGCCGTGGTTCATCGAAATTCAACGGATACGTATTGCAGAAATTTTAACGACGATAACGATGAGCGTCGTCTTACTCACGAATTCTGGCGGGATAGTAGGTAGGCGAATACGTGGAATTGGAAGCGCAGTCGCCGTTTCTGATTACGATCGCGAATCGAGAATATACCATCGTCCTGGCTTGTATCGTCGACCTTCCGCTGCTCTTTTCAAATTCCGCTTTCCGTTTTTGCTTTTTATTCTCTTTCTTTTCCCTTTTGATGTTTCATTCCTGGGTCTTTCATTCTTCTTTTCCCCCTCCTTCTTTTTTCTTTGATTATTTTATTCACTATTCTCGATTTATATGTTAGAGTAGCTCAGATATGTCGCCTACACGCATCCGCGTTGTCACGCTAAATGCAACGTGCACGCTAGGCGGAGCAAAATTGCAGACCACGTTCGACGTAGGTGCGACATTGTTCCGCGAACTCGCAGTTACCTTCTAATAGCTTCGATGAAACCATTAATCGTCGACAGGGAGACCAGGTACTATATCGCGCTCAATTAAGAATTTTCGATTCATTGTGCCGATGTTTCGCGTTCATTAATATTTTTTTTTTCAAGTTCACGCATCGCGCGTATGGCAATTTGTCGAACGGCAAAGAGAAACGAACGTCAACTCGAGCATACATTTTATGCGATTAAATATTTAGGATATGAGATTGAGCCTGAAATTTGTATTTTAATTAATTATTCGCCAACTGTTCGTTACTACGTATCAATTCCATATGCATGAGTCCTCGAATTTCATGGAATAAAAAACGAAGAAAAAACAATCATCGTAAATTTCTTTCATCTAAATTACAGACAGGATCAATTAAAAAAATGTCGAAGTAATTTCGTTCGATTTTTATCCGGATATATATAGGTAACGTCGTATCTATGAAAATATTGAAACGTTGTTCCCTTGTCTGGCGATCGCGCCGTCTGTCTAATGGCGGGACAATACTACTGCCAGCGAGCCGAGAAATGCCACTGTATCCTACGTCTGTCATAATTTCTCATGCGTTCGCCACGATTCTTGGTTCCATTAGGAGCCTTAATGAATTTATATTTACATCTTTCAATGCACCGCTTTTCTAACGAATTACCTGAACAGAGATGAAAAATGAAATTAAATACATTGATATGAAAATTAGGAGAAAATTAAATATCCAATGAAATATCGGATCACGTTTCATATAAAAGGTTATTAATTATAAAGGAAGATCTATAGCAAATTCGAATTGTTCAAGGTAAAAAATATCTACCTTATTTTTTCTTTTATTACATTTTTACTTTCCAATTAATAATTGCAAACAATTTTTGCATAATCACAAAGACTTGTTGGCTCACAATACATCACAGAGCTTCGTTGTAAAGCGGCTGGAAGCAATCGTGGCGTTTATTCCGTAGAGGAGAATCGCCGCGGATGCGGGGATGATGAAAGGGGATCGAACCTATAAAAGATGAAGAAACTAAGTCGACCCATGGTATGAGCGTGTTTCAAAGAGAGGACGTTCTCGATGACACGTTTCCTAGGCGAGGGTGAAAGAGCCCTGGAGTCTCTTCCGTTCGAGTCGGCACGCGGAAATGGATCCTGATCAAAATGCATCAGTCTGCTTTTTCTGGCATCAGTACGATCGAAAAAAAGAGGGAGAAAACGGTGGCGTAAAGATAGACGAGAACGACTGTGTCAGTTGACAGAGGAGGAAGGAGGAATCGTCGTACTACGAGCCTGGGATAAGGTGAGAAGGTGGAAGGGGAGGCTGGTTGAAATCGAGAGGAGAAGTAGCGGGTCGAAGTGGGATGGCGAAGATCGGAAGTTGCGGATCTTGAAGTATACCGAGCGACAATGGGGTCCGAGGTGAAAACTGGCAATTCCTCAGCTCGACGAGCGGCCAAAGAAAATGGAGAAACTATTTTCAGTGGTGGAACTTTCGCTATTGTTGCACGCTGGCTGCACAATGCAACAATCCCCTTGGTCTCTTCATCGTTGAACGGCGTGTTCGTTGCAGCAAAATCAGTAGAATAATTCTATACGTTAACCGAGGGCGTGATTTTTGTTTGTTTTTTTTTCGCCCTTTATTTTTTTGCGATCTCTTTTTTATAGTTCCTCTTTTCTACACGTCGACGCTATTGTCGGAGATGAAATATGACGGTGTCTTGAAAAATTTTGGAAAATTGTTTGCCACCGAACGATATATCTTCGGGGGTTTATCTCTCCCGCGGACAGCTGAATCGAGAGCGGAGTAATAAAATCATCGATACGTATTCGAGTACGTGAAAGAACGTGTTTGCATATAAATAGTCTTACTCATTCGCTGTCTTTGGCGTTGCGGCGCTTTATAACTGCCCATTGTACGACTGTCGATAGTTCGGTATCGGCGAATTGGAAAAAATATTGTGTAATAGGAAGAATCCCGTTTCCGTTGTTGGGCGATTTAGATCATCCAACAGTGTTTTATAATGTCGTAATATCGTCGCTAGAAAATTTACCGTCACGTAATACCATCGATGAAAAGTCTACCGGACAGCGTATCGTTTCGTATAAATCTTCCGTGACAGTGCGCCTTACGGTCCAACATAGGGACAAATTGTCGCGACTCAATTGCGGCGTGCTCGTATATTGCGACCGGACACGAAAAACGTACCGGCGTGTGTCTCCGGCGTAATGTCTCGTGCAAGAACGGTGATTTCAATCGACGTAACTCGAGTATACTATATATCTTAAACCTCGCCAGATATGTTTTCTATGGTTATAGAACAATTAAGGCATTAAGTTGCTTGACCGCTGAAAAATTGCTGGACATGTAATAATTTTCGACGGAGGAAGATTCAAGGGTATATTTAAGAAACGAAAAGAACGACTATAACGAAAAGAATATTTCCATTTCAAGAGAAATGAACTATATCGTCAAAATCATTTTTTGTAATAATTATAGGTTTTGAAAAATTAGAGATTTGTTATTTTCCTATATTTGGTAATTTTATTATTAACAATGGAAGTTTAAGGTGAAGTAAAATAAAAATACATAGACAGTTAGATTCGAATGACAAAGTTTCTTCCTTGATCCGAGGAATTTTAGAGATATTCCGTCATCTCGTATTTACCATGACGTCGATCCAAGGCAATTCACTCGATCGTGTCAAAATCGCATAAGAGGCGTGCACACGCATAATGTATTGGAAGTGACGCAGCGCGTCCCTCAGCAAGATAGATTCGTTTCAACGTACACGGTGTCAAACTATACTAAGCGTGTAGCCGCGTCACGGCATTTGGCAATTATCTTGCCTCGTACAAGTATACAGCGTACATGTATTATATTCCGGCGTTAGTCGCGCGAACTTTCGTGCGAGCGATAATCTCGGAGCGAGTATAAGCGACAAACAGGGACGCAGATGTACTTCCTTCGTTTTGCGATAACTGCCACGCAATCCTGTAACGCGCGCTCTTTTCCAGTTTCTTTAGGAATTTCCTCGTTGATTCCACTTCACGCTCGATCGATCCTTCAAAGTTACTCGGGGTCGTGAGTTTTAAACCTTCGTTTGATATACGGCAGGGACAGATCCCCTTTTCCCATGCTATCTCGTAGCGAAGATTGATTTGTCAGGGGCGTGACAATGGTAACTCGAGCCGGGAAATTAATATTTATATCATTCTGATAGCTTTTTAACGAAGTCAAACGAAGAAACTCACGGTTGAATCCCAAAGCGGGTAAACACGGAATCTGTTGAAAAGTTTCGTCCATTTACGACAGTTATCGGGGAAATTACGCTCGAGGGAAGAGATGAATCAAGGGTTTCCTATCTTGCCCCTTAATGCTTTCGAGGTAAAACTCCTTCGATGTTATTAACAAGGCCTGACAAGAGCCGCTTTCTCATCAAAGAAGTCGCGTCGTAGCATCGTCGACGGTATAACGGTGAGCACTTAAACGCGTCCACATAGGAATCTGAGAATCCTCCTAATTAGCACTGTAGCTGGGTTTTCAGGTGTCACCGTGGCAAAGAAAATATTTCTCGCGCGAAGAACGAGAAAAACACGGGGCCAAAGAGAACATCACGGTTGAATATATTAGTATACGCTTTAACCGGGTAAAGGACATTCCCGTGGTTATTCCGGAAGCTCGCGTACAGTTCTGAAGGAATATAGCGGCAAATCCATGCATTCGTGCATATTTCCTGGAAATAACGTATCCTAGCCCTTCGTGGCATCGTTGTATATCGTGGCCATTAACGAACGATAGTATCGGCCGATTATGCTTGTTACAAGCTTTCTCGCTTTCTCATTATCGTAGCTTCATCTGGCTGTCTGACTCGCACGAGTCAGGCGATTTCGATGCATTAATTATCATTCTTTCGAATAATTTAAACAACGGCTCGTTTAATGCACTGCGGGAATACTGGAATACTCGGTGTTTATCGTCATAGAGATTGGAACTAAATTTATGTCGAAACGAAAGACAGGCAGCAAGTTGATCAAAGAGTTGTTGAAACAGAAACTTTTTTGTAGAAGGAAGAGTTAGTAGAAATTGTAAACGTTACGGACGAGCCAGACACCGATGATACGTTTTTAAGTTTCGCTCGAGTAGTGGCAGATGTTTTGAAGGAATACGCAAGTTGTTGTACCTCCACTTCGTTTAAAACCGTAGGTTAAGTAAGAAATTACGTTTCCTCCATAGTGTGTCCTCGTTCGCCATTATCGTTCTTGGACTGACAAGTTGCAAATTTTAATAAAATCCAGCGACGTGATTCGGAGGAGAAATAAAAAACGGTTTATCTCATCGTTTTGTCTTAACGAGAATATGTTTTATGACTACTTTATTCCAGCTGCTTAGTTCTCATCTTTGATACGAAAGTTCGATATTCTGTTCAACGACTTGCTCGTTTAATTCGTCGAGTAATCGAGAAAAGTTGACCCTATTACATGTACAGTGCTCTTCGTTGAACAGAATAACGTTCGTCACGATGCAATGTGGTACTGAAGAGTTAAAGAAGCAAGTGACCGCCTAGCCGCGGCTAAAGTTATGAATCCAGCAATTAAACGTTTATTCGAGGTCGAAGTTTTGCTGCCGGCCTTATTTCATCCGCGTGAACGCAATGCGTTTTCCAACGTTATTTACATGCAAATAAAACCTTAATCCGAATAAATATTTATTAAAACTGTTTTGCCTTTGATGATGGACACGGGTCAGCCCTGGCCTGGGAAAAAGTTTCACGATAAACATAGGAACAGCAAACTATTAAAAACGAAAAAAATAAAGAAACGAACATTTTACTCGTGCCCCTTGAAGAGCACGTCCCATTAATGTACGGAATCTCTGCACACCTGGATAACCAGGTAGCAAACGCGATTTAATTAAGATACGAACAATCCGGCACGAAGGAGGTGGCCAGGATCGATGGAAATATCGGAAAATATGAGCTTCGGGCTTCGTCATCGTCTATAATTCCGCGCCATTAGCTGTGGCAGCCCTTACTGGCACCGCATAATAATAACTGACATTCTTAAAATCGCGATGCAAATACCGTTGGCTATAATTAAACGCGGACTATGTCGGACGAAGTCACGGCCGAGGCGTTGGAAAAGAAAATGTGTTCGCGTCCCGATGTTCCGGTCAACGGAAGGAAAAATCGCGAGAAATGCTTCTGAGGCTTTAATCATTACACGTTCGTTCAGTCACAGGCTTTGTTGGGACGTTCAGTGTAAAAGAGGAAGTATAAAAAAGAAAGAGTAGGCAGAAAAAAAAACAAGGATAAATTCAGCGTGGATGAAATTGCCGACCGTGAATGCGTAATACCGTGTTTTATAAACCCTTTAATTGCCACATTCGGACACGTACATCCGGTGTAACAGCGTATGCTTTATTCACGCAGACGTATCCGCTGTCACGTTCCCGGAGGCGCGTAAAATTGCGATGATTAAAATGTACTTGCACGTCGTGCACCAGCTTGCACATGTCACCACACCGTTTTCCCTTCTCTCTATCTTTCGTCTTTTTTTCATCTCAATATTCATCTTTTTTTCGTAACGGTGCGTCTCTTTGTCCGTCTAACTTGTTCTTTTTTTTTTTTTTTTTTTTTTTTGGAAGGAACGTAGTACGCGCCGGGGATAACGAATGCCGTGGATTTTTCAGATTTTGTTTAATGAAATTCTCGGAAAGTAAATTTTGCTTCGCCTCTCCTTATTCGTTCTTCTTGATTAAAGATCGGTAAGCTCGAGGCTACTGTTTCGTTTTTACTTTGCTTGAGAATCGAATGTACATATCGACAACCGCTCTCCGAGTAATCAGTTTTTACAGATGGCAAGAGGGCGAATTAATTAACTTTTACTCGATCGTAAGGGTACTAAAAGAAAACGAAAAATTGTATTAACATCTCCTCGTATATTTGACTTTAACAGCGTAGACGATCGACGTACTTGTAACTTTTTGCTTTGATTCAAAATGTAAACGAGAAACCACGTCGAGAAGTAACGATTTCATCAAGGTTACCGTGAACATTATCTTTCGTATTTTCCAGGCCGTGGTACACGAGACAAAATTGCGATCGATGACAAGCTGCTACGATAATTTGCGATATTATACATACAATTAATTTTGTCGGTTGTTTCAGTCGGTGCCATGTATGTGTGTATGCTGTACGCCATCCTGTTCCTGAAGCTATGGTCGTACGTGCAAGTGAACATGTGGTGTCGGCTAGGCGGCCGAAGAAAGGCAAAGAGCCAGGGCAGAATGCGACGGAAATCTTTGTCGTGGGATAATCTACAGTGTAAGTAGACAATGCTCGCGTAATTTCGGTTTGACACCGTATTTTCCACTTCCTTTCTATTCCCGAAGTTTTATATTCGCTAGACTTTTGTATCAATTTGCGGTTGCATAATAACTCGACGGTGCGACGTTTATTTCTATCAACGATATCAATTTATCGCGTCGAACGAAACGGCAAACGTTATTTCGGAATGCATGGTACGCGCATCCCGGCATTTTCGATAACAACTATTACGCATTCCCTTTACATTGTTTCGTGCTTTCGCGTAACACCCTCTAATTTTACGCGAATACCGCCCGAAAAACGTCGACCATCGGGCGTGTACACCGTGTGCGCGTGGATTTTTGGTCGGCCGCCTCTGTGACGGGGCTCACACGAAAATGCTTGTTACAAGTTTTTGGACGACTGGTTAAATCCCGTGTGCAACGGTTATACACGTTTCGCGACCAGCCGGACTTGGTTTCTATTCTAAGCGAAATTAATTAAAGGAACGCGTCGAGTAAAAAAGCAGAACAGCGTACAGAATTTGTTGCCTCTAACCTGATTTATTTCTAGATATCAGGTTCGTATATGTTTTTCTTGAGATCGATATCCGACTGACTTTGTTCTTCTTCCACTCTACGATGCATTCGTGAGTTCAAAGTGCGCGATGAATTTATCCTGAAAGCCAGCCGATGTAAACTGCAAATATTCGTGACGCGTAATAGACTCTGACATGCATACATTACAGCCTACACGCGCGTCTTTTGAGCGTCGCAATACAGTCCTCCACGTTGTTGGTATTTGTTCGTTCCTGAAGTTGCATACAGAATGTCCTGCTTGGTCATGACGCGTGTGCACATCCCAGCTTGGTACGTACACAGAGAGCCGTAGTGGAAGAGGCGAATAATTTCCACCCAATTTAAACTCTCGATCAGCCTCGCCTCTGTTTCCGGGTATTGGCCGGTTAGGTGGTGGTATATCGATTATTCAGCCCGGCAAAGTCAAATTATACGAGCGACCTTTCCCCAATAAACTCACCGCATGGAATATTAACCCTTCTCCAACCTCCTACGCCACATTCTCCTTTCGTTTTGCCTTCCCTCTGTTTCTCCCTGTACGGGAGATTGGTAGTACTGCAAAGACCTCGTGTATCATTGTGACGCGTTATGACCCTCTTTCGTGCAGTGGAAATCTGTTACACAACTCTTCCGGTTCCATAGAGACGCTTTAAGGAGACTTCGAGGGCTATAGAAGTCACTTAGAAAAAATCAATCTGAAAAAATTACTCGCTTTATGTTCCATGAAGCCGCATTCACCTACACTCGCCCGTTTAATCGCGTTGTATTTCTTTTATGCTGGTATTATCGTTGTCGAGATCGTGCTCCTTTTATTCGTGATTCTGCAAAGAACGATCTTTATTCGGTAAATAAGCGATTACTAAAACTTCTGGAAATTGAGATTCGGAAAGAAGAGAAATCTTTTCTTCCCTCTCCTATAAAGGCAATGTTTACCGTTGCATTCTTGGTATTATTTGCTCCACTTATTGTTAGTTAAATAATCAAGTAGAACATGGAAAAGAGAATCTCACAATGATGTCTGTATGCCTAGTTCTATGAGTACGATGTACCGTTACGCTCGCATAAAGAGACATACCTCTGACGTTGCTGTTTGCAAATTCGATTCGAGTCCATTTGGTAGCCGGTTCTCTCCTCGTTTCCTGAGTTCCTGTTCGCGGCCTAGGCTCGTTAATCAACGCCAAGATAATGTGAGAGGAAGACATAATGGTGAATGCATGTGAATGGCGAGTCGCGGTACTGATACCTTTCCCGGAAACACGTGGTACAGATGTTGAGAAATGGTCGAACGTTAAGTATCGCGCAGTAGGATAATGTAGTTGTTAAAACGCTTGACCATAGCCGACCGCCGTTTCCTTTCAGACATAGATGCGCAATTGCCATGATTATTCATCGAGCCAAGAACGAAAATTTCAGACTAAGAAAAATTAGACGACTGTTAATTCGTAGCTAGATCGGCTCCGCCGTTCGATCACACATAACGTTACCAAGCGAAGTATGAAAAGCGCCGCGGGCTGATATAATTATCGAAATTCGATGGGACGCCTGGGTTGCGGCGAGCAGAGCACGCATCACGGCCTCTACGATCGATTCTCTTGATCGATTCGAAGTGGCGCGATCGACGAATGCACCCTAGCTACGGCGGAACCACGAGCGCGTGTATAATCCTCCCTCTGTACCTCGTGCCGTGTAATTTTCGTCCTCTGCACCCTTTCTGCTTTCTATCGGGCGAACGCCAAGGCAAGCCGTATTATTGCGTCGCATAATGACGGTGTTGACTTTTGCGCGCGTTGCGTTGCCGCGCGTATGCGACTTTCGCGGAAGCTTTTTATCTGTGACATTTAAATGAGGATTTAGGACAAAGATAAAAAAAATGCATATAACGTGCATTTCCCTGATATTCAATATTAGCGATCCGATGTGAGTAAAAGTGTCTGTAGAACTTCCCCTACTCTATGGTTCAGGCTAAATATCTTGATTATTGATCTCTTTGTACAACTACACACGTTGGCGTATTTTAATATAGAAAATTGTGTCCATGTCGGGAACGATCTTTCCATTTTTACGTAAGTGCCATGCAGAAGTCATTTATTCTCTCTTCCGTTTCATCGTATATTGTACCGACATTTAGTAAAGAACAGAGTTTCTGTGTAACTTTAAAAATTTTCTTGGAATAAGTGTGGTGAATATTTACTGTTCAACCAAGTTGCGATTGCGAATAGGATTTCACTAAAAAAATGACATTGAGTGTAGCAGTTTGTAGCAGAAAAGGATTACATAGCAATGCGATACAATACCTTCTTGACACAGAACAATATCAATTACAAATATTACAGGATGCTTCGAACCACTTTTTAAATTGCTCTTTAAAGCAAGAAAGAAATTTTTTAATTGGAAAATTAAAACAATACATACCTTTGCGCAAATTTTCCATATCTGAGATATGGTACCAAATGCTGTGTAACAAGAATTAACAAACAGAAATGTGTAACAAATGAGTAAGCTAATTTTTAGTGATTAGATTGTGATGTACAAACGAACTCTACTATTCCTCTATCGATTTTGCGAGGAATTATTGTTTACACTCATATTACTTATCTACCAACTGATGATATGGTCAAATAATGAGATCAAAATCGAACAGTGATTATTAGTTCACTACATGCCGCATTGTGATGTTCGTACCAATCGATTGGTTAAAACGAGTTCGACGGCCTTACTCGCCGAGCGTTACTTTCAATAAGCAATCTTCTCTAATGTCTCTCTTAGCCAGCGCAAAGCGAGAAAGTCCTTTCGGAACGTAGACACGAACAAACGGACCTTGCCGATCGGTCGAGTAAAAATAAAGCGGAAACGGTCCAGTCTTGAGCCAAGCGTGGTTCGTGGCCATCCTTTCGCGTGCCACGTCGCCATTCCGACCAACGAGTTCCTGGTGAACGTCGTGGAGTTTTCTTAGGGAGCCCATTTTTTTCATCGCTTTGTCGAGGGAAGACCGCGCTGTCGTGTGTTAGTTGTTTGCAGAGAAATTTGGAAATTTTTGCAGCAAGCGAGGGATTAATAATGTATGAATGGCGAGGGAATTTGCAGAAGGTATTCATTTTCGAGGGGTTTTAACATTGTGGCATGACGTTCCTTTTTGAAATGTTGGCAGTTTTTAGAATTAATATCCTGTTCATCGTCGTAGTCGTTTTTTTGGACAACCTTGTGTAAGTGAATTCGTGATAAAATATTTAAAGTATCGTGCTATTTAGGAGTATGAAAATGGACTATAGTTGGTTGAAATTTTATTTTTCAATTTTCAATACGGGGATTTATTTAATTATATTATCTACACTAACGATTTTATGTAGTGAAATAAAACTCGTTTGGAATCTTCGCAGAGATGGAAAATTTTTCGTGGATTCAGGTCTCTCATGGATGCAAAAATCGGCTAGTTAGTGGTAATCCTTTACTTTCGCGTAATGAGCAATACGAAAATCTGGAAATAATTATTCGTCTGTAGGGAACATTTTGTTCTATAATATCAATGCTATACATAGTTCCACATTCTGATCAATTCGTTCATTAAAACATACTAAAACCACGGCTATTGGTATTAATGGTAGTAGCATGAAATTTCAAACCTATTGTGGTTATACTGATATCTTTCTGATACTCGATATCATTCTCACACATAACCCAATAATGATGTTCAATAGTATCTTAAAATCCTTCTGTAATAAATGTAAATTTTTTTCTGTAAAAAACATGAAAAATTTAGTTTTTTTTTTTAAATGTCGCACAATTGACCCCATTTTTGCAACAGCTTTTTTGTTTTCTGGTTTTTCAAGGTCACTGTTTTCAACATTTCTATCGTTTACGGTTTTAAATACTTATGCAACGTTAAATATGCCGTCATATATCATGTGTCGGGAGAAGAGAGTCGTTTAATGCTACTGTCGGACGAATTTCCTCTAATTTATTACTCCGTTGACGTCCAACCTTTCATACCGCGAGCTCACGGAAGCATCTACGCGTCTAAAATCTTCTTACGTGCCGGTATCACGAGCTTCGCAGCACTCGCGAGAACTACGAACCCAACAAGTTCGCACCCCTCTGTTCTTATCATCGCGAGGTAGCAAGCTGGATGTTACGAGCTCGTGCAGGCTTTCATTCAGGGAAGCAATTTCTATTTTTTTTTCCAATTTCTTCGGGAGATTAGAATTTGTGTTATTTTAGGAACTTGTATCGATATACTATGCACAAGAATTCTAATGTCCAAATCTATATCCGCAGCTTTCGATGTTCTCATCCAAAATTAAAAGATTTCGATAGAGGTCAGTTACTTAGCATAGTTATTCAGAGTTACAACAATTACACGCGATTACATTGAAAATGAGTCTTTGAATGATAAAATTTTTATAGAATTAATCACGTGTCGATTGCTTACGAATATCTGTTGAGAATTGTGGATCCTAATTGCCGAAATAAAAGTAAAGGAACACTAAGGTCACACTTAGAACTCATATTAAAATAGTTTTAGATTTATTTAATAAACGATTTCCAGCATCTTCGTCGATATACATTTGCACTCATTTGCGTCTCAGCACTTTCTTTGTCTCACCATCTTCTATATCACACTGCCAACGGAACAGTTACATTCATCTGTTTTTCGAGACGACGCGCACACACATATTTCCACACACTCATATTCACATGTGTCACTACTACACGGCCAATCTAGTCTAGCATGCAAAATTATACATATCTCAATAATATCATTGTTTGAGTACTGCCGATCTGTGACACATTATAACTCATAACGTGATAAAATAGAACCGGTTGGAACTGTGAAAGAGCCAGAAGCAAGTTGTCGAAGAAAGCGACAAAGGGAAAAGGAAGGCGAACGATCGAACGGAAGGATCGCACAGCGAACGAGAAATCTCACAAATTAAGCTTGAGCGGTACAAGAGACGAAGCTTCCGACCGATAGGATTGGCTGCAATCTTCGACAAGGCAATCCGGCGAACCCGTAAATTTCCTGGAACAGTGCGAACCGAGCCTAACAGACCCCGGCTGTCTCGATACCAGTTGGCCACAATTTCCCGACGACATGGAGATCTAATTCTAGAAATTTATTTGCCCGATAAACTGAAGGTGTTTTCAGGCGGATCCTCGGAACGTTCGTGATTCATTAGCCAACAGACGGTTTCCAATCCATGGACGTCGTTTGCTGAACATTTTCTTTCGAAAATACCCGGGTCACAGTTGCCAGCCACTTTTCGACGTGGTTGTTCCCGCGAATTATTGCACGCTGATTCGTATGGTAATTAGAGGAACAAAGTATCGCATAGAAACCGGTTATCGACCGTAATAAATTTCGAAAGTTCCCGAGACTTTAACGACACTTTTCGACTCCTTCTGGTTATTACATTCGATATTGGTCAGCAAAGCGATCGAACAGTCCTTCGATATTTTGACAAAGAGGTCGGTTATGGCAATTCAATTCGATTAATATATTTCTCACTCATTGGAACACCTATTGCAAATCAATCAACAAATTTCGACGATGGAGCAATCGTATCGGGCACGAGGATCGTGTATTAAAAATTCCAATCGCATCTCTGCAATGGCATTGCTCGCATGGAATCCTCGCGATATCTCACGGTTTATCGCGCACATCGGTTGATCATCGCGCGGCATCGTATTAACTCGAACAACGACCAGACGAAACAGGGAATTCCGTGCTGTTCGGTATTGAGTACCAAGCAGCCAGCTACCGTGCTGGGAAAAAAACATGACGGAGAATAAATGAAGCAGCTATGAGATCAGTGAAATAAGAGCGAGAAAGAGGGGACAAGAACGGAGCAGAAAAACGGAAGTGAGATGAACGAAAAAGAGGCAGGAGGAATTTAATTTGGACGAATTCTTGGGCACTTATTACCCGAGGCGAAGGCTCGAGGCCCATGGAACGTCGCTAGGCGTCGTTCCGAACGTCTCTCGTCGGCACGATGGTACTCGCGGCAGTCACGTCGATTTCCACCCGGTTGCAAACAGCGTTTTGGACGTTGAGCGTGTCGCAACGACTCGAATCGCACCGATCGCTCGGTTCCACGGCCCTTTCCGGGTAACAGCCGGCGCGTAACTGAGCTTATTTGAATTCCAGATTGGATTATCCGTTGGATTTGGATAAATGAGGGGATTCTATCAGTTAGCTATTCGTGCTGGCAGGGGATTAGGCGCATAGATGAGAATCGGTCGCGTTTCGAGTCAACCAACGAGGAAAAACTTTCCGCCGATCCTGGCGAAATTTTGTCGTGGCATACACTACCACGCTTTAACGTGTTCAACCGCCTTCATATTAAAATCGTGTAATAACGATGACTACCGTAACAGTCGCGTAGCAATTTGAACTTACGTCGCACGAGGGATCGAAGTTTAAATACTCGCTGGTTTTTCTTGGAAAGATTAAACTACACCGGCTCTTCCCGGTCCTTGGGGATGCACGGAATGATTCTCGAGCACTGCACGACGGAGCAACTAACTTCCCGGGTACCTTTTCATCAAATTCCCCGTTGAAGCTTTCACTTTCTTCTTTTTTCCTTTTCTTTCTCTCTTCCTCTCTTATTTCCTTCCTTTTATTTCGTCGATTTTTGCTTTTCTCCGGTTTTGGCCCGGTTGCAAGCACGAGAGGCTGTCCAAGGGTTCGCGAAATTCCTGTTGCTTGCCAGCCGTGGCGTGTGATTCATCGCTGTAATCTGTTTTTTTCTCTCTTTAGTCTAACGCGGATACGATTCGTTGTTGCAGCTTCCATCGCGAAGCAAAACGGCGACCTCGTCGACGACTCGAAGCACAAAGTAGACGGCATAGTCTTGGTGCAATATCCGGACAACTTGAATCTCCGTGATCTTTACTACTACATCCTGGCGCCTACCCTCTGCTACGAACTGAATTTCCCCAGAACACAAAGGATTCGGAAAAGGTAAATAGCGAGAGGTTGAATTTTTTTTTTTTTAACCGTTACGATCAATACATTTTAGGAAATACTCGAACGTTTTAGTTTTTCGCGCACGGTAAAATTGTCGGAGAGATTTTTAAAATAACGAGAAGAGAAACTCGAGGTATATTTTAGAACCTCCGGTATCATTGGATATTCTACGCCCGGAATATACGTTCTATAAAACATCCATCATGGAACAGCCCAATATTGCCTTTTTTTTCTCTTTTCGTATATTCTATTTTTGAAAATATAGATTTAGTTTTAAAATAAGTAAAACCTGTTCTAGTATCCTGCTTTTGAGAAACTACCTTTTTCTTAGTCATCTTAAATAATCGACATCGTTCGCTCTGAAAAAGGTATGTTCGGTTAGGTTGTTAAAATCACTAAATTTTTTAACTGCAGTTTACGAGAAAATTGCGCAGCTAAAGTTGCTTTCCGTTCTAATCCCCGCATCGTACACATTTTTCTACGTAAGAGTGGTAGATCTTGGCCAGGTTTGCAGGGCACTTGCCGAAAAAGTTTCCCTTCTTCCTCGGTTTCGGTGGTGCACACTTCCTTTTGGAAGAGAGAAACGAAAGGGAAGAAGGCAAAGTTGGCGAGCGGAAATGTTCGCGAAATTAGATTTAAGTGGGCTATTGTTGGGAAAATAGAGAGAGGGTACGTTTGGATGGACTCGCCCGGAGGCAAGGTGATGTATTCCTTTTCGTGCTTCCGGGTTCGTACTTCCGATTGTATCCGGAATCCCAGAGATTTTCGTGGAACACTTTCCTCCGTCTGTACGGACGTATTTCGACGATGCATACAGTCGCCGCCGCCGCCGCTGCCGATTCGGTCGGATGGAGTGCATCGACGAAAGAGAAGTCTGTGGCTGGCCGACGTTTCTTGCCACCGGCAGTTGTTGGCCCACGAAAATCTCTGGGACGAATTGCGACGGGGAAAAGAAACGTCATATCGCGTGATTCCCTCTTGTCGAGTCATATTTTTGGATTTTCTCGGCGAGCGTGGCGAATTTTTGACGTACACGGAGTGTGCATGATAAGAGAAATGTAACCAACGTGGCTAATGTATTATTTGCAGAAAAGTCGTGACGTAGACTAAAAAGACGTGGCTGACTCTGTTTGACTAACGTACGGTGGAAATGGGTCATGCTTTTACAGGACTAGAAACTCTCGGTACATTTTCTACGAAGCGAAATAGTATATTTAAACATGGGACAATATTTTTGTTTTACTACGTCCGCGTTAAACGAGTCTGTAATTACGTAATTCACACAATATACGTAATTCACGTTTTACTTATCTGTGCAGATTTCTAATTAAACGAATCTTGGAGGTGGTGGTCGGCTTGCAAGTAGTCATGTCGCTGTTCCAACAATGGATGATCCCGTGTGTGAAGAATTCGCTAGTCCCATTCAGCGTAAGTGTTTCATTTAGTCTTTCATATAGCCCGTTAAATCCTCTGTACAACGACGCGATGGAAAAATCTCATTACGCCTGGAGAAACGGCCCTCTCGAACCTCGTACATCATAGAAAACAATTTTCCATTTTCCTTATCCGTTTTACTTTCGTTCTCGTCGAACCAGTACCGCGGTACTAGTATCGCGGCGCTATGCATCACGCGTTTATCCCTTTTATTCTCTACTCGAAATAAATAATAATCTATCGTTCGGTATATCGACGTGTATCGCGAACGTTATTAAGGTGGCTAATTATTTATACGAACGGTCGTAAATAAGATCTAGGAGACTAGCCATTGGGAGCAAAATGGCTCCTAAGATAGTGAGAGTGGATGAACAGAAGTGTAATTTGGTTTCAGCAAATAGGTACGATCAATCTTTCTTGTAATTCCCAGACTGCTAGCTACGATACGCACAAATATATGGTCGACCGACCCCAACCTGTTCCATCCAGCCTCTCGCACGCTCGTTCCTCACAGAAAATCCCCATGCACCCCTTGGTAATGACATGTTTCTACGCACACCGCACAATAATGGCCCTGACGACCCATCAGTTTTTATCTCGTCAGGCTGTTAAGCGGCCTCTTCGCTCCTCTTTTCCTAGTTATATTTGACAGGCTGGATCATTTGTTAGGAAACATGACCCTGAGGCTCGGCTCTCGCGAAAATCTACCAAGAATTGTACGTGTTTCGCCAATGTATCGCGCCATAGTCGACTGTAATCAGGCTGAAGCTGTAAATATGGCGGATAAGCTAGTTGGACAATTTGGACGGAATGCAACTTGGAGAATACGATTGTATCTTTTATTATTGGCGATACAATGGCGCAGGAAAATAACGTCCGTCCAGGGAGTATGATAAAGTTAAATGAACAACGACATTGATGGGCAATTCTGTTTGATAATTCAGTCGATCTGTGTAATGGTGTGGCGTATTTTCGGCGTAAATTTCGTCGATGGCAGGAACAAGAACGGAACTTGAGATCGTGAACTGGCAATTAAACTCGTTCATTCTCGTCGATTGGTCGATTTACTCGTTGCCTCGTTATTCGTTATCGAATCGCGGCGTATCTCGGCGTATCTGTTATTTACAGCCGCCGAATCGCAACGTTGCGTTGTCAAAAAGTCGAAAGGGAAGAGTTACGTCGTTTTCATATGACACGGTAAACCGCGGGCGTGTTAACTCGAAAAGGGGTGAGAGGCTGTAATGTCGCGAAATTATTTTTCACCTAGCATTGGTCCGACACGAAACAGCCACCGCGATAAAGACAACGGCGATCTCGTGCGCGTAATGAGTCGACGGCAATTTTGCCAGCACGTGAAATTAGCGTTGCGCGAGCTGCAATTGCGGTGGAAACAATACGAAGAACCGGCAAACAACGTACTGACGTTGCCACCATTTTTCACTAATTTTTTTCCTCCTCTACCTTTTTGCTTCATTTTAATTTGTTCGCCCTTTCTTTTCATCTTTTATTCCTTTCCACCCTTTTCCATCATAACTCTTTACCTTTGGTTAACGGTTAAATCGCAGACGTTCCAGTTTGTTTCACGGTCAGTGAAGTACCGGGGGTAATCAACAATTTGACGTTTATTCGTTTAATTCTGTGACATTAATTGAAAAAATTCAACCAGACTGCGGTTTTGATTGTTCGTTAACGAGGAGATGAATAGCTCCGCTGCCACTGTGCATCGGTGGCAGAAATTTCCCGCGCGTGTTCGTCCAGTTCGTGGATTTAAATGGATCCTTTTACGCGGACAGTTTTAACCACGGCTGATCCGCGCCGGACATCCGCGGTTTACCAGCTATATCCATAGATGGCCGTATAATGTAGTCGGCTGTTACCCATGCGCTACCATCCTAAAACGTTGGAAATTTTGGTGATTTCTTTGTTTCGAATGGTTCGTCACGTGTATGCACATTTTTCTTTCCCGCGAGAAAGATCAAGAGTTTTACGCAAATGGAATCGACAACAGGAATTAGTAGATACGTTCGTGTATGGTCAGACGTGTTAAAATTTAGAATGTCACAAACACAGTTGTTCCAGAGTTGTTCTTAATGTTTCTCCGTACCGCTTAACGACGCTTTTCACTGAACACTTCATTGACAACCAGCACACTCCACTTTTATTACCTTCTTCTCTGTAGAGTGTTATAAAACTATTCAAGAAGTTTCCAGCTACTCGTATTTTCTTTCATAATTAATGGTACTGGCTAGGAGAAGCGTATTCACGATGTCGTACATTTTTTATGAGTTTCAAAATTGAAATATTATCATAGTGGAAGGTACTTAGGGAAACACTCTCCGGCAAATCTAATATGCCACTTCTTGAGAGTAAAAAACTGAAACTTCCGGTTAATATACTCTTTTATTCGCTTTGTCTGCGCAACAAAAGATAATATCCAGATAATGAGTAGCCAGTCCAGTCTCGCGGCAGCTTTGGTGGGTGTGCGGGGCGTGTCGTCGCGAAGTAAAAACGGAAGGCGAAGAGGAACGGGGCGTAATTACAATGTGATGAGCAGCGGGCGCAGTTATCAATTCCCGTGGATAGCCGCGATTCATTGGCGCCCGCTCGCAGAGGAAAGCAATATCCACGAAATCGATTTCTTCTCGATGCCCTTCGGTGTCAAGCTTCACGCGACAGTGATAGACCATCGCGAAGTAGGTCGAAAGACGGAGACATTTCCCCCTGCCAGCTGGCCGGCAACGATCAACGACGTGACTGTCGTCTCTGCCATCGTGATTCGCAATTATCGAATCCAATTTGTCGGCTAGAAAGGCAGTCGAGGTGGCCATACTGAACGAGAAAGGGAGAGAAAATGTTGAAAAAGGGTGGGGACCGGCGTTGCGATCGAAGATAGAGAAAATGACGAGGCGGACGACGTGGAAATGGATAGAGAAAGAGCTTGCCACCTCGGAATTAACTCTCGTGCACCTTGCACGGTAATTACTTGAGTTCGATCGATGTCGTCAGTTTCAAGATTCCTTTATAGGCTAGGGGAAAAAACGAGACCGAGAACAATATCTCTGGTTAGTTCTATTGTTACGTCAAGATTTAACAGTTTCTATTTCTATTTCTTCGACACCGTCTTCTTTATCGTAGGATCTGGAATCTTACAGGTACAGGGAATCTCGAACAATTTACCACAAGCAATTTGTCCTCGATTGAAAATCGTGTACCGATGGAGCTCGGCTTGTTCGGGATCGACGCGGAATCTCTTCTTGAACGCCGGTGCTTACGTCGATCTACTGGATTCGATGCTATGGAAACGTTTAATAATCCGTCGGAGAATAGGTTGAGCAGGAAGAGAACCGCTCGAAAAGCACCGGCGGGACAAGGAACTAGCGGGAACTATCTAATCAGCGGTACCCAAGTTTTGACTGGCTGTCTTGGCCTAAGGGCGACTCCTGTTGTTACCAAGTTCTGTGTTCCAAGTGTCCGGTTCTAGTTGTTTAAGGGCATGCTACCGTTTAAGGCTTGCTTAGTATTCGAGGAAAACGAAAACATTATGCGTCGCTAGAGTTGGAATATTCTCGAAGTTTACTCGAAATTATATCGACAGTATTGTCGAATTTATCCTTGTTTATAAACATAGATCTCATATTGTCGTTGTATTTGAGAATATTTTTATCTCAAAGGAAAGTGGAGTTTTCTTTTTTACTATGTATATCACTTAGATTGCTATGTATATCACTCCAGTACATTTTATTGTACCATATTCTTAATACTATATATGTATATATATATACCACGTTTTCGTAGTAACTGACATTTCTCGAGCAGTTCTGTCGAGTCACACTTTCTAAGAAATAGTCTGCACGTTTCTACTTTTCTTACATTGATCCCATCCATCTTGGGATCTTTTTGTTCTGACCCTCCCCCAGATCTATATGTATGCTTCAACTATAGGTTACAATAAAAAATTGCCCGTTTTCTCTTTGGTTTCAAACTTCAATAAAATGATCTGCTATTACAATTGCAATTGTTTGCAATTGTTTACGTATACAATTTGCGTGCAACTTCGCTATTGATACATTTACATTTCCCACTTTGTAATTACAAGAAATTTCATTAAAGCGTATTCTTTTTAATTAACAGTGTACATTAATTTACTTCTCCTTTAGTAGCTTCGTTGACGAGCCACTGAACGTAGATTGCAAAACAGTATCGAAACCGAAGTTAAAGTCACCCTACCTCAACTATCAGGAACATCATCGAACTTGGTATTACTAATTAACACGAGCACAACTGCCAAACGAACTTCTGTTCTGTTAACAAACTTCTCGTTCATTCAGGTATTAATGGCTATTTATCCTTATCTAGTGAGAATAATATTATTAATTACACCTGGATGGAATCACGTGCTTGTTATAGACGAAAGATCGCACGTACACGCGTCGTAATGCGTTCATTGTAAACGAACGCTTAATCAGTTATAGCCACTGTTTCGTTCTGTATACGGTTAACATAGCCGGATAATTAATTATTCGAACGTTTACAGGTTGACAAGGATAATTTTTTCTAACGGATTTCACTCAGTAACTTCGCGCCACCGGGCTACTAACTTATCAATCTCAAACGTCATTAGGGTTCGTGTTGCGCCATAGAGGTGATTCATGTCATTGACGATTAAAATCATCTGCGGGTCACGCGAGTCATCGATGTCGTATAATTTGTACTCGAGGTCGTTTGTCTTCCGGAAAAGTGGAGAAAGGTAAATAGGAGTTTCACTATGTGAAACGGTGTTCTGCAGGGTGATAAGATTTTTCAGTCTGACGTGCATACATAACATTGATGGTTAATAGCGCTACCAGCAAGAGGCCATTCATCTTATAGGTCATTGAATATTTTCTGTCTGCCGTGACGTGTAAATAGCCGGTTGTACGTTTCGCCTATCTTTCACGGCGCACATCCCTGCACACGAATGACTTCACACTCTAGAGCAACGGTGACGGCGTGGTCGCATCGAACGTCACCTTATCGGTTCGACGACGTGCTACTGCTTAAAGGGATGAACGTTTAAAGGATTTTCGAGGGTGCTGGAGAGTGCACAAAGGATGGTGAGTCAGTGGGTGCAGGCTCTGCAGCTTGGTTGTTCGCACTTTCGAGGCCGTTGACGACAAAACGGATGAAATATCGTATCGATTTCCCATCATGAATGCTCGTAAACTGCCTCCTTTCTCTCTCTCTCTCTCTCTCTCTCTCTCTCTCGCCTTCTTTTTTACTCGCCGTGGTATGCAATCTTCTTCGGAGGCCGTGACTGCACGCACGTCAACGAACAGTTGAGGAGGGAAAAAAATCGTGTCCGACTTTTCTGTACATCGATGACTTCCAATATTTTTATTTTCGCCCATTCACTCTTCTTTTTCCTCCTCGTGTCGGCTTTGAGCTTGAGTATCCTGCTGAACATTGTCGTTTGAAAGGAATTTTCAGTCTGTCAGATATTTGTCCGGTTCCATCTAAGAGGTAAAACGACCAACAGTGACTGAAGATGATGGAAGCTAAAATACGACAGGTAAAAATATCTCGGCTCGTGGTAGCTGAAAAGCCGATTGTCCATGTTCGCTTGATAGCCATGATTATTGCAAACGAAACGGTATCCTTAATAATTTCACCCTTGACACGGGCAAGAAACCAGACTATTCTATTTTGTCGACTTGACGCTGTTCCCTGATATCTTCAACCGGAAATTGAGGTTCTGTTCACTCGATCGTTAACGAACTTCCATGAATATTCCTTTCGGCATTGGACATTGAGTATCGAGGGTTATACGTATCGAACCGTAACCAAACGTCAACTCGGGAGCAACCGAGACGGGAAACGTATCGAGAAGACCTTAATTCTTTCGGCTTGTTCGTGATAACAGCGGCGTACAGCTGACAGACGGGAAACGGGAAGAACTATTACTTTCGTTTACACTGTGATGGGAATTCAATTACAGAACGTAGTTTCACGGTTGCTCAAAAACGTATCTCCACCGTCGATCTTCCCTCCGCTTTGTAGAGAACTAACGTCATCGCTGAATGGTACCGTTGCGTCCGTTATGACATTTAATAAATGACAAGAGCTAGGAGAATTGATTCGACGAAAAGTAACAAGAGATGGAAAGGAGAGAGAGAGAGAGAGAGAGAGAGAGAGAGAATTGTGTGTATGTGTGTGTTCTCCCACGTCGTTTGCTCGGGCTAACATCGGATGTGCCGCGACCCTTCTCTCGAAATTACTCCTAATTTTTCTGCCGCGAGTGACGGAACGAGATGAAGGGAAGATAAAACGCACACATAAACACCCTGTGTATAGCAACGATTCCCTCGATTGCTCCGCCATTGTTGACTCGCTCGGAATTCAATTCGAGGCTAGTGAATTGTCAGTATCTCGAGAATAATCGCGGCAGCGCGACAAGAAGGTGTTCGTGGATGCAAAGTCGTAAATCTCTGATCGCTAATTGAAACGATGTCGAAAGAAGGAACCGATATCGCGCAAGCTTCCACGGCGGAGTTGTCCTAGTGAGGAGTAGGAAGGAATAGCTTCTTCCAACCGTTTCTCATTCCTTCTTTTTGCTACTCGTCCCTTCTTTCGTTTCTGTTTCTTTCCCTCTCTCTCTCTCTCTCTTTCTCTCTGTCTCTTCCCTACCGAGTCTGAGAAGGCGCTTATAGGTACCCTCGCGAGACGAAAAGTATTCGTCGCGTTCCATTCTAGTGAAAGCTAGTATTCAGTTTCAGTGGCGTAGACAACACCGTTTGTGGGCTCGAGTTACGACTACTTTAGTACCTCGAGACCGTTGGCGTTTCCGTCCGAGACGGCTTATTATAACCCTTTCCACCCCAAGGTTTCTGGCCTTTGACTCGGTCAGAGACGATCGATCCACATGGCACACCATCTCACGCGACAAAGAAAGAGAAGAAATAGGAGGAGACGAAAAGATACGATACATTCTCTTTTTATTTTCGCTTCGAACGCCTCTCCACTTTCCCCTTCTATGCACGCGGTGAACGCGACTCAAGCTGTACCATTCATTCGGGAAACCTCTCGAGCCAACCAAGCATCCTTTCAACTGGAAATAGAAACGCGATCGTTCAAGATACCGTCGGTTTTTCGGCGAAGTTCAACAAGTCCTTTTTCGTTTCTTGGACGGGCCACGTGTCATCGAACAGTGAAACAATTTTTTGCAAACGCAGAGGGAAGATAAAGCAGTTCCTTTCGGATGTTTGATCGCTTTTAGGGTCAAAGGGTTTCTAACTGAAGTGACATTAGCATGAAGCTTTATAACGCGTACTTAATTTTCTCGAGAAACGCGATACCCTGTTACAGTCTCAGAGTGAGTTAAAAAGTGAATGCCAAAGGTATTACTTTTCCTAGAATGTAGTACCAATGAAAAAGGAAGATCTTGAGGAAAATTGTTTTACTTTTAATCAGCGATGTCTTATCAAAGTTACAAGAACTTTGTTAAACAAGATTTTGTTTAGCCATTGACTTTACTCACGCTACATATGGCTAATTATTCGCCTGTAAACTTAATTACTTCTGTCGGAATACTACTCAGGAACTTCGACAAATTTATATTTATAATGTTTTGTTTCTTTCCGATAAAATTGAATGTTCATTGGGTGCTTCATTGACGACGGTTCTCATTATAAAAGACCAACATGAATAGATCAATTGTTGAAATTTTCTTTATTTAGTATTTTTAATTTTATAAAAGGGTGGTATATATTTTACATCACATTGGTATAAATATATTATTTTTTAATTTAATCCTCCATTAACGAGCAAAAGTCGATTCATTTTGTATTTGTGACAGTATTTAAACTCCGTGAAAATTTGGCAGGTTTACGATCAAACGATTCAAAGCGATGCTTGACTCAACGCTTCTTTATCGTCCGTCAGATTCGTAGAATGGAACAATCGAAAGAACTTTTACACTTTTTTCGTTAATTATATTCATCCACGAATCTTGATATCCGCTCACGAAACGTCAATTATCTTCTTTGCGAAATTTTTATCGGTCCGATCAAAACGATTATTTAAGCCCGAATTCATGGAACATCTCGTTAGCCAGTTCGAGCGTTCCCAGACCGCGCGGGTCCCCTCAAATTAGAATATTATATTCCGGGTTTATAACGAACATGCATCAAGCACTGTAATTACGAATCCCACGATGCATATAATTATACATAGTTTCGTTTTAATCTGCGAAACGTTGGCGAAATTGCCGTCTCCGAAACGGAATCGAATTACATTCAAATTGCACACGCATAATTTCATATTTCCTCGAAACTTTGCACATTCTTCATTCGAACGGAATTTTATTCCACGAATCGTTGTTCTGTTTGTTTCCCATTCCCACATTTTCCCATTCCTTTTCTTTCTCGGCGATTTTTATCCTCCGTAAAAGTCTAAAAATTATATAGTCACGAATACATCCGCTGTATTTCTGTATTTACGTAAGCGTGAGTGTATGTGTGCATACAAATGGCGTGTTGAAATCGACAGGAGGCTCTTTAGGTATTTATTTGTAAGCCTGGGTATATAAGCACCGTGAGTTCTCGTGTTGTGCCATTCGGAGAGACCTCGACAAACCGCCACTTAAGCAGAACGCCGGAAGGGTAGTTTCCTTCCCCTGTATTCAATTAGTACACCGCACGAAATATCAATTCCATTGCTGGAAAGCTCCTTCGACGTTTTCGAGTGTGGGGGAATAAGAGGATACTTTCCAGCGACCACGAGTACTCATTGCGCCCAGTTACCGAACGCTGTTAATCTATGGAACTTCGTGCTCTCCATTTGGTTTATCAGTTGCCATTTCAATTGACGTACATTTGCATACCCTTTATAAACCGAGTATTGTTGCCTCCATTCCTTTAAATGGTAGTTTTTAAATTCTGACGCAGTACCTGAACCTTCATTTTCAACTTTTTTTTAGCTTTTACTCTGATATGATGTTAAGAACTACCACTGTCTTTTCAAAAAGAAAAATGGTTAGCGATTCGTGTTAAATAAAAGAGATTCAGGGGTCGTAGAGTATAGTGTATAAAGTGGATTCTTTAAACGTGGGATGGTATTTCAGAGCTTTTTACATGAACGTTTTTCTTTATCACGTATAATTACGATACCTTGCTACATGACGCGGATCGCAGGGAGGAAACATTGGTGGCATTATATTTTCATTGGAAAATATACAGCGAATATAACGCGAAGTATGATAAATTTCGAGGATATATTTGCATTGTTTCTACCGCAATGAATAAATATAAATATTAATAGTTACACAACTGCATCTACGTATCTGCACCTACGTATTTCACACGCTTGCCGAAGATATATTCGGAATTTATTTTCAAAAAATACCATTCTTTCAAACAAAAAAATACCATCACATATAGTATATTGTGATATAATTTAATTGTTCTTGTTGCTATGGCAAATATTTTTCTACCTGCCAAATATCGACACGGTCGAAGAATCTTTAAACATCTCAAAATATTTTCGAATTCCATGCAATTGTGCTTACATCAGTGAATTTGCAAGAATTCCACGCCAGCTAATTATTTCCAGCTAATTTTAATTACGAGCCACTACTGTTCATCGCGATCATTGTGCAAAAATTTCTGCGCGTACTGGGCGAATTCCGCTACATATTCCGCAGGTTTGAATCCAATTAGGAACTTTCGTTTCGTACCATTCTTTCACCCACCCCCCGCCCCGTCCCTGCAGCTCCCAATTTCGGTCTTTTAATTTATTTATTTTCCCTTATTTAGCGCTCACGTGACTCCCTTTGTATTAATGATCGAACTTCGTTTATTTTCCAGAATATGGACGTGGCGAAGGCTTCCGAGCGTTTGCTGAAACTGGCCGTGAGTATAATCCAAGTTGAAAACAAAGTAGGCGCGTGCTGTGGACCAGAAACACTTAAGCGCTTGCATCATCGAAGCGTGATTAAATCTACGAGAATTCGTATCTTTTAATGTGAAAAATCTAAATTTTTTTTCTTAATGAAATGCCGACATCGAGTACAAGTCATTTGTTTTTAAAATGCAATCGAAGACAAAAGTGGACAGGTACTGTAAACATACGTATGCATCAATGAAGTTTAATCCAATTATTACTAGTGTTGTATGTTTAAGTTTTATTTATTATATATACTTGTAGCACATAAATAATCTAGTAAATAATTGAAATTAATTTTGTGCAAACAAATCGTATTTGACGAAACTTCATCGATACTTATTTTCGCTACTGTCCGCTTATTTTTGCCTCCGACTGTATTTCATCGGTTCCGGCGATAAGAATTCCTCGAAAAATAGTAAACGTGGAAACCACGTTCTCTCGTTAGAATTACTAAACCTGCCTCAAATGAACGTTTCCTGTTTCCAACCAGACTCGTGGCGCGTATTTTCTCTCAGAAACGTATGAACTTATACCGACGCCTGTGCGAAACATTATTGCACCTGTGTTCTCCGCGAGATCCTCCTAGAATCGTTTGCCATCCCGTCGCCATCCGCTCTTAGGCGGAAAGCCTCGGAGCAATATTTGCGAATTCAATCTCCTTTCCTGTTCGCGAACTCGTCGGTCCTCGCTGGAACAGTGAAAGCGATGTGCGATCTCGTAACGTCGAGGACCGGGAACTGTGTCGTCGATAAGTATACCACTTAATACAGTGCGTCGTTGCAAACCTCTGGCGCGGATAGACACGGCGAGAACGTTTCAATTTCGATTTGGCGAAACATGGCTACAACCGTTTCAATGCACTCGCTTGTGAAACTTTCGGCGGAAAGTACGAATTCATGATTCAACTTTCGTCCTATGTACAGCCGGCCGTGCACCTTCGCGTCGTCGTCTCCGCGTGAATTATACGCTCGCAGAAGTCGTAGAGACTGCCGGGTAACGGAGTTTTCCTGTAACTCGTGCTGCCTTTGCCATCGATAATCGAGCCAGCAACTCGAGGCAACCGCTCGAAGGGAGAGCTATTCCCCCCTCTTAATAAGATATTCTTTCCTCTGTCGTGCCGGAGGCGACGTTTTCCTCCGCGGGGGAAGTTGCTTCGTCGATTCCGGAAGTGGAAGGCAATGTAACTCCGATGCGGCACGTATACGTATAATTCTCTTACGAACTTCGTATTTCCTGGCCGGTGTTCCGAAAGCAGTGGAGAAGCTCGGTGCGCGTCGTCGACGAAAACATATAACAGCGGGAGGCCACGTCCGCCATCTCGTATTCGGAGTACTTTCGTTGCCTTTAAAACGCGTACCAAGGTAATTTCATGAAGCTTCTCTCGCATCTTCATTTTACTCGGGTATTCCTCCCCACCCGATTGTTTCACGTTGAGGGCGGCGTTGCTGCGTGACACCAGAAACGGCGATCGCGAAATACAGATAGTTTGTGATATCTCCTGGGCGTCGTTCATTTGCAAAGGGCTTGGGAGCTTTAACCAGCGTAGTTCTACGTGTATGGATTTTATCGAGTTTCGAATGGCGAGGGGAAATAGCCGCGTTATCCCATAACCGGCGACGTAAACTCGGAAAACACAGCTTCATAATTTGACACGTAACATTTGCGGATACCATTAAAGCCACGATCCGATACTCTACCCCCACCCCACCCACCTCCCTTGGACCGCGCTTTCAATGCGTTAATTAAAATTTTCACTTCGGGTTTACAGCGATAACAGTACACAGTCTCGTGTAGCATGTTGAAAGGGGTCACACGATGCGTAAAATACGCGTCGGGACTGGCGTATCAAAGGAACAACGCGTCCATCATCAACGATAAAAACCATTAGATTAATTCTGTATAATGTGATATCGCGGAACGCTGTTATTCGCGTACGAAAAGCCGACGGCGATGTCGGGTGAAAATGGGGGATTGGGGGTCACATTAATGGAAGGGTAATCAGAAAAATGGATTTTCGAGTTGACCCCGTCCACAACATTTTCCTGTATTAACGTGAAAGCCATGTTCGGCTAGAAACAAGTGTCGTGCAAATAAGCAACCCCTGTCGTCGATAATGGACGAAGGATTTTTAGCCCCGCGAGCGCGAGAAAACCGTAAATGTAAATTTATGGTCCGTACCGGTGTTTCTGTGACAGCCTCGTCACGTATAACTAATATGCCTGACAATTGAAATGTTTAATATCGGTCAACGTGTTGGAAAGAGCCGTGCATTTTCGAAATATTCGTCTTTTTATGCGATATTCGTTTGTAGTTGATATATTAATCGAACGACGAGCCAACGCTCGCCAAACAAAGGATCGATTGGCACGCGAAGAATAATATGTATGTTCTCTCGTTTGAGAGCGAGGAAATTTGAACAAGCACTCGCGAATGAAATCGTACAATGTGTACGGCATGATTCTTACGAAATGATTGATGTTGTTCCCTTCGAATCTCGCAGATTGCTCATGGAATCTTTCTTTTCACTGCGTACTTTAGGATTTTAAATTATGCGGATGGCAACGAAAATCTTTCCATATTGATCGATGCTTTTTAAAACTCTAGAAAACGTGTCCTTAACATTCAATTTCATCGATCTAAGGAGATATAAAAATTTTGGGTTCCGATGAAACTTTTAAATTCGTCGTTTCCACTACTTCGGCCTTTCTTAAATCTACCCAGCCTGGTCGACGAATCGAAAGAAGTTTGTTCAACTGGATAAAAGTTCGCTTGTCTCTGTAAAAGGCTACCAATGCAGTTTATCAGAGAAATTTAACAAATATTCTGCATTGTTTATCACACAGCGTTCGCTAAAATGGCATAGCTTCGCTCATCGAAGACAATCGGCTGTTTGCCAAGAATCACCCTGTATATTTTACTCGCGTCTTCGCTGTTGTGTTGGGGGCAATCTGCCATGGCGCCCATCGAGATCGTCAGCCCGATTCCATTCGATCGTCGTTACCCGTGCTCGTTATTCTCTCGTTAGTCCGAATGCTCCAGATCGAAACTAGCCAGCCGTAGTGTTTCGATCAGTGAACCGGACTCGGTGAACCGAATTCAATTATATGACTTGGTCCCAAAGCGACTACCGCGAATGTCCTCCTGGAGCGTGTATAATAGTCGTGTTGTTGGTTGTTTGCGATTAAAACACGCCAGCCAAAAAGTCACGCATGGCTGAGCTTTGCTAACAAATTTTTGCCGGGTGCCAGTTAATTGGACCCATCGCGTCATTAATTATCGACGTCTGCGGCTCGACGTGTAAACAACAGTCTAGCTGGTCTGACGTTTTGTGGAAAAATCAACCACATCTCCCTCTCTCTCTCTCCCTCTCTCTCTCTCCCTCTCTCTCTCTCTCCCTTCGCCGTCGAGGATTATTCGATTTCTCTGCAGGAAAAAAGCTCGATCACGCGATCAAATAATTTTGAAAAAGGGGATTACTGGGAAAAATCGAAGAGCAGAGGATCGAGTCGACTAGTAATAACCTTCTCCGAGAGCGATATCGACGCAAGCTTTAACTGGAAGATATAAGTGGTTCGGTCGAAGGTTCCTCGGGGCGAACGCAACGAAAACTCCTCTTCCAATCTCATAAGTCACGCCACGAGAAGGATTGCTCATTCTTGAAGCGCCCCTTTTGTCCCCTTTTGTTTTCTACCTTCGCCGTATCACGCTGAGAGCAAAGCGAAAGAGAGGGAGGGAGGGAGAGAGAGAGAGAGAGAGAGAGAGAAAGAGAGTGGAAGAAGTTTGAAGCGGGAAAAATAATTGTTTGCCGATCGAAGGAGCGAAATCAGTGACAACGCAGGGTCCGCAGAAGAAAAGAAGCCCTCGAGAGAAAGAGGAGACCACCTCCGGGATACACGAGCCTGATACAGGATCGAGGGAATCCTTATTTTCGTTTACACCGCAAATAACTGTGAGGCTGTTCGTACAGACCACTGACCATGATCGTCGTCGGTTAATTGCGGTTCTTATATACGAACCTCGGCTGAACTTGGAAAACAGAGGGTGGCAATGTTCGACCAAAGGGGTGGATCGGCGTGTATAGAGATGGTCGCGAAGAGGAGGTGGTTTCGGTACTGCAATGTAGGACGAGACTTTAATCTCGTCGTAATGGGGAAACGCAATTTTCCTGCAGTCCGTTGCCAACAAGGTCGTTTCCTTAGATCGATCTACTTTATACGAGCGCGATCCTTCGCCCCGTCCACTCGTCGCTCGTTTCGGAATCTCTTTGACGCGCGACAGCCCCTCTGACGAAAAAGACGAAGTACCAGGTGAAAGGAGAGGAAGGGAAGACCATGGGATACACAGACACTCTCCTTTTGCTCTTTTATTCGGTGTCGACCATGTGCAGATCGTGTCTCGTCCTCATTGCAGTTTCTCCTGCGTTAGACTCTAATGTGTACTTTATGTATATATACGGAACGAACGATCGATCGATTTCTATCAATAATGTAGGCATATTGGATTCAGAACTACGACCAGAGAAGGGTCCATTGAATTTCCGATATGTACTTACTCATGGTTGAACGTAATATAGACACGATCGTGATGGCTGGTATCGTTAGCCGATCGAGTAAAAGTGGCGGATGAGTGCGATCAACGACCGTCGTAACAGTTTATGTATCCGACTTGCGCTGATTGTTAATTCTTTGGAAAGATCTATCGTCGTTCATTATACCATTCGCAATATTTTTGACTATTTTTGTTGTATCTTAATCCTACATTTTGTAACTCTAATAACGTATACATTTTGAAAATTCTTGAATTGTTAATCGATACTCTTTCCATTTCCCTCGGAATCTTTGCCATGTTTCAGCTTCGTACTCTCATTTTTCTTTTTTTTTTGTTCTTCTTCTCACTTTTCGTTTTCTGTCTGCTCATCATTGCCCTCGTGGGAACATGTCACGTACTATTTACTGCAGCGGCAAGGTCTACGCGGCTATGTAATATAACGGGAGTAGCTGTTATCGTATGAAGAACGGGATATAAGAATAACAATCAGGAACGGAAGAAAAATTGAGCAAACTTTATAGACGTCTCGTCGAGATGACGGAGAAATTGCCCGATCCTTTTTAACCTTGTCATTATTTCTCCTCCGACGAGCACGATACGATTTCCCATCAGGAATCGATCTTCCATTCCGCTCTTTGAGCCACAAGGACGATCTCTTGAAAAAATATTGCTTTAATAACGATACAATCTTCGGTAGACTAACATTTGATACGAAACGTAAGCACGTTCGTTCTGTTTGGTTAAAGGACTGGATCTATTTGAGCACAGCAAGCTTCGCGTAATAGTGATTCGATCTTTTATTAAACACTTGTTATATCTTCGATATAAGTTGGCACGAGCTGTGAAATTTAGACTCCTGTAACTGCACGGTTCTCGTCTTGTCCCTCATGTATTAAAACAACGTTTATCAAGAGGAAAGAGAGGTTTAAATCTTTAAATAGATTAAAACAACTTCGCCGAAGCAGGAAATAATTTTTCGTGGGTTCTCGAGAAGAAAAAAGAAGAAGAATGAAGTATAACAATGTAACGTAACTGGGAGCAGTTCGTTGAAAAGAGCGGGCTTAATAGGAAAACTTAGTTGCCACGAGCCGACCAAACGAACCGAGAAAATTCAAATTCCCGCGGGTCTCTCGCTCTGCCGCGTCACATATCACCCGCCAAGATTTTTCCTCCTTGATGGAAACTTGGGGCCACGGTAGAAGCCGTATCGTTCTTGAAATAGCCGCTAGCCAGGAAGCCGAGACTCAAAGTTCTCCCGACCGCTTTTTCCTTTGTGGTATCATTGGCGTGTCTCAAACGGTTCAACAAGGTTTTATCCCGCCCACTCCTGTGGGTGATTTCGTGCTCTACCCCTTTCTACTCTTTTAACCGACGTCATACCCGAGGTAAACGAAATTAAAAGAGGAGGTAAGTTTTTGCGAAGTACGTGAACTGCCCATGAGGGAAGAAAGGCGCAATAGCGGTGTGGTGATGGTGATGGTGGTAAAAAGGAGTGATGAAATGAGGAAAGACAGAGGAGATCCTATCTTCTGCGAAGAAAGATGTGCTCTCCCTCTCTTTTCATAAAAGTGCCACGAATGCCTGCCGGCAGAAGAGACTTGACCTTTGTGCCTGGCAACATTATTAAGTCCTTTGGAGCGCGTAAAGGGCCAACGGAAGCAGCGAGGGTGCTTCAGGGGGAATTAGAGAAGACATTCGAAACGAAATAACTTCAAAATTCTTCGTTGGACCGAGTGGGGCAAGCCGGAAAGGAAGATGGTTACGCCGGAAGAATCCGTCTGATCTCGCTGCAGACACGATTGCCTTTTACCTTCCTCTGTGTTCTTCTCTGCGATTCTGTGCAGCGATTGCACTCTCCCGGTGATATTATTTCGTCGCAATTTTTCGGAAATTCGCTGCCAAAGACTCGGCAACAAGAAGACTTAACAAGACGCGCTGACTCGAGCGTGGAATTACCTCTCGCCCTGCAGTCCAATATGAATAACGCGGCCAATCCTTCTCTTTTTTTCGTACCGCCCCCAGTTAATTCTTTGTCTCGTCATTAGCAGGTTATTTTAAATATTCTGAAACGCGAAACAGCCATCGATGTTCCTTTAGTAGTTACGCCTCGCCGGCTATCATATTTTCTTCCTCCTATCGCGTCATTCCTCTTCCCAGCCAGTTTCTGTACTCGGCGAGTGTGCGCTAACACTGGTTAAGAATTACACGAAATTGCACGGTCGCCTAAGGCTACGGGAATGGAATATCGAGAGACGCGAATTTGCATTGGATTAACGAGCCGCCCCCGGACGAAGATACGAAACAAAGGGAAATAAAATATTGGCTGGCGTTGCTGTCGGCTATCTGGCCCTCGCATGTTGTACATTCGCGATCTAACAAAGATCAACGCGCGCGAAACGATACATCGCGTGAAAAACATTTCACCGCCGGTAATAGAGAAGATGAAAGTGACTTCCATTTGCACCCGTTCTGCGAATAAATGTTCACCCTTCTGACATACGATTCTCGTTATAATCCCAAATGCTGTTTTTTAACTACGCGTATGAACGTATGTTTGTTTTCGTGCGTTTTTGTAGATACCGAACCATCTGGTCTGGCTGTGCTTCTTCTACTTGATGTTCCATTCGCTCCTCAATCTGATGGGTGAACTGTTACATTTTGCTGATCGAAATTTCTACTGCGACTGGTGGAACGCGGATAACATCGACACCTTCTGGAGGACATGGAATATGCCTGTACATCGGTGGGCCGTGCGGTAAGTATCGCTGATACGATGTTCCGGGCGCCACAATACGTTGGATTTCGATCGTGCGACGACCAGCCACCGTTTGGTCGAGTAAACGATCCTGCGCACACCTTATTTGGTTCGATCGAAAAATACCGGTATAAAAGGTTAGATCGTAGATTGCTACGATTCGAAATGGAGCCACCGTTTACGTTTAAGCGATAGCCTAGGCTAGATTACGCCATTTTGATTCTATCTCGCAGCAGGCTGCTAGCATACCTACAATTTTGAGGTTGTAAGATGTTGAATCTTGTATTATTTCGTGACAGTTAATCGTGTTATTTCGCTGAAAAGTATAGATTTGGTAAAACTTGAAGTTCGTGTAACTTAACTTCGTTGCAAATAAGGGCTATAGTAATTTGCAGTTTTTTGCGATTAACGATATAGTATAGAGACATAATTTAGCTTCGAGTTAAAAGGCAGCTACTTCGAGTTATTTCTAGTAAAATCGATGGTATGATCAAACTTGTATTAAGATTCAGAAGAAGATGTCGCGTTTAATCGAACGCGTTACAGTACTTCAAATAGCTTTGCAAATTGTCATTTCGAGCTTGAGCGCGCAGAAATGATGAAACTTAGCTTCCCTGGCGAATAGTTCCGCAGTAGACGGTGTGAATGATAGGAGCAAAGTCAGAACGAGGCGTGGTACATAAAAATAGATCGGCGAGGACAGGCAAAAGAAAGAAGACAATATCCAGCCGCGAGTCGTACTTTTGATCGAGCTTCTTTTCGCCTAAGCGGCTAAACTTCGTTAACGAGTGTGTCCTGCTTTAAGGAGATTTAATTACATTTTTCGCGAGAACCTGGGACCTGTCTGGTCTCCGAATAGGAAGAGAAATTTCCGCGAATCAGAGACTTTCCCCCGTAACCTGTACACCATCCCTCGGACCGCCGCCTCTTTCAACCCCTGTGGAAACTGCTCTGCGGCTAATTGTTTTAGCTTCTACCGTGCACTCCCACCTTTTCTCTACACCCTTCTATATATATAACCGCTGCCACTCTAAGTAGTACTTTTAATGTCTGTGTAACTGGAAAGGGTGTCGGACGGCGGCTGCTGTTTGAAAACTATTCTGCCGCAAAATGAAACTACCTGCAGATCCGTGCGCGTCGAAATCTTCTGTTTTAACGTTCATTTCGGAAAATTAATTCGTAGCCGCGTTTACGCGCGTAACACGGACCATCGATGTCACTTTTAATTAGTTTCTATTTTAAAGCTTTGTCATTTCCATTTGGCCCGAATCATGCACGACTGTTACAATGCTATTCTTGTACTCGTAACAATATGGCAGAGTGGTTGAATCGTTGTGTAACAAATGAAATATTCACATCTGTACACGTTGAAAACTAATTTCAATCGAGAACAATTAGGCGTGATATTCAAATCCCAGCATATAGAATTTTGTAGTACGTGATTTCATACGTTTTCGATATGGAATCACGTTTTAGTACTTTGACGATTGTTCGAAGGTTAAATATCTTTTTTTTTTTCCAGTTACCTATCGTCAAGTTCAAACTTAGTATTTACGATTTTCCAGGAACTTCTGGATAAATCTTGTTCAGGGTACACTGTCGGATAAGCGCGAGCTTACGCCCTGCTTGGCACTTTTTATTCCCATACGTCTTACCCGTCATCGTTCCATTGGATTATGCATCGCTCGCTCAATACAATCAGCAAAGTTGCGAGAAACTTTCCATATAGGGCCTTCCACTTTTCCACCGGTTTTGCCGGTGCACGTGCCGCTAACAACTCGCGCCACCGCGGTGACGACGGCCGCTTTTACTTCGAAAGTAGCTCCGCGGAAAGTTTAAATCCTCGAAAAAGGTAGCCGTGGAAAAGTTGTTATTGCGGGGCCGCGGGAGACGAACGGTGTCGTGTACGTGGAAGGGTTGGAAATCCAAGGATCGAAGGGATCTCGTGAGAAACGATACACGAGAAAACAATAATTCTTTACTGTCTAAAGGTATAACTCTCAGAGGAGAGGAGGTGCACGCCTGTGCATAAAGATCGAGTGAAACGGCCGAGTTTCGACAGATACGCAACGCAGTTAATGTTCCAGGCCTCGGGCCGAGGTAGATTAATCGGGAAAGAATCTCATCAAGTTGCAATTAACTGAATTCTGTATAATTAATCGGGCAAAAATAAAGATCTGTTTCGCTGTTCGGAAACGTCGGAATCGGCGACGTTCCCAAGACTCGAATTTCATCCCCGTCCCTCGACGTTCTTCGAACTGCACCTGTGCTCCCAACTCTTCTCCGCGTTCTTCTCTTCCTTCTTCCCTCTTTTTTTTTCTTCTCTGTCTGGGCCGAGATATGCAGCTGCAATTGCGAGCTGCAACTGGCACGCAGCCATGCGACCGCGGCGGCAACGAGTGGTAGAAAAGCGAGCGAAGGGCGGGGAGGGGAATGGGCGCGAGAGGTGAAAATGGAAAAGCTGCACGGAGGAGGGTGGGTACAGGAAGAGGACGTAGACGGTCGCAGACGGCGGAAAGGGGGAAGGACGACTGTCGACGAAGACGACGTCTTTTCAGGTTTGTAATGGGAAAAGCCGATACGCATCGTGGTGCGCGCACTTAAGGCTGTTTATTCCCCGCGGCACTTATAATGCCTCTATAACTGGAAGATATTTCGAAGCGTCTTTTCCATGAACGACGAGAACCACGAGCAAGGGAAGTGGAGAGAAGGAGAAAGACCGAGATTGAAGGAGGAATGGTAAAAACGAAACAGAAAGAAGAAAAGGGGCCGCTATTTCGTGGAGCAACAAGGAGAGTGGACCTTTAAGGAAAGACATCTCTTCATCGCGGCGACGAAACCGTCCACGACGACAGCTTCCCACCTTTGAATTTCCTTCCTTCCTTCCTTCCGTTTCTCTCGCTCTTCTACGCCGGCTCTTTTCTTTGCGCCATTTTTTTCCTCTTCCCTCGCCGTCTTGCAGCTTTCTTCATTCCAATGCACTGCTACTGATAACCAAGCCGGCTAACGATCTCTTCCTGTCTCTCGGTGACTCGTGTCGTTCCCCTCCCCCATTCTGTGAACCGACACACACCACAGTGTCGCTATTCCGACAAACTTGCACAGCCATTGCTTTAATTTTTCGAGACGATTCCGCCCACGCTGATCCTTAAACGCCACGCTCCTTATCTACATCCTCGTTCTCCTTCGCCTCTCTCGCCCTTTTTTTAACGCTTGCGCGCGCTATTTTGCGGTACAACATTGTAATAGGAGCGACTACACGCCGAGGAGACGCTCTCTCGGGTATTTTCGCTGCACAGAGAATCGTCGAGGGAAACGAGCCAGAGAACGCCTCGATCCTTTCTATTAAACGGCCGCGTAATTTTCCTCCGTTTAATCGTGGCCAAGCTTGAAACGTTTTTGCGCGATTATTTTGGTTCCAGGCACTTGTACATTCCCATCATCGAGATCGGCTATGGGAAAACGACCGCGTCCGTCATCGTGTTCTTCATCAGCGCCTTCTTCCACGAGTATCTCGTCAGCGTGCCACTGAAGACGTTCAAAACGTGGGCGTTCCTGGGAATGATGGGACAGGTAAAATTTACTCGTATAATATTCGACTCACGATCTAAATTATGTCTATGGAGCCGATGTTCAATCTTTTCGGCACGGTGGGAGACTATAATCACCCATCGCTGGTGCACTCGCTAGCTTCGAGAATTTTGTCCTCATATATTTGAATAAGAAAATGAAGAATAGCTGGCGAGTAGCTTTGAGAATTTATTATTAACTCTACAGAAGTCGCGAGAAATCTGTCACTTACATAAGAAACCTTTTCACAAATATTTTTCCATAGACACATTGTCAACTTTATTAACAACGAAATGCTTTTATATTACATATAACATTTCTACGCGTCTGTCGCTCCAGACTGGACGTTGATATTGTAAATTTCTTAGAATGATATCGACATTTCTATATTTCTGAGATTATGACAAAATATATCTCAAAAATACTAATATTATTTATAACGATCGTTATACACCTGTTATACGTGCATCAATGGGGAATTCTGATCATTGTATTTAAATGATTATTACAAACTTAATTACTTATTAGTTCATTTTTCACCTTCTTTTTATATAAAAGAGGAAACAATGCACCACTGCACTAAACATTATCACTGAAGCGCATATTATTAAACTCACTGCATTTCTCACATACACCGCAGCGGGAATTTCTAGGATCGCGATCTTCGCAGGCTTAAAACTTTGAAACGTTCATCTACGTTCAGCCAATAGGCACTCTCCTGATCCGAGCTGTATTGTACCGAAAGAGTTGAAAGAAATTTTAATCAACCAATTCCTTCGTCAAACATCCAGTCACACAAAGAACCAAAGAAATCCTCCGACACGATATCGGCTATCTCAGTCGCTCGAAAGTTTCCCGCGGAAGAATCATCTTCTCGGAAGCGATCCAACTGTCGAAGGATTAATATTAATTTGCAGTCTGCCACCCTCGATGAAGAAACTTTTTTAATTGATTTTCCAGATACCATTATCACTGATAAGTAAGAAGGTGCAGAAGCATTGCGGCACCAGATGGGGCAATATCACAGTGTGGGCGAGTCTCATTATCGGACAACCACTTTGCATAATGATGTATTACCACGATTACGTGATAACTCACTTCGGCGAGAACCTGATCGAGGATTACTCCACGGTATAGGAAACAAGGAATCGAACGTGAAGCGAAGATCACAGAGAGATCGGCAAGAAGAATTTCAGTCGGTGAATGAGACAAACTCGCCACTGTTCCATCAATCGTACTTTTCCTCTTGTTTTTCACACCTCGCAGACTTCACCTCCGATTCGTGTATAAGCTATTTTTCAAACGATTCCTCGACGTTAACGGGAGTCTAAGTTTTTTATTATCTCGATCGTGACAAAGGAACGGTGACGCTTCATAAACGAAATTTTAAATCACAAGCAAATGCCTTAAGTATTACGCTTCGATTTAAAGAGTTTAGAAATTCATGCGCCTAGTTTATATCGTTGTTAACATTTATGAGCGTAAGCCGGTATCCAATTGGAATTATATCTCGATGTTTCCCTAGCATTGCAGTTATCTTTTTAAGGTGAATCGAGTGGAACGGTATCAATATATTAGAATTCCTAATGGATTGATATGTTAATACATCGATGTTTAACACTGCATCATGAGAAAGTAGCCCTATTCAAGCTAAAAGCGAGAATTTTACACGAACACGCGATATGATGCAGTTATTATATAATAATTATTATAAGATGGGATAAAACGTCGTACGATGTATCATATTCTACTTCTTTTCTCATTCACGCGTGTTGATGGTAATGTTCGTGGAATTGTTGCTGTAAGACTGTTGTTCACTTTGTTACAAGCGTTTTATAGATTACTACATCTCATGCACATCTCGTCTTCGTTGATGCTCGATCAATCGCCTTTTCATAAAGATTACGATATTATAAAACGACGAAATTATAAAATTGAAAAGACCAAATACTGTTTGTTGCGTATCAACGGGACTGGCATTTTAATCGATAGCGTGTGCCGTGCAAAATGTATATTTTATCTTTTCAAACGATTTTATATTTGATCGCCCCCGTGCCTCATAAATCCTCGAGCATCCTTTACTTCACGAACGGCGAAACTCGCACGAACAGTGATATTATGCGTGCATTAAGACAATAATTCAGCATATTTTTTCTATCTGACGATGTTTTATTGCTTGGAAGGGAGGTAAGAGCGCATCGAGGGAATATTAGCCGTAATAAATTTATCCCGGCTGCAGTTTGCTGTTGCGTATTCGGTAAATATTTCAGGCCAACCGTTGCGTATCACGAAGGAGCAGCTGCCGAGGATTTAACGAGGCAACTTGGTGCCAGTTGTATACGAACATACGATTTTGTAGATTTTGTCCTGTGCTCCCGCTCGCGTGCCGTACGAGCGCGACTGGTTGTCGAATAAACGAGATCTTTGTTACCAGCCTCGTTAAATTTACTTCCATCCCTTCAGAGAAGATTTGATGAAAATGTCGTCGACACTGGGATAGAAAGCAAATCTGAGTCTAACGATATAGTATTAATACAAACTATTCCATTTGATACTTAAAACTGTAATACAAGTAGATCCGTGAGTTATAATTAGATCGCGGATTTTTATGCACTTTCTTTTATTTTTATGAACATAACTAAGAAATGGAATTACAATAGGAATTTGCTTCATCTATTAAATATTATAACAAATACCTTATTTTCGAAATTTTATATATTATATTATATGTATTTTTTCAGCTTCAAATTTCTCATAAATGTATAAAACTCCGCAGTTTAATTAGTTAAAACATCTCGGGGATCCAACATTTAAAAAATCTCTTCAGGCAAACCATATCAAATGAATCAAATCTGATCTCCTTGAGACGAATCCAAGACGCGTCAACAACTTTCAGAATATATGCAAAAGCCTACAATTTGTCAAATTACCTGTTTCACTGATCACCTTATAATGAGAAACAACTCAGGAAGATCTCGCGTTACTCGATGTCTCTCAATACTAGCGTCATGTTTTTAAACGAAACGCTCTGTTTCGTCTTCAATTTTCTTCGGCTCTTGAAACGCGAGAAAATAAGAAAGGAACGACAGCTGCAGCACCTGACAGAGGTATGAAACAATCACCTTCTCCCAGATACGTTCAAAGCAAAGAACAAAAGACGATGGAATCATCTCCAGGCCAAAGATGCTGGGAAAAGGATGTTTTTTCGAGCCATCATCCCCTGGGCTTTCCTGGTTGTCTGATGAGCTTGGATGTCACGACCCGTTTGCCCCAGAGCAGTCTCGGCGATGGATAAATTAATGATGCGGGACGTTCACCACCGACAGTTGGACATACGTCTGCGTCAGAGAGACGCGATGTTATATACCATGCAGGTACGTGACAAGCGTAGAGACTTACGAGCAGGCGGATCCAAACGAGTTGAAGCGGATTGACGCGCATTCGAGCGGATACGCGCGGCTATCGCTAGATCTATTGACACGAGAGCGCTGCGCGAGTTAGAGAACTTTGGAAAGAGGGTTGATGCGAGTTCTGGACTTGAGCAGGTTAGTAGCGGATTAATGTGAATTAGAAATGGACACTACGTGATTTGAGACAGATTCCAGGGAACGGAGAATTTGGCACGAAGTGAAATTGGAAAATTTTATGCGAATCCCTCCCGGGATTAATATAAGTAACTTAAATTGTATACAGCATGGAAGATTAGATTTTACGTGAGAGAAGCTCCGATTTGTTTGAGAAATTTAACATGAGTTAAAGCGTGTGGCGGATTTGCAAAACAGTTGATAGGGAAATTTGCTATTGGGTTCTGTGTTAATGTGAATAACTCGAGTTGGTTATGCTAACGGTGATTAGATGCGGGTCGTGCGTCAGAGAAGCTGCGATCTATTCGAAGCAGATCGAATTTAAGAAATTTAATATGATTTAGAGCGAGTAGCAGAATTGCGAAACAGTTAACAGAAGTCGAGGTATCCACGAGTTTCTCAGTACACATCCAAATAGGTTCGTGCAGGTCGGTGTGCTTGTGGGAAAAGTTAGCACGAATTGAAACGATTCCGCAGGATTTCCAGTGGATTCTAGAAGTTCGCTCAAATTGAAACCGGTCCTCGTGAGTTGGAACGAATCGAAGAAGGTTAGCGTGACGTTCACGCGCGGTATGACGAGCACTGGAGCGAGTCCAAGTGATTTACAGCGGGATAACGCGAGTGCCAGTGAGTTCGAGTAAATTAGAATCTGTCTAGACCTTGTGCCATCCAACCTTTTTTCGCTAACAATCCTTTCGTTTACAAAAAGCATAATCCTCGATGTCAATCAACGTAATGATATTCCAAGCTCCATCTGAAATATCTATCGGTAATTCTCGAACGAAATAAAAAAAAAAAAAAAAAAAAAGAGAAAGAAAAAGGACAAAAATAGATATGCTGATACCAATCGTTCGATCGTTGAAATCAGCGAAACTGCATCTCGAACACGTTCATTTCTCAAGCTGTTCGATTTTTCGCGCACAAGGTACCGAAGCATACACGAAGAATGCTTCGGCTGGTCTTTTGAACGCTTATTCCAGAACGCTTGCGTTATCCTCTAAGGTGGGTGGTGGCAATGGTGACGGTGCAGAGTACGGGGATGGAAGGGTGACGGTATGGGTGGTCAGGGTGGCGGCGTGGGTGGTCAGGGTGGCGCGAGGGGTGCACGAGGTTCGCGGTACGGTGCAGAGGGTTGAAACGAAGGGTGAAGAGCGAGAGAAACTCTGGAGGAGGGGACCGAGCGAGGGGAGGGGGCACGGTGTGAGCGCAACACGATGCTATAAGGGCGGGTACGCAGCGAAGTCTCCGCAGTGAGCGCCGCGACGCCTTCGGAGACGTATCGTATGAGACGGTCGATCGGTGATCGCCGGTAACACGAGGCGGTCTCAGCTATCTCTCAAGGACGATTGTGTTGTGTTTTTGTGCTTAATTTTTGGTTCTGTCAGACTCGAAGAACAGATTTCACGGGAAACAGGGAGATTTCTACGAACGAAGACGAGCACCTGCGATTTGGTTTCGCATTGATAACGAAAAGCAGAAACGATTTGGCCGGGACACACGGCGGGTTTTTGGAGCTGGAGGATGTCCAGGCTGCTCTTACACAGAGATAGGTATGTGTGAATTCCGTATTGATGATTGTAATTAGCAACGGGAAAATTTAAAATCAAGCGCACGTTGTTAGCAATAGCAATCGGTGATTAACGAAGGTTGTTGTTAGGTTAATATTTCGTTTAGTTGCTCTAATTTTTCAACGCTACTGCGATATTATTCTCGTCTGAATTTATCTCGATTGAATACAATTACAATCAGTCATTTGTACGTCAATTACTCTGTGTACGTCAATTAAGCTTCTATGTAATTTGAAAATTCGATTTCGTATTAAAAAAAGAAATGGATCGATGTGTTTCGATAAAGTATGTATACCGGGTGTCATTTAAAATTTCGTTTAGTTAGTTTAATTGGAAGTGGCGTTAAAAAATAATTCGTCTGGACCTCGTTCGAACGATACCATCAAGTAGATCGTATCAAGTAGAATAGGACATTGCAGTCAGACCGGGCGTACTTCACCCAGTTTCGTCTCCTATAAATTCGATCCAACGTCTTATTTATTTTGTTCACCCGTGTGTTAACGGGAACGATCGACGTTCGAGACTCGACGATAGATGTGGCATCCAGCGAGGTTCCGCCTCTGCTTCGCCCTCTTGGTTATCGCGAAAAAGCGACGGACCACGTCGTACCCCGGCGCGATAACAATGACTCGACGTTTGTTAAAGAGCTCGGTAGTAATTTCACGTCGAAGAAAAATGGTGCTGCCGTTGCCTCGGTCGTTCGTCATGATACGACCAAGTTCACCGGCGGAGAACAAGAGGCCGACGCACGGGAAATTGAAACGATGCCCGGTCTCTCGTAGGATGATCGGCAATATCTCACGCGATGGAACGTGACGCGGCGTTGCACGACGTTTTTGCAGGTGACAGAGGAAAATTATTCGCAGTCACGTGCCGATATTATCGTCTGGTGGTCGGATACGCAAATGGTATGTGTCTCTGGCGTTCCAAGAAAAGTAATTGCATAGCCGTGTTTTTAAGATATAAAGAAGTACTCCGTTCGATTTCATGTTTGCGTAATTTTAAGAGTGTCTCGGGAACTTTAACTTTAGCTTTGACTGCGATACATTACGATTCGATTTGGATTCTTTTATGTCGGTTTAGAGTTTATGAGGTGAGTTTAAGTTATGGGAACATCGGTTTTTGTAGGAACTCGAATAATGGAGCGATGTGTTCAATAAAGTCGTTAGGCAAACTACCCGAATAATCATTGATCGAAGCATCGTTCTTTTTTCGTACATAAAGAGCCGCACTTTCTAAAGAATAAATAGCGTAAACTTTCCTCGCTATAGCTTTACGCGAAAAATATACGCGACGTGAAAGACTTAATAGGAAGTCAGTTTCCTCGCAGGATGTACCACTGTAAACAGAGAAGAGATGCACACCAGCCATTTGACTTTCAAAGTGCATTTCGCGAGGGAAATATTAATAGAACGACTCGTACCCGAGTTAAAATTCAGTTAGGGAAAGTTTTTGAAACTTACATGTTAGGGAGAACATTTTTCTACCGATACCCCGATTCCCTGGAGCGTACGTTCGCTTTTTTCCTTTCACCCTTTTTCCACGGCAAAAACTTTCCTAACCCGTCAAACGCCGAATCATTGCCCGACTCAAGGTTTTCAATCCCTGATTGCCGATTCAGGATTACACGGTGTTAATGTCGGCTCATCGAATCGAACATTACGCGATCCATTCGCGCGTAACCGCAAAAAACTGGCATCGATTTTTCTTTCGCCGCGGAAAATTAGATTCTCGTTACGTTCGTGACTATTATTCCCGTTTGAATCTCCGATGATGGGCAAAGCTCGTTTCTTGCAAATACGAAGATCGTATAAAATCGCTTTGATTGCTATTTTTATGCGGGTATTTTTATAGAGACAAAGAAGAAGAAACGAATCGGCCTTGGAAAATCGGAAGATAAATAACGCGACTGGCGAATCTGAGTCGTGTGAAACATTTGACGATACAACGCGAGCATGCGAAAATTTCGAAACTCGTGCTGTTGCCTCTTCGCGCTCTCTCAATATTCCATTATTCAATTATTATTCAGTTCCAGTGGAGAGCCAATTAGTCAAGTTAGACGCCGCAGACTCGGAACGTATTTGACGAGCGCGGGTAAAGTTTGCGAACGATCCGAAGGTCCGTGACCTCCGTTTCAAATATCTCGCTATTTTCCGATTTCCGCCGTTTCGGTGTTCATTTCTAAATCTCTACGATTTGTGAATGCATTTCTGTCATATATTAAGGAATTCATGTTACGCAGTTTTTTAATCATAATCTAGCTCGTCCTCGGCATTCAAAAATCAGAACTGACTTTTGTTTCAACTATAGTCGAGAGTTGTGTTGGAAAAAGAGAGTTAGATTTTATCGAACCGACTTCGCTCTACGATAATTGCCGGGGCAATCGGGAATCTCGACGTGCTGCAAAAATTTATGACAACTGTCTTTCAATAATATATTATGGAAATTTACAACGTACGTCGAATAATATATTAGCGAAACGTAGAAACCACGCTATCGCTTGTCATCATTTGTTAAATTTGACCACTATTGTTGCGTATCGCGTATCGTTTTGCGGAATAATTGTCATTATTACGGTTCAACATGCACGAGATTTATTTCTCTGATCAGAATGCTCGATAAAACCTACTCCTTGACCCATTTGTTGGGGACATAAATAAAGTAATGTATTTTTCTTTCGTTTTGACGGGGAGGATTCGTGAAAGAGAGCAGAACAAACCGTTGAGATATCGAAGGAACAGAGAAGGCAGAGTGGGGAAGGGTGCAAAGGAGAGGCGGAAGCGTGAGGATTTATATATTGAGAGCACGAAGTAAAAAGGGGATGAGACATAGAGAAAAATGAAGACAAAAGAAAGTAGAAAGATGACTGGAGAAAGGAGATGGCGAGAAATCATGTTCAACACGTGTTACTCTTATCACGTTCATTTTAAAACACAGAGCTCTCGCCGTTCTTTTGACGAGGAGCGTAATAAGAACGAAAGGCTCGGAATACTCCTCGCGAGTTTCATCCGAATGTTACTCGTTAATACCAACTTCATGTATCCTACGTGTTCTTTCGAGAGGAATCGACTTTTCTTCTCTTTTGCTTTTGTAAACGTTCCGAATTATCCAGCGATATTTCGTCCCAGGCTTTCGACGTTAAATATAGAAAGATGTGTCGATGTTGTACCGCGTTACATTTTCATTCGTTCTTCCTTTTATCGTAATTATGTAGAATACGAAACGGAAGAGCATGTGTTGGTATATCGGAGAAATCTGCGTGATATATTTTCTTAGGAGGTATTACATTATATTTTACGGTGTACACTAAAGAGGCAGAATTGTTTTGGTATTATGGAATAATGGAGCAATATTGTGCTTCACAATGGACATCGTTGAGAAAAGACGGAATATCGCATAATGAATAACAAAATTGTAAATATTAGAACAAACAATTGAAACGCAAGGAAAGGAGGACATTCAACCGAGAAGAATTAAATTGTAGGATCTTCAACGTAGAAGCGTATTTGTTAATAATTCCAGCAATTTCTATTCCAAGAAGAGACAATATTTAAACCGAGTCATCGTAACGACACAGAAAATCATAATACGATATTTTGTGGCTTTCCTTTATCGAGAAACCCATCATCCAGGGGCGAAACTCATACCAACCATTATTATCCGCGATATCAATGAAACAACGACCAGGATATTTCATATACTTTCATCTTCTGCCGTTGGCAGGGGCGTGCTTTCGTCGAGCAGTAGATATTCGATCTAAGAACAAATCAGAAAAACACAAGCGTGGTGGAGGGAGCGATGACGAAGAGAAAAGGGGTTTGTATATCGAGACAGCGGAAGATGAGGGCATAAGAAAAGAGGGTGAGAAAGCGTGCTCAACACGTGTTTCTCTTATCGCGTTCATTTCGAAGCGTGGAGTGCGACCCCTCTGATACCATCACGGCCTGTACTCGTCGCAGAAACAGCGGCAGCATCGCGAACACACACCAGGGCCTGATTTATTTCTCTCCTCAATAATTCTCTTTTATTTTCTTGCTTGCCCACCGTTGCTTGGCCCGCAGCTACCTTTTGATCTATCGCCCTCCCCCCCGCGACGTCGATTCATTTTTATTTACGAGCCGATGCCCTCTACTCCATTCTACGTTCTACATTTCTTCCTCTTTCTTTTTTCATGCGTCTCTCTTTTCCTCTTCTTCAGCCCACTATTGGAATCATTATCGACGTATCGGGTATCGCGACACACGCGACCATCCTTTTGCAATCGAATCAAAGCAACTCATCTTCTCGATGAATTTACTCCTCGTTATTTTTCGTTTTTTAATTAGATCGTCCTGGGCTCGAGTTGCTTTTAGACCTGAAGCTTCTTTGATGGAAATGGAAACTGCGAAACTCGCGAATAGATACAGAGATAAGTCGGCTACCTCTGTTCTCAACGTTCTGTTCTCTAGTTGAATTTCACTTTATGTTGAAACGTACATATAAAGTCAAACGGGGTTACTTTGAAGGCATAAAATTTATTCGAGAATTCCTAAAAGTATGTTGCATCGATTGAAAATTGATCGAAAAGGTACAAAGTATGATGCGCTATGGAATACCAGCTAATAGAAAAAGATATAACTAAACTTGTAGGTAAGTCATTTCTGTAAGGCATACGCTCACTTCCGACTCTCGCTGTATCACGCAATTTTATTCGAAATTTCGATATCTACGATCAAATTATTAGCCAAGTCATTTATTTTTTGTTAATCATTCCCCTTAGGTACGATTAAAATAGATAAAATATACGAAAGTGTTAAAATCGTAATCGTTTACCAATCCACAAATAAGTTTAGAAACAATTATTTTTATTTCAAGGGTATTGATCCGTTACGCGATATCTGATAAAACATAAAAATCGTTGCGTTTGTTGAGAACCGAACTCGTTACTATCGTGAATAAGTCGTGCATTGGAATACAGAAGATTCCGGAAGGTGGCCAACAAAACGAGATTTCAAAAGATTTGTTTGCAATCGATGCGCAACTCGTATTGATTATTAAGAAAAACAGACTGCCGGTCATGAACATCGTGATGGGAACAACGCGATGTTTTCGACACGAAGGAAATATTTGTCGAAGCAAATTCGTCCGCGTCGAATCAGCAGACTGTAATTGGATTTAATTGCCGCGCCAATTCTGCTAAAGCACGGGCTTTATCATTAATTGTCCGACGTGGTAATTAAGTTATACGCGCCGGATGCAAGACCAAAGAAAGAGAGCAAAGGCGAAAAACAGAGTGAGCTTTTTATTGTTCAATTACAATCTGGTCTCGCGTGAGCCGATGGATATCACCACATCACCCGCGTTATATCGAACGTTTATCCCATGGTTTTCAAGATCGAGCTATCGGTCGAAAATCGTCCGCATGCAGGGAATCTATTTTCGCGTCCACGGGATCAGGAATCGCGATACACTGTTTATGGGGTTTTTATTGCATCGTCGAAACGAGAATCGAACTCGCCCATCGACGAAGAAGCATCTCGTAATCGATTCGATTTTGCACGAACGAAAAAAATGTGTTACAAGCGCGCGCATAGACAGAGGGCAACGATGGGACGGAGGAGTGGGGAAGATCGAGATCGATGCGGGAAATGTTGCCGAAATTCGAGGTGCGGGAACAACGTGCATTCCCCCGTTTATTTTTATTCAATATAACCAGCCGTTGGCGACGATATTCGAATCAGGCACGAGCGATCTCTTGAACTCTGTTAAAAATGGCGTGCGCGTTAAAACGAGCAAATAGAAATGAAGGGCAGACAGCTGGTACAACAAAAATGGTGGCTCGTAAAGAGTCGACGATTTAGGATCGCGGCTCTATTTCGATCAACGACGGTCGAATCGAAACCGAACCATGCATATCGTAATGCCTTTCCGACCGAAGTGGTGCACATCGTGTTTCGTGTTCAGCGACGTGTTCCCGTCGCAGCGGGTGAAAAAGTCGCGTAAAATTTCGACCGACTAGGCGAACAATTCCGCTACGTTCAGAACTTCATCAATTCGCGGATTAAACAATGAACGAGATGAAACCCGACGGAGTTTTCTGCCTGTTGGACGCTGCAAGAGCTTTGATCGCCTTTTTTCTTTTTAATTTTTTGTAAATTTTATTTTTCTTTTTTTTTTTTTTGCCTCTCTGAAGGCCGGAGCCCGTTAAATCGACCGAATTTTTCCACGTTGATTTTACTCTTAATTACGTGCGTACGCTCTCTACTCCATCTACATATTCTACACCTTTATACTGTGTCTTGTTAAAATGTTTCCAGAGTAGAATCTCTCGGTGGTTCGATACCAGCGAGGGGGTGTTATTAAAAGAATATTCAAGGCGACACGTGGACAGGAGACGCGGAAATAACAGCTGTGAGACATCTGGCATCTGGCATTTCGTTGCTGAACGGTTGAAAGAATCTTTCTCTTGTAGCGATTGCCTCCTCGTCGATGCGTTTTACGTCCGAATGAATTCTCTTTATTATTACTTGGTTGCCAGGTAAAACCGGTATCTGAAATTGAATAAAATTAAACGCGTTTAAAAACGATTCTCTGTTTGTATACGACGAATATCGGGAAATGAATTTTTCAAGAGATATCTAATTCAATTGGGTAGATTCAGTCGGAAGAAATGCAACAAATTAAAAATGTGGAATGGCCGACGCGAGCAGTTCGTTCGTGTTTGTTAGAATCTTCCCTGGCTTAAACAATGTCACGTGTTTGCGGCGACGTTAATTTTTCCTGGGAAAATATGACGAGAGAGGGCAAATACAGGCCGCTTGAGAATTTCAAACTCTGCAAATCGTGAAACATTACGCTGAACGATGAAATTTCTTTTTGCATAAACCATCGGTGAAATTCATAAATTATAAATTTTAATCGTTCGAACGTTTCATGGTGAATGAGATTCGTCTTCTCTGCGTTCGTCTCTGCCACTGGTGAATAACGATACTTGTTTGCATAAAATATTCGTTAGTCATGGGGCTAGCGGTTGGAAACATTTTGATAACAATGTGGGCGATTATCGAGCTTCAAATGGAAACTCGCGAAGATCCTGATTCTTTATAAGATGCTTGTTAAGACGTATCGAAAATTTGTGAAACTTTTTCATATAATAAAACGGGTATCGTCTCTCGAATGCGGTACATTTCATACTTTCAGGTTTGGATAATATTCTCATGAAGGAACGGGCTAAAAAGTTAGTTTATTAAAGCATCATTTTCTAATAAGCTTGTTTATTAAAGTTCCATAAGATTAAGCTCCTGTAAAGTTTGTTCGTTAAAGCGTGACTTACTCGAAACCGAAACTACTTTGCTCCGGACGACAAGACACCGATCTATTTAGCCGTTCCTCCGTGTTTCGTAACTTTTTTAATATGACATCGTAATTAAACATTATTCCACTATGAAACGTACTATACACGTTCTATAGTATTACTACTCGTAGAAACGTCATTTAGTTAGATATTCATGATTACACAATCAGGGTACAATTACAGCGGTAATTAGCATCTAAATATCCATCATACTCGATGTTGTTCTATCTAAGTAGAATAGGTCAGTCATTTGTCAGCCATTCTCATCGTACGTTTGCTACCGATCTGTCAACCATTTATGCCGCTTCAAAAAGTAAACGTGGCACTAAAAATTAATCAGTTTTGTGTCGTTAATGCCGTAAAAGATTTACAAATCACAAAAATTCGTAATTTTTCATCGAATATAAAATCACACTTTCCACCTGTTTTCGTGACGTAACAAGTTTTTCATCTTACAAACGCGTTACTGAAAAATGTCAACCGACGCTTCACAGAGTAAGGTAGGAACGCAGCATAGTTCAAAACCGTTGTTCGTACGAGTACATGAATATATATATACATATATAGACAATCGTCGACGAAAAATATGATTATACGACATCAGCTGACAAGTGAGGCATGCATCGTTTTGCGACGAGCAACGCCTTATCGATTCTTACCCAGTTTCTGGGTACAGCGTGCTTAAGGGTAGCTCGCGACGTCACGTATCCAATAATTCTCTAGGGCTTTCGAAACATACGGTCCATCGCGAGCAACTTCTGTCCCTCCTGTAAATTACATTAAGCCCTCGCAGTCCTATGACCGCACGTTACTAGACGATATATCAATAGAAGGCGCGTGGTTACAGAGGCAAATTTCTCTTTCGAACTGTCCGCATTTCGAAACGCGTCTAAGTGGACGTAATGCTCCGTCAAATCTTTATGAATGGCTTGATTCACGCTCTTCAAATCTGCAAACGATAGGACCACGGCTGGTAACGAGAAAACGATATAATTTCCCCGACTCTCGAGCGTGGTAGACGAGACAGTAATAATCCTGGAGAGTAAGACAGAGATAGACAGATAGATAGAAAGAGAGAGAGGGGGGAGCGTGAAAAAGGGTAAAGGATGAATTCAAGAGACAGCGGAGCGGTATTGGCTCGAAATATCTCTCGTCTCTGCCACTTTTCCAACTCCGACGCGTGCATTCTTGATATACGAGCGAACTGTCCTCGATTTTCTCGAGTGCATTCCTCAGATCGGAAAGCCGATAGCGTGTCGATAAATTACACCGGCAGATTCCCCGACCGATTTTTATTTATTCATCGTGGCAATGGGCTACCCTAGCGTTGCCTGACCGACATACATGGGAACCGTGTGGACGATGGGGAAACTCCGGCTTTGCCTTATGGACCGACCATGTACGTGCACTGGACGAGGGGCAAGATCGTGGAGAGAGAAACGAAAGAAAGAGCCAGAGTGGAGGGAATTACAGGGCGAAGTAAACTTCTCTCGCGTCAGGTCTGATAAGGATGAAGCGGCTTCGACGCTGTCGCCGGAAAAATACGGGATCAACCGTATCGATGTTGTAGTGTACGTGCACGTGGCCATTGTTCCTATTTCGCGACCTGTGAAATTTTTACGCTACTGCTTTTAACTCCTTCGTATCCGTGAACAAGACACTTCTAGATGCAATTTCCTCTATAAATTCGTAAATATCGTGAGATATCACGTTTGCGTATGTGAAACAACTAATCTTGTTGAACGCAGGTTATACACAATGGTCGACGGAAGTATTTCAATGCTTGTAGAAACTTTTTATCAATGTATTGTATACGCCGTACAAAATTTTGAATATTGGCATTGTAACAAATCACGACTACCATAATTTCATTGGTAAAATTTGAAACCAATCACGATAGTCCTGTCTCATTAGGGTGCTGATGAAATTTTAGGAGGTTTCATGTAACACACATAATATACTTTATGGTAGTTGTTCGAGGATTTTCACAAGCTATTGTTAAAATTAATGAGTTGTAATCTTGCACGAATTATTAAAATTACAAAGTTTAGCCAGAAGTTTGACAATTCCACGCTTTTTTGACTGCTCTCGTACGATGCTGCATCAACTCTTCCATGATTCATACACGTTTGTGTCCTAACTCTCTCATGGTTCTTTGATAGCAACTCTAGCACGATCCCTGAACGATCCTATGATAGGAACTCTGGCAACTCACCATCGGGTCTAGCTGCTCAATCGTATATGCAATACGTTTTTACCGCGTACAACCAAGTCTCTACATAGATCTACTCATCTCAATTCTCAATGAATACCATAGTCTAAGTATCTGACCCATTTCTTTTAGTTTGCTCATATCTTATCTTACACTTCGCTCCTTACGCTTATCACTTACTCTACAGATATGTTTGATTTTTGGAAACAAATTCTCCTTTATCTTTCCTTATGCCAATTAATACGTGGCGACAATCGGCAACAATGTACATCGGCGAAGCGAAGTGCCTAATGAGCCATCAATATCCCAACGGTCCTTCCGCCGAATGTTCGAGAAGAAGGCATGCGTGGCAACGGTCGCGGATGCCTAACAAACGCATGGATAGTGGGAATATTGAGGGGCGACAAAAAGAAAAGAATTGAATCCGATCGACAGTTAGATTCGAACCAGGAAGCGATAAAGTCGAGTTGTAATCGGGCAGCGAGATCAACTAGCGAAACCGAGAGCGGTACGCAACGCGATCAAAAGAAGACACTTGTTGATAAATATATTGTTGATCTAAACACCGAGTGATTATTTAACGCACTGTACCCAATAACACCTCAAATATTTAGCCTTAATCCTCGTCAAGCGGAGACTAGATCACGTACTGCCAGGAATATTTTACTATATAGGGATAAAATAGGGGTAAAGTCGACTGAATGTGGTAATAAAATTTACTTAGAAAATAAAATCTTCGTATAAAGATCATAAAAAAAATCTTGATGAGTACCTCTGTTTCCGTGTAAAAAAATAGAAGATGTAATTTATCGCGTTCTTGCCTGCACTGTTCACATAAATGTAACGGAAAGAAACGAGTATAAAATTAGTCTTCTTTATTCGAGGGTTAAATATTGAAAGATATAATGAAGTATCTTGTTCATAGCGTTGTACGAAGAAAATTACGTTGCGAGATACCTGATCCCCGTGACTGCATAGATGACGAATGAACGTTCGAAGGCAGGGAATAGATGAAATGTGGTGGCGATCGAGGGAAATGGATCACGGATATTGCTGGAACAGTACGCGGCTGAGAATCGGTTTAAAGGATAAGTAAAAGAGGGCGTAAAATTTTACGTAACGACGGTTTCGTAGCTTCTTCCTTTATAGCTGCGTAACGAAGCACGGAACGGGCAAGTTAGAACGATTCTTCTGATTCGAATCGTACCGCGTTGCGGCCGTGCATTTTATCTCGGCCGTATTTTTCTACGGTTTCACTTTTAAGCGCGATCGTCGCCGCGATATTACGGCGCTCGGTCGTGATTGAAAGAACGATAGAGCAGCAGGATTGTTTTTAGTGCATCCGCCGGGGGTCACCGAAGGGAATTTATGAGGTGATTTTAGAATCCGAAATGGGTTGTAAATCTTCTTTAAGTGAGAATGGTGAGATATTGAAGAGAAAAAGGGCTGAACGGGTTAATCTGTTTGTACGACGTAGTCAGAGCTCCTTGATATCCTTTTGCTTCTCACGTATGACGCTATTAAGCTTAACATTATCGAGTAATAAGTAGCACACAAAATGTCGTGCTTCACACTTTGGTAGTAAACATGTTATCGACTGGTGTTAAGGAATCGTACTGAATGCTTCATGGGTCGCTGTGATAAACCAGACTTCTCGTTTAAACTACCAGGCACTTGAAAACTTTATTCGCCTTTTAGTAGTGGTATTTTAACTGTTCGATATATATAAAACAGGGGGGAAATTCGATTTATTATATTATATGCTAGTCTCGTAATAAACTTTCCACGTTGTCGTTAAACGAGAAACAAGAGAAAAAGTATGATTATCATCCGGGTGGAAAAGCCTATAGCGGAAATTCCGAAAATTCAATTGTTTAGACGAACCGCAAGCTAAACGGAACAACCACGTTCCATCCCTACGTTGAACGGGTCCCGAGGAAATTTGTAAACACGAATAATCGAGCCCGCTTAAGCGCGCTGCGATACTCGATGTGTTACACGTTTTAACAGTGCATTAACTACCGAGAGGGAGCGGCGTGGTCGATGGGAAACATTGGGTGCGAACGCGTGCTAACGCAAACGCGTTGATTAATCTTCCCTCATTCGTTGGGACGCGACGCGTTACTCTTTCACGGCTAAATGAAAAATCCACACGCCTTCAACAATGGCTCATCCTGACGGACACCTTTGAGTCGCCCACGTTTCTCGTTCTTGTCAAAGAAAAATCCTCCGTGACATTCTTACGCATTTAGTAAAACAACAAAATATACGACATTTCTGCTGAAATTTGAAGTTTGAGTAAAAGAAATTGTAATATAATATGTATAAAGAAAGCGATCGCGTCAAAGTGTACAAGTTATTGGAATTTAATATAAAGAATAACGAAGAAACAATACAGGGCACATAATAGTTCAAGAACAAAAAGCTCTTTTGTCTTTCACGGTATGCTATTTGTAGACTTTCTTAGTCGATTAGTCAGTCAGAGTACGATTTTTGCCATAACCAAAGATTCAAGATTTTCATGTCAGGTATCGTAGAATTTGTAAAATCAAGAGTTATAGATGTGCACCATATCCTTGAAGAAGATACGTTCTGACGTTTCTCCAGAATTGTAGCTAGTTTCATCGCCATAGAGTCGATTGACTTTGGCACATGTATCTGTGATCAGTATCGGTCAATCGATCGCCTGAAGATGAAGTCACCTGGAATGTTCGCGAAATGTATCTTCGTATCTTCCTGGTATCACAACGTATTTTCCTGAAGGATAGGTATGGCTCACACTGGAAAAAACACGATTATGAAGATTATAATATATACAATTTATATATTTAATTTCCTGGTATCAAAGCTACCTACGGTACAGGTGAAATCTTCTTTAAAAACACGTATCGTTCAACTCACATTCGAAAGTTTCGATCTTAACATTTCTGCAATTTCTGCTCTACATACTCCGAATATCGTTCGAGAGCCACTCGTCAAAATCGCGTGTTACCGTTTGTTCGCAATAATCTACGATCTCACGACACAGTAACGTAATTACAAGCAGTTTATTATAGTATACGATATCATCGTAAAGATGATCGTGTGGGTTTCGTCGACCGACCGCATAATTAATTTTCTTCTACGCGAGAAAAAGACGATAACAGGTCATATCGCATAAAATGTAGCTTTTCGATTGCCAGTTCTTTCTCCCTGCCTCTTGGTGTGTTATAAAATATCCTGGTTGGAGTAGTTTAAAATATCATGGTTGTACGCGGAAGCGCACCCCCTGGCAAATTCTTCCGAACGCATTTTTGCCGGAAGTAAAAAGAAAAGAGTCCCGGATGGAGGGAGAACGAACGGGTTCCTGGTGAAGCTATCGGTATTCTAATTACTCGCAGCACGAAAACAGCTAGCAGGAAGTCGGAACGCGTAATTACAGTCGGGGACGGCGCCTTATTAAGGTATCTCATTTTCTTCGAGGCTGCCGGAGGTGAGGGAGGGGCGGGGGTTTCCACCGACTGGTCGATGGCTTCTCCGTACTTCTTCATCGAGTTTTATCCAATAAAGCCCGCGCGTTGATCTTCGTCGTTGGAAAATACGATCCACCGAGCTCGGTCACGAGCGAACAGCCACGATGGTCAACATCGATGGCTAATACCGTGAGCAAAAAGCACCCTTTCCGGCTTAGTTAGTTTCTCCTGGTTGGTAGAGGGAACACGAGCTCGTTGGAAACGAGCGAAGACACTTGGCAATTGAATTAGGTCGGACGTGAACTGCAAGATCCTTGTTAACAATGAGGCGAAATTTCGCGATACGTTCGAACGCGTCTGCCACAAGGAAAATCCAGTTTCCGTTGGGTTAGAAGCACAGTCGCTTTTACGCGGGAAATTACGATTCGGCGAGATTGACGCGCGGCTTACAGGCCACACAGTGGTCAATGCATTAATGTAGGAAACCGCGAGACTTCATGATTTTCATAGTCGACGATGATAATTAATTTCAATTTAGTTCAGAGCGCGGCAAACAGTTCCCGTCGTGCGACTATCATCGCTCTGAATTAGACGAGCCGCGGCGACTTTAATACGCGAAACGATAATCGCGGATAATTCAGTCAAATGAAAATTATCACTCAGGAAAATCAGGGGAGCGAATTAGCACTAAAAGCGACGGATCTTTTAAACGGCTGACGTGATTACCCAGTGAACCGTTCACGGTGCACACAGATTTCTCTTGCAGTTTCGATCTCGCTCCTCGATCTCGCTCCTCGATCTCGCTTCTCGATCTACTCCCCCTCGATTCAAATCCCGCGTCGGATTCGACTTTTAGTTTTGTGCAACTTCGTCACCGAGATTCCAGGCTTTAATGACAGAACTTTACTCGTCATTTGCTTTTCGACGCACGCCGAGTACGTTGGCTTTTACTCTCGGTAGAGAATTTAAAGGCAATCCCCTTCTCGCCTATACTACATCGTACACCGACATCTACAAGCTTTTGAGGGTAACACAGCCGCGCAGATCAAGGGAGTATAAGGACGGGACTGTGCTGGCTTGTGGGCGTTTCAGGCTTACATCAACACTGATTAATTTTGGAAGATTAGCAAACGATCTGTTCTCTCTCTCTCTCTCTCTCTCTCTCTCTCTCCCTCCTGCTCTCTCTCTCTCTCTCTCTCTCCCTCCTGCTCTCTCTCTCTCTCTCTCTCTTTATCCCTTTTTCTCTTACTGGTATTAAAGAGAAACAGTGGAATGGTGTACGAATCAGCAGTGTGTCGGTATCGAATCGCGTTTATTAGCCAACGCTTGTTAAAAGAGAAAGAAGCAGAAAGAGAGAATGAAGGGAAAGGTTGTGACACACGAGGGACTCGAGAATCTTTCAGCAATCTGCGAAACATTGTAAAGTCTCGCGGATTGGCTGAGAGTTTAACATGCTTTCAACCTAAAGTTACATACATTCGCGATTAAAAGGAAAGTACTTTCGAGTTGCAAGAACAGTTGCAAGCCTCTGAAAACGGCGCGCTTTCTTGGCACGTTCTCATACGCGGGCTTTCATGCGAACGTTACGACTATTGCAGTCTGGGGAGTTTCGAGCGAGAATTAGCTCGGCGCGATTAAGCTTACGCCCCCGGATCGAGATAATCGTTAGCGCCAAGTGATTTAGATACGGCTACGGTCGCCATGGAAAACTTTGTATGTATGCCCGGCGCCGTTCTTAATCCTAACGGCTCTATTATGGGAAGACAATAGACGCGTGCTGAGATTTCTTTTAAATAAGATTATAGCGAAGAGAAGATTAATATCTTTTATAGTTAAGAATTTTATGATCCGTTTTAATCGTATCGTTGGCCATCCCATTAAGAACCAAGCGGTAAAGTAACGCTTAAAAATTACGTAAATGAAATATTATTAAAAAACTTAAAGCAACTAACATATTCTTTTGTAAAGGTATATAGATAATGTAAAAAAAAAAGATTTTTAACAAACGTTTGCAATTTCCGTTTAGAAGCATTGTGTTAGAAAGCAGAAGCTAATAACGTAAATAAATTGAATAAAAGGTTGCAAATAAAACGTTAACGCAATATTGGTCCTATGTAGGTCAATCGCATAATTTGTAGTATTGGTAATTGTCATATTTTCAAAGGATCATTTGTGCCAGGCAAAATGAATGAATTGGAAAGAATTTAACGACGAATATATTGTTTCAACAGCAAATAACACAGGTTTAATATAATTTGTTTGTGGAGGTATGATTTATTTAATGATAATCTGTGTTTGAGTATTTGTAGCGTGTGTTGGAAAGGGTGTGTCTGGTTTATCTTTACGTACCGTGATTGATGGAAAATTTCTAGAAAAATAGTGATGCGAGTAGACGTGAAGTAGATATAAAGTTCACAGTGGTGAATGATGAACTGGGGAGTGACTTGTGCAATAAAATTACAAAGCTGGATCATGCAATCTGACGAATTAGGATATGCATTTTAAACGGCTCGAAGTAGGTTTAATTTTTTAGTTAGTTTAATGGATGGTTTTATTGCTATTACGTGCGTTGGTAAAACGGTTTAGAAATTTATGGGAAAATGTGTGTGTTTTGGAGAGTAAGAGGTTAAGAAGCTCGTAAATTTGAATCACAGTTTGGGAACCGTAGAGTAATTTCTCTTTACTTATTTAAATTAAATCTTGCTGCTCTTCTGCAACTCGATTTCTAATTAATCGTAGAGACAAATCATATTTGACTCCAACTTCTCTTTGACTGGTTGTTAGCATAATAGAATAGTATAATAGAACCGTAACAAGTAAGCAACGTAAAATTTAACACTTTCAGAGCGAATGTTTCTTTTAATAACGAAACCGATAATACAATGCTATAGATTATAGTATACTCAAATTAAAAAAAAGAAAGAGTTACGTCTAATTTTTATATTTATGATGAATCGTATAATTCAGTATGTTTCATATCCTGGAATTCATCGTTAGCCTTACCAGGATTAAAAACATAGATGCACGATTTCACGAACCTAAAACTAATGCAATCGCCCAAAAGATATTCGCCACTCTTGAAACAGTCTTAGCTTGTCTTAGATTCTTCGCTAGAATCGTCGCGTTATAAACGATCGCTCTAAACATCTCGCCTTTCCGTCTAATTATACAAAGTGAATTATTTAAAATATCTATTGCAACCGCATTTTCTGATTAATCATGCGATTTCTACTACACGATGCACATAGGCACCACACGAGAGACGAAAGTAATCGGGGATCGATAGAGCCGTGGTGCGATCGGTCTTTGGGGAAATATTTGCAGAGGCAAGGGGTAAGTTCTCGGTTATATAGACGCTGGTGATCTTATTTCTGTCGAAAACTGGACGTACCTTCGGACCGGATGGATTTTGAGTGCATTAAAGATGGAGGCAATATCGGCGATGGGATTATCTTTGGACGGGCGATATCACGAACGAAAATACTCTCGTTGCAGTCGAACGGAGCGAACAGTTCGTCGCAGGACCGTGTCCGAGGATTAAGCGAGAATTACCTTGGATTCCGGATCTCGAATTCCGCCCACTTAATCCTGTTTCTGTCGGTCTACGTATACGCGCGCAACTTGAATGCCATTTTCTTGTTCGTATAATTCTTTGCCGGTTAATCTTAAATCCTCTGTTAATTGCATCGTTGTAAGAGACACTGCGAACGCCACCCTCCGTGGAAATTTTCTTATTACCTTTTTCCTTGCTGCGTTTCGAGGAATGAATAACGAGACTCGTGTTTTCTAAAGAGATTGGGGCTCGCGTTGACTTGCTTTAAAATTATTCTTGTGTCATATTCGCGGCGGGCCGAGAGAAAATTAAGTGTCACAAAAACCGCAACAACTTTCAAGATAATAACATAAACTCAAAAATCTCCATTTTTATTTAAAGCGCTTGAAGCAGTTTTTTAAATTGCACGTCGCTCAGCCCTGTTCTTTTCTTCTGGTCTATAGGACCCGAAATGAATGTATATTTTAATAGGTAGTGTTAAAATATAGATAAGTTTTAAATATAATTTTACTCCTTTTTATATGTTCCACGTTCTTTATGAACAAAATATTGCAAAAAAAAGACATCTAAAGAGGTACAAACACGAAAAGGAAGTAAAGAGAATAGCAAAATTAATTATTAAATTATACGATATTTATTTTTTCTAAGAACTTATATTTTTAAAAAACAAGGAAAAGGAATTCACAAAGAAAAAGGTAGTAATTTCCCAAGTGGAATTTCAAGGATCGGACAATTAAGCACGGTTCCGCGGTGCACTCGACGACCACGCCAGGCTGACGGATATTTTTGTTTCCAGGTGAGACTGTGCTGAAACGACACGTGCTCCAGGGATGCGAGAAATCGCCGGCCCATTAGAGTTCCATCCCGTGAGGCAAGCGTTGCCGAGCGGAGCGTAAAACGAAGCGTATCCACCTAGGATTCTTCCAGAAACCATAAGAGAATGCAATCCTCTAGAACGCTGGAGGGATAATAAAACAGCAGAGTATTCCTTAAACGACAAGGCCATGGGAAGAAGCGCGCGGTTACATCGAAGAACCTTCGAATAAATATGAAGAAAGAGGAGTTCCACGAGATTTCACGAACCGAGAGCAAAAAACATCGTCTACCGTCGAAGGATCTTCCATTATCACATTTCGGATGGAACGAGCGTGTTCTCGGTTGTCTTAATCTCGGTTCGATTCATGCAAATCTCGAAACGACGCGAGAATCAAAAGAGTAGCGAGCTGTTGAAACTGGATGTCGTGAACACGGTAAAGATAACCGATCGAACGAGATCGTATCGAGCCTCCTCGTGATCTAGCCAATCGTTTCTCATGAAAATAACCGTTGGAATCGAAGAACGCGGTGAAGCGAACTCAAAGAAACGACGAAGAGTATAGGAAAGTAGCATAAGAACGAGAGTAACCCAGTTCTCGTTGACTCGTCGGTTTCATTTGGATATCTCGATTCCCTTTATCTTGGTCGATTTCCATTCCTGGCGACGAACGTCCCGTCGTTTCACATCCTCCCACGTCGTGTACATAAAAATATAACGAGCTCCGGCACGGCTTATGGGGGACAACGGGGGACCAAGGGTAAAAGGGAAGAGGATAGAGCGAGGCCACGCGATATACTCACAGTATTGGCCGGTATAATGTCATAAAACCTGCAGAACAGTCCATCTACGTGAGCGGTAAAGCCGTGGACGACGTCCTAACGCTCGGAATTGGTACACTGCGCATTCGTTCCGGACACTTTCGACGGTTGCTCTATGGTATTCCATGCTATAGGCGAGGTCTGCTTCTTCAAAGAATCATCGTCCATCTCGACGAATTCTCTCGGTCACTACCGGAATCGGATAAACGTTTCGTAAACAGTTCTCTCGTGTTTTTAGGCCAGACGATTTTCGATAGATCCATCGTAAAGCGAGGCAAGAACTATTTTATACGAGCGTTACCATCGTTCGTTGATTGTGATCACTTTCAACAATTGATGATACCGAATAAGGAAGTCAGCGAACTATCAAAGATTCTGAATTTTCCAGTCGTTTCACATTTAAGAAGTATACTCATAATGGAATAAATTCTCTTGTTGCAAAAACTATTGCCAATTCCGGCTTTCAAGTCTTGAAGTAAACAAGATCTCTTAAGAACCATCAAAACTTTTTATACGAAGACAATGCTTAATCTCCGATATTCTTCGTAAAACTATCAACGAGATAAACCAATTTCATAAAAATTATAAGAGTATCACTACTTTTATCGTTGTTATGTCCACGTGCAAGTGTTTCCTGCACTCTTCACTGCACGTTATCTGAGTACGAATCACGAAAAATGGATCAAGTGCACGTGAAATCGTCGAGGTCGACCTCGAGGAGCAATCCGACGAAAATGGCGTGCGAGAAAGCGAGCAGGCGGCTCAGGACGATCTTGGTGAAGGCATCCCGCCTTGGCGTCTCGACGACGGAAGTTGCCAAGCTGCCCAGCGCCAAGAAACTCATCCCGCAGAGAGATCACGGATGGAAGTTGGCGGTGTTCCTCCTGGTGATGTTCGGCGGTGGCGTGATCGTTGCGTTAGCCTGTACGGCGAGGAAAGGCTGCTCGAAGCTGGAGGAGATTGTAAGTAACATTTTCAATGAGTTTCTTCATCGAAAACGTCTGTTTAAATTTTATCGTCTTGGCTGAATTTCGGAAAAGGATATGTAGATCTTTATATGTATATATAGATCAGAGGAAGCTTTCGATATTTTTGGTGAATTAGAATCCTTCGTATTTTTCATCTTAGCGAAGTTTTAAGACTAATGCGTTTGGCAAAAAATTTTCTATGCGAAAGATATTATTATTTAATTGAAAAATTTACAGAGAAGATTGTTAAACTACATATAAACTTTTATAAGGAATTAATAGGACATCATATAGGCATGAAATTAATTTAGATATCAGTGGATAGAGTAAATTCAGTATCGAAAAATATTATTATCATTAACGTAGAACTAACTCAAACGTTCGACGTTTATCGCAGAGAAATAATAAAAAAAGAGATTCAGTTCGAATGTTTATATTATCTGACCTTGTTTGCGAGTTAAAACTGTTTTACTGTTTCAATAATTCTCGCTGGATAGCGTGCTTGCGTAATTAATTCCATTCAAATATTTACGAGCCATACTTTCATATCTTATGTATGATTCCGGTGAATATTTTCAAACGCTGTTTTGATAGTACGTGAATTATATCCCTTCGTAGCGTTCGATAAGAGTAACGTATATAAAAATTGTCGACCGATAATTTTTGCTAAAATACAAATTATCTCTGATATATTTTTATCGTTCTGAATTTATTCACAAAGATTCTCTGTGTTTCGACGCTCGTTTCACCTGAATTAGTATCATTTTAATGTTTCTTCAAAAATGTTAAAAAAGAGCGATGGGAAAGCTTTCACGAGCAAAAAGAACTAACGAGATAGACCGACGTCTCCTTTCTTTTAAACGCAATGGCGTATCTTTTTCGACATTTTCTTTTTCTATAATGGACCTTCAAACGAATCACTGGACGCACGAGAACAGGATAATTGAAGGCCGTTTTAAATCCCTTTGTTACGACGCAATGTTATACATACTGATGAGGCGAATTAGGCTCGTACGGTTACACGAGTGCTCGTAAACAAGAAAATGTTGCGCGTATAAGTACGGAGAGATTTGAAAGCACGGTCGCGGCAAAAATATGTATAGACTTGGGTACAAAGAGATCTAAAATGGCCGTCGATGATCTGCATTCATAAATCCTTGCATTCGTATGTGGGAATTCTTTGTCACGCGAAGAAAAGGAAAAAAGAGAACGCATTTAAAATTCACTATTTTTTCTAACCAGTAAAGTCCGTGCTTTATTCTAAATTTATGGAATAAATCGTTCCTCGAATCCTGTCTCTCGAGTGAAAAACATTTTGCATTTGAGAAACTTGAAAACGGCAGTTGCGACAAATAGCCACTCTTCTAAATCTACTCTAATATCTGTTTTCAATCCGCGCTGCAGACAACGCCTATACTTTATCGCATCCGACGGAACCACGATGATAAAACTATATTCTCAACTGAAGCATCCCGATAGGAAACTAAAGATCCGGATCAAACTCTGCGGAGAGATTTCCATCGATCTAGGGAAATAACTCTTTACGCCTGACTATGGTCGCTTTATTCTACTGTCGCGGTTCAACGTGACACTAACACAACTCCGTTGTGGAAACAGAAGGGGCATGCGATTAAACGTGACCTTTCGCGCGACAACTCATTGGGTTTTCTCCTCCTGGAGCCTAAAACTTTCTGGATAGTGGTTGTCCGACCACAGGAGATAGGACGTGCATGCGCGAGATATCGACTAGAGTGTCTGTGCCAAGAGAGAAAGGAAAAGGGCGAGAAAGTAAAGCGTCGGAACGGCGTGGAGAGAGAAAGCCATCGAACGGAGTGTCTGGCTCGTGTACAAGAAACTAGCATGATGAAGAGAGAGTGAGGGGAAGTGAGAGGGAGACAAAGAGTCAGAGTGAAACGGAGCGAGAGAGAGCCGTGTTAACGATGTTTCGTGTAGAGAGGAGACCGGGCGCTGAAATTACAGATCAAGGGGTTTCTAAACAATTACGCTGTCGGCAGGAGGTCAGACCGAACAGCGTGAGGTTAGAGGTTACGGCTCGCAGGAGCCGAGGCTTGCGGCCTGCGGCTGGTTGCGGACGAGGGTCGAGGCTAACAGGAAGTGCTCTCTCACCGCTAGCCAATGGCCGGGTTGGCTACATCGGCGACTGGCTAGAGGAGCGGAGCACCACTCTCCTATCCTCTGATATTCCCTTGGGCACCGACCGGGTTCCATTGTCCCTTCAGGGCAAAGAGAGATAGATACGTCGAAGCGGGTGAATTTCGGAGGGCGATGGTAAGAGTGGGATGGTTTCAGCGGGTGTGGTATGGCGGTCGAGTGTGTGCTCCGAGGCGAAGGAGAACCTTACCGCGGCTTTCTCCATGGGAAAGCCTGTACACAACGTTACGCGCGGATCGATCGGTCGCAATAACCACAACTTGGAAAGTTCTCTCTCTTTGAATGGTCGGCAGGATTGGTAGCGATTTTCACTGACGTGGCACGAAGCCGGTCTCGTGATCATCGGGGCTAACCGGCTGATTGCCGGTCAGAAACATCGCCTCCGGGCTTCTCCAACCGAAGCTTTCCCTGACGCGTTAGCGAACCGAACCCCTTCAAGGTATTCCCTTTTTCTCCTTCTCTCTATGCTTGTCCGTCTTCCTCGCCTCCTCTATTCAACCTTCCTACCTTTAACCTCCGCTTACGTCACTAAGTTACCTCGTGCGGCTCGTGTTGCACGTGCGAGTCTGGTTTCTTGAGCCCGATTCAGGGTCCTTGACGTACTAGTCTACCCATAGCCGGGACCAGGAAGCATGACCGAGACCCTTTGATGTCCGCAAGCAGATCGGTCTCCGGGCCATTGCTTATATAAAGCTTGTTAACGCTATCTCGCTACACGGTTGATGGGCGTACATGCATATTCGGTTAGGCGAGCCGAGATACGGAACACCGGCCGAGATGGAGCGTGAAATGTAAAGTAGGACGATCTCTGTTATCGTAGTTGACCATATCTGACCAAGTATCTGTTCGGAGGAACCAGCGCAAATTTCGTTATTCCAGTATACCACGATTTAATCGATTCTCACCTTAGTATCATCTATCAAAACTGATATACGGAAGAAATACGGATAGACGAGAAGTGGGAATGCCACAATCGTTATCAAAATTCCATAAATTAACCGACCCTCGCTTCATCACCATCTATCAGAAATATAATAAAGATATGAAACCCAAGGAGCTAAAAATGTAAGAAAAGGAGCAGCATTACGGAGATATGGAAGAATGTACGATGTCGAAAGGTACAAAAATTGCCACGATCGAGAAGCCAGAGGAAAAGGAAGAGGGAAGTAATCGAGAAATACGAGGGCAATGAAACAATAGACAGGGTAAAACTGGACTGGCCGCGTTTCCACTGGCGATTCCACGTTGAAAATCCACGTCTACGCCGTCAAATCCCATCACGGGGACGGCATAAATTTCTCTGGCGGCTGAAACCAACCTCCCTTTTCATTCCCTGGCTCGCCTGGCCCTATAGATACCTCCTCGCAATGTCATGACTCGCTTGCGTTCCCGCAACCGTGTCACACGAAGCAGAGAGCGGACATTTATGATTCCGTTCGTTCCTCATCATGCGTGGAGAACGCGCCTGGCTACCGTTCCACACTCTGCACACACGTACGCGTAGACACGGGTATACATTCACGGGCATATAGCACGAGCTTGCGTGAACGCACGGCTCGTTGTATATAGGGTGTTTTTCGAAATTCTGGTCACGCTGACTCGATTGCAATAATTTCTAGAAATTGAAGCCACGAAACAGAATCTCGTTCGTCCCAGTGTCCCGAGGGAAGAGCAGATAGGTGTATATATTTTTTTAATTGGACCTGGTCGAGCGAAAAATTTGCAACGCGAATACCGTGGCTGAGTATCGCCGTCAAACGAGAGAACACTGTAAGCATTAGTTCGAAAAATTTAATTTTGTGAAAAGGCTGGCTCGAATAAGTGGTGTCTGCAATGTGATTGGTAGATCTTTCGCCATTGGAACTGAATATAGCACGCAATCGATTTTTTATAGTATTTTACGTATGCGTGACAATGATTTTAATCGTCGTTTTGGTCGCTTTTTTCTCTATTTTCCATACGTGAGTTCTTTTGTCACTCTGAAATTTGTCCAAGAGGTCTGTAGATTTCCTTTTAGAAATCCTAAACCTGAAATCGAAAGGTTCGAAGTTCAAATGAAAGAAAAATACGAATCTCCGGATCGTCGCTCAGCGATTGAATCGGTCGATTCGTTTCCACTCTGCAATTTGTGTTTGTGTTTCAACGTCAAACGGCACTTGGTCACGGAGGAAATTCTCTCTGAAGAATACTTGAATTAACTCTTTAAGCGGCGAGAGTGGATATATCCGAGAAAGTAGGTTTTTCATACGATAGATCGAGTGGATATATCCATCACTGTCTTTATTTGTTTGGGGGAACGTGATTGCCCGTTCGGGTGAGATCCTTTCCTTTATTTCCTTGTCCGTCCACTCTATCACCGATGGAAGCGTTCTTAGCAACTCTCAACAACTCTCAATCGAGTACTTCTAGTTTAACTATCCTATAAAAAACATTAATAAACTCTCACACTATTATCTCCAACTTGTCATTCAATTTTAAAATTAATACTCTGATTAGAAACTCCATTCCTTATATATATTTTTTATTTAATTTTGTTCATACATAAATATTGATTTTTAAAATATTGGTTATATCTTCATGAATTTGTCGTCTGTTGCTAAAAGGCTTATGTCTTTGGATCGCGTACGTTGATCCTCTTCTTAATTATGTCATATTAAATTACACTCTCAAACGCTAAATAACGTAAAACTATAACGATATTTTACCATCGATACAATTTTACTCGTCGTATCTTTCTCTTACGATCTTCATTTTTCAAAGTGATATATATTCGTGAAAGTGATATATTCAAAGTCATATGATACATAATTTAATCAGGTGAAATTTTATTATTTAAAACCCAATAGACATCAAAATAAAATTAGTCAGAGGAAATAACAAGCACCCTCCACTAGACATCACTCGATGAATGCTCATCGACCAACGAAAAGTCAGCCCCTATGGTTAAGGCCATAATGATCAATTACACGGACCAGCGTTGTATGTTGTCGCGTATGGACGTACGCTGGTACGACTCGTTAGAGAAGACAGGTGGCATCCACGCTGTCGGGCGTTGCACGCGAATCAACTAGAAATCACCCGATCCGCGGACAGATTCACAGAGACCAGCACAATTTCGAGGTAACCTCGGGAAAGCTGTGTGGGATGTCCGTCAGTAGTGTCAGGAATATGATCCTCGACTGCTCGTCGCATCAGATTTGTCTCTGCGTCTTGTAATTAATTAATGCATTGATTTACCATCCAGTTACGCCATTCGATTTCCCCGCTTATGATTAATCAACGATACGAAAGAAGGCAATCCTACTCGATTTCGATGAAATATTCGTCTTGGTGGAATTTCCACTGGCAAATACTTGTGACAAAGGATGACAAATTGTCAAACTTGTGCGAGGATTTATCAGGAATGGAAATATGAGTAAACTAGAGGATTTCGATCTGTGATTAATGAACACGGATTTCAGTTTTATTCCTCAACACGCAGGAAATATTCTTTTCAGATATAGTTTCTAAATATATGTAGCTATAAATTTATGAAAAAAAAAAGAGATTTTAAATTTGGTTGATAGGAAATCTAGCCGCTTACCTCGCGATATGAGTTCAGAATCGAAGAAGATAAGAGATTTGCACATGTGGAGGATAAAATTCGGCTGTCAGGAGAATACGTACAGATCGTAAATACAAACGAAGTTGCAACTGGGACACATTCTTGGCAACAGTGCGATACGAATCAATAGTTGAACTAGTTACAAATTAACATTCAACCAAAGTTCGAATTTGGATTTGAGCATGACACAAATCAGAAATAGTGTACATACATTTTATGCAACCAGTCAGAGTTAATCCACGTTTGTTTGACTGTAAACTAATGCGTATACGTCACAAAGTATTAGTACGCTTCATCTACGGTGTTCCCATGCTTTCATCCGTTATTTACATATGTACGTACGTTTCTAAGAAATTGCCACCAGGAATATCCAGTAATATCAAATTAAACTGCATTAGACGTGGTCGATTAAAATGAGCCTGGGAAACAAGGGGCACAAGCACGACAGTTAGTTGTTCCGTTGTCTCGTAACAATAGAACGACAAGTGTCATTAGGAGCAATTTTCTTCGCTAAACAACGCGATGTTGGATGTTTTACGGTGCAATCAGGGTAACAAGCAATCACTCAAACGGATTAAACAAAATTTCGTAAAGGTTAGTCGGCCCAGGAAGAACGTCGAGGGAAAACACAGATAGAAACATAACGAACGAAAATTGGAACGCTCGAGCAGCAAAGTAAATCACATTGAAGCCGTGCAAAGGATCCGCACGACCTTGTTTCGTTTCCTGTCACGGTATCGAGAAGGTCGACATGACGATGGCGCGCTGCGACGCTGCTCCGCGCTAGAAAAACGAATGCAAATGGAGAAACGCTTTCGAACGAGCCACGTCGATCCGATTACCGTCGCGTCCCGTGGACGGGTGTCACCGGCCATTAGTGGGAACTCGAATTTCAAATCCCGTTTCCGTGATTACCGCGCCGGAAACGAATCCGTGAAAGAGAAGAGGTACGAAGAAAGGGAGAGAGAGAGAGAAAGAGAGAGAGAGAGAGAGAGAGAGAGAAAAGAACAAAAATACACGGTTGGAAGGTGGTTGAAGAGAAAGCACGGATCTGTGACAGCTGCTGATCATTCCGTGGAATCCTTCTGTCGGTGATCGAAAAGTCGAGCTTCTGAATATCAATTTGTCCGCAGAGTTGCCGACATTCTACGCCATGTGACTTTAATCGCGGTTCGGGATTATCAAACGGGAGGGAGGGAAGTTTTTGGTCGCTTTATCAAAGTCGGCCCTCGGTAATAAGTCGTTGGTCGAACGAATCAAAGGAAGAGCAATTTCGAAGTTGAACCAAAATGGATATCCTTGGATTCTCATCTAAGGAATGACGAAATGTTTTTTCGAGTTCGAAGAAATTCAATGGAAGTTTGCATGGGACTTACAGGGTCGGTCGATGATTTTATCACCAACGATTAATCTGTCTTTGACCTTTCGAGTCATTCTTCCTCCGGCTAATAAAGGATGTTTGCTTCGTCTGACGTAATTCAAAATTTCAGTAGATCGATGCGAAAGGCAGAGAACTAAAACTGGGTAAGATCTCAGAGCCAAGATATCTTCGAAGATGGATAAGAATTCAAAGAGAAACATTGTTGCAAAGATCTTGAGTAGAAAAGGAACGCGATAGTCAGACAATCGAAACCCACGCTCCTATCGTTATAAATATGGCATCACCGCAAAAAATACAATCTCCATTTCAACAAATCGACCTGCCCTAGACCCATCCATCACGCATCGAATCGAAATCAAAATCCACGCGGCATCTTTCATATCAGCCATAACGCTGAACGATCCTACAGTGAACGGCGTTAGCAGCATGCAGTGTTCCACGATAATGTCGAGCCTTCGTGACATAAAAGGTGGCAAAAGCAATGAGGAGCGGAGGAGGAGAGGCGGAAGGAAGCAGTGTAAATAGAAAACGAGAGAGAAGGTATAAGAGACAGGCGTAAGAGGAAAGAGAAAGAAAGAAAAGGAGGGAGCGAGAAGGTGGTGAAAGAGCGAGTGGAAGCTGGCAGGAGGGGTTAGGTTCGTCGGATGGGTCGAATGGGTGGTGGATGGGCGGTGGATGGGCGCTAGAGCGTAACCTGATATAGCTGCCAGCAAGCTGCCGTAGACCGCTATCGTATCCTCCTCCCGTTCCTCCCTTCTCTGAGTCGGTGTCCCACCTTCAGCTTCCATCCTTCTTTGCCTCCACTCTTCGTCTGACTGCATACGCTTCCTAGAGATGCACGGTTACCCAGGAATATTCCCAACGTAAATGCAGCATCGATGTTTTCTCAGCGTCGAGGCATGTAGACGATTCTCCCTGTCTTTCGCCTGTTCCTTTCTTTTCTCCGTCGTCCATTTCGTATTCTTATTCTCCTTATTCTTTTCCTCGATCCTGGTTATGGTTTATCAGCCTTTCGTTCTCTTCTTTCTGCTCTGCTTCGGATGTTACATCGTACCGATGCCGTTTTATTCGCTGATCCAGAATACAGCAGCTGTTACAGCCAGGAGACAGCCTAATAGAGCAACTGCTCGATATTCGCTCGAGACAATCGCGGATCCTTCGACCTTAAACCTGAGCGTAGGCGTAGGCGAGCCGAACCCCGGAATTGAATATCGTTTTGCAACGGCTGCCATCCGGTTAGAAGCGCACCGTCTTTTATTTTCGGTTGCTTCATTGCTTCGAGAGAAATTTGTAGGAAGTGGTCTGATTACGTAACACGAGGTGGCTGTAGAAATAATCTCGCTACTCTGCGGTAAAGTTTCTACGAAAGCCAGGTAGCAGGTATTGTGCAGGAAGATCCGAACGCTACAGCTCTACGATCATGTTCTACTTCTTTTCACTTGGTATTCTTTCCCGAATCGAAGCGCGGCAAAGTTTCACTCGGGATCTTCGATATCTAAAATTCATTGTTTCCACCCTAGCATCTTCTTAGCTTAGAAGAATTTCCGAGCTTTCATCTTGAAATTACCTCGCTGCTCTTCTTAACGCGGAGAAACAAGAGGAAAAAGGAGCAACTATCGAAGAACTTCGCCGAGATGAAAATTGATTACGCGATTTCTCCTCTTTCATACCCTCCCCTAACGCTTGCATTACGTCATAATATTACGCAAGGGATGAAAAAGGAAGGAGGTGCAACGAATAAATAGCAAAATAGCGAGATTGTACGGTCTCATTATCGCAATTCACCTGTGATAGTTATGAAATATTCCTAGCGTCATTACGGTTTCTATAAATACACGCTAGCAAACTAAGGGCGGCGAGTTCCGCGCGAGCTATCAGCGCGTTTTCGCCGCACGCGCCGGCTGATGGAAGCTGTTGTGCCTGCTCCTTTTGTTCTCGGTTGTTTCGCGAAATTCTCGGGAATTCATTGCCGACGCGCGGTAGACAAATGCAGCAAATAGAATTACCCTACTCGCAGTGAATTATTAAACGCATATTCGTGATGTATTCTTAATTAAAGTCCCTGTGATTCGTCGCGCAGAACGTTGATGAGTACTCTTAGCGTTGCCCACATGGAAGGATGGATCTCATCGTATGGTCGCAAATATTATGAATTTTAATTAAAATCAAACTAATCTTGACGTTCTTTTTGACAGTCGGTTTAGACGTCGAGAGGTTACAGATCATTCTGGATTTTGCATTTTTCACGATAAAGAGATCGAAAGAAAGTCACGAATCGCGGTTTGTAGAACGTTTGTTTATTTATTCGCAAGCTCGATGAAAATGAAAGTTCCTGTGGTAGGAGGAAGTGAAATATTTTAACCACTATTTTACCGCTTTCTCTTTTATATTTCAGTTGCGTATGACACGATTTCATACTACGTTTCATAAAAACGCGATTGCCTTTCAAGGAAACGCTCTCTAATTAAACTAAAAGACTATTTAAAATATAAACCTGCAATTTTTCTGAAAAGCACCACGATATACCGTGAAAACCAAGTCTATAGTATTCAAACACTTCAATCCCCTTATAAAAGCAACAATAGAAGTAATCTTACGTCATTAGTCAACACGCTAACTGCTCCATTAAACCAAGTTGAACGACTTTATTTAATAATTTTCCTCGTAGATGAAATTAAAGGTGAAATTTACGTCCTTTGTTCCCTTCTTGTATTTTTTCCCGCGAAATTGGAGCGCTAGCTCCGTGAGTCACATGTAGTGCCAGCCACTCAAACAAGCGTACTTTCTCGTCGATCGGGGGGTAGGGGGTGGGCCTATTAACCTCGGTAAAACGCACCGGTTAATTAGCTCCGCCTCGTCGATACTCGTTATAAACCGTTCTTATCGATATCGTAGGTTTGGAACGACACCATTACCGAAGTTCAGTCCGTGGGAACGGTTTTGTCCTCCGTTTAGGGCAACTTGAGAACTCCATTATCCTCGTGGACCGCTCCCTGCAGGCATTCCCCAAAACCAAGCAACACTATTGACCAAGATCCTCCAGAAAGCGGAACGAGGATTGTTGTAACTAAATGGCCTTGAACTCTATTAGATACCGGAATTCGGGTATTAAAATCTCTTTTTACACGTCTGCATTCTCCGCCGGTCGTGTCATAACGGCGTAATGCCGCCGATTAATGCTAAGGTTACGCAACTGGTAATTAGACGGTGTGGGTATTCGTTAAGCGTTAATGTTTCTTGTAACGTGTGTTTATTATGTTGTTGGAACACGATCTCTAATGGGCTATCGTGGTTACGAGTGTTGGAATTGTTTTCGAGAATTGGAGGATGGTGTTCTGTTTCATTAGTGGATAGATTAATAAAAAAGAGGATTCATAAAACTAACGAATTAGTAAAAATCGTCATTATCGAAAGATTGAATGATATACTGGTGTTTTAAGGTTTAATAGTAGTAATTAAGATAGTTGGAGATCTCGTTGCTCGGATCGAACATTGCCGTATAAACTTGAAATAGCTGGATATCTTAAGAGTAGTAAAAGTTTGAACTGCCGTGATTATCTAAGTGTTCGATTAAGGGCTACGCTCGTGCAACGCTTATTATCTCATCGGTAACCTATTAGAATCATTTTCCAATTTTTCTGGAATACACTGTGCTACTTGTACCATTTAGTCCAAGTAAAGAGTAGAAAATTATATATCATTTGGTTTGGTAGATTATGTATTGCACAAATCTTTGGAAGTCAAATATTTAAAATAGGAAGGATATTCGTATAATATTGATCATATCTTTTCGTTAATCTATCAAAATTGTTTCGTAATTCTTTTAAAAGATCCTACATGATTTTGTCATATTACTTGTAAAATTTAATCGAAATGACAAATAGAAAATATTTGCGAAATAATATATATTTCAATGAATACATTGATCATGAATTTTACAAGCATTATTTATAATAGGAAACACGTTTGTTTAAAATCTCCTTAATAACTTATCAGAATCATTTTGCAATTCTTCCAAAACATCCGGTAAACTTTCACTGTATTATTGGTAACATTTGGTCCAAATAACAAATAGAAAATATTTGTAGCGTGTTGTATATCAATCGGGAAGTTGAGTCATGAATTCCACAGGTTTGACATTTTATTGGAAGACAGGTAATGAAAGTGTTACAGTCCATAGATTCGCATAGCTTCCTTGAATAATAAAATTACACGCAAAATTAATTTCTCCGCCAGGCGTTTCTGGCGCAGCTCGGCGGCTCGTTAATCGCAGTCCGTTATGTTTACATCGCATTAAAATTACATCCCAACTTGGGAAATGTATAACACGACGAATTTTCCATCGGTCGATTCACGCGAGCGCACTGAGCCTATCTTTTACAATCATCAATCATCCTTGCCAAGGGATCAACCACACCAATAAAACGACGCGGGTGAACAGTCAACCCTGTACTTTACTCAAATTCTCAAAATCTACCCTAAATAGAATAACAAGAACTCTTACGAAGAGAAACTTTTTAACGTTTTAGATTTTCAACCATCATAAGGAATAGATAACATATTTGTGATTCTTAGGGTTTCAATGCCACTCTGGTTCATTTGCAGACCTGAAATTGTATCTTAAAGGAACAAGGTTATGTACCCGCGGTGAAGAAATGTACTGAAATGTCACGAAACGTCGGAATAAAGACAGAGCGTACTGATAACACGATTGAAACCCGAAGAATCACAGGTATGTCAATTTTAAACGTTACGAATCTTACAAAACTCTTGGAATGCTGATTACCGAGGAAAGATGGATTATCTCGCGTCTTTTACGCTTTAAATTTTCCACTAAAAACCCTGTTAAACCGGTAGAAGCTGAAGCCAGTGAAAGTTGCTGGTAAGGTAGCCATCAGTAGCGATTCACTGGCTGCAAATCCTGGAAAATCCTAATTGGCTACGATTCGTTAATCCCGGCACCTCGAAGAAGACCGTCGGAATGTCACGTTAGGCGAAACATCCGATTCCCTGTCGATCTATCGATATTCCTGTAAAAATACGCTTTCGCCGAGCGTGGCTGGCAGCTCGTCGTTGCTCAGCCGTCCATGGCCGATAAAACGACGAGACGAGCGTGGCGGACAATTTCGTTTTCGCCTGACGAGAGTTCCAAACGAGCCCAGTAACAGCATCGGTGCCAGCAGCAGCCAGCATCGAACCGATCTACGTAGGATCTGGCAGCAGCTGCAGCGGCGCCCGTGACTGCAGCTGCATCGAGGTCGACCGTATGGAGGAGAGAAGGAGGTGTGTGTGCACGTGAAGAGAGAAAGAGAGAGAGAGAGAAGGGTGTGAGATAGGGAGAAAGAGGAAAGGGTGCGGGGGAAAGGGTTCTTGCATCCGGCAGGGTGCAAGTGCTGACGTGTAGCAGCGTGCACGTATTGCAAAATAGAGGCAGAGAACGGCTGATGCAGGGTAAAGAGTGTGTGCAACGATGGAAAAGAGAAGCTTGGACGATGCGCCAGCCGTGCAGCCTACCACGTGGACCGCCCGTTTTTAAAGAGCTTGTATCGAGATTCTTTTTGGATCGGACTACTGTCCGGGAGATTGCCTATTTCAAATCGTTCTGGATTATGAATTTGCAATTTACATTTTACACTTCTAACGGGACGCGTTACTGTGAACAGTCTGGCTATTGGGATACTTGGAATTCTTATACGGTATCAGGCTATTGAATATTTTATCGTACATGTAGATTCGCATAAATGTTTTGATTTCAATTGGAAATGTTCACGAATTTTACTTCCGCCGGGCGCACCAGTCCTTTGATAGGTAATTAAGTTACTAATTTAAAAAATTTCATTTTAAAGGAGAACTTGTGCCATAGCTGAAACTTAAAGAAACGTGTTTATATACCATTTCCAATTTTTCGTTTCGCTAAGAATTTATTTGTAATTTTCAATAGCATAAAATTAATCTTCCAATTTGAAACAATTTTATTTGCATATGTTCCATCTTCTGCGTTAGAATAAAAAAGTGACTGTATCTGGTAAATAATCGTCGAAATAAGAATTCCTGAGTGCAGCCCGATTTCACAAGAATAGGCGAAAACCGTAGAATTTAAACGCACGTATTTCTCAAACAAATTCGAAATAAAGAAAATAATGGCTTACACCGCGATTCTCTAATTTTACTTGAACTACATCGTATTTCATTTTTAAAGAAGTACTGACATTTTGTTTTATTTGCTAGAATAAGTACGGTAAGGCTACTTCTTCTGATACGTATTTTAATAAATTAAAGTATCCTTTGCTAGTTGAATCCGTTGCGTGGATCCAACAGGTATGCATTGATATTAACGTCGAAAAATGACCAATAGGAAAATTGGCAAAGGAGGATGTTTTCTAACGTCCAAGTATTAGATTCTTAATTCTGAGAAATTTCATATGGAGAATGTACGAATTATCTCGGCGAAAAGGAAAACAGAACCATTAAAATCAATATTTGCGATCTTCTCCATTCTTTATTTAGCTCGTGAACGATGTAACGAGATATCAATATTGAATTTCCGTACGATATAATTAGATTTTCTCGCACGAACCACCTGCGCACTGTTTGATGAATGAAACGTGGAACAGTCTCTACTTACGTTGACGTTTCATCAGCAGTTTATTTATTTTTTCATGTGTCCCTGTACAAGATAGGTCTCGCGTATCGTAAAATGTCGACAGCCGGTGTTCCCAGGATGAAACTTTAAATTCTTGATGAACGCGGTCGGAACGATGTAATAAGAAACTCCCTGAGAGGAAAAGAAGTCTCTTCCGCTAACCTCCTTCCTTTTCAGGTGCTTCTTGCATAATTCGCGATTTCGTAATTTGGCAAAGGGTGTTAATTAAACCGGCAATCTGTTCCCTCGTTTCTCCAAAGCAACGCAGCTGACGCCACGACAACGCGCAACTTTCTGTTTGACACTAGATACGTGATATTTCGCGAAGGCAATGAACCCAGCAACGAAGGGCGTACTGCTCAGCTGGAATGAATTTAAAGCTCGTAAACTCGCTTTCGAACAAATCGCATCGACGAGCCTCTGAACGATTCCACGCTTCGCTAATTATTGTGTCTTGATGCACGTGAGATTCTTCGTGCAATATTAACGCTTTCGTGCGTTCATTCTCTCTCTTTTCCTATATTTCTATGCATGTATACTATCGGCTATAAGTTTTAGCATATCCGCTCGTTACATTTATCGAAAAATTGTGATAAAAATTTTACTTGATTTAAAATTTTACAGAATAAGGCTCATACGATGCGAGCAAAGCGACAGTAAAATAAGAGAAAAAATAGAAGCAGCGAGATGAATTAATTGTTTCGCTGTAGACATATCTTATGGCTTAACACGGCTGGCTTAATTTTGTTAACTTGACTTGAAAAATGCATTCTTCTTTCATAAACTATTACGATGTTAAATTACGGTGCAGTAGTCCTAAATTAATCTCTTTGTGTTCTAGTTAACGTACCCATTCTGAAAGCTCTGTGCTTGAGTTTTTGGAATCTAGGTTAATTTTTAATTATTTGTGGAATATAGACTATAGGATATAATATTATAATTAGCTGTGCATGATTCGGTCTGTTTTTTGAAAGTTTGACCCCTGAAAGTGAAACTTTTAATAAACATTATTTTAGGAGATGTGTCAAGAGAAATTTTACAATCATTTACAGCTGATTCTGTTTTCGTAATACGTATGACGATTTACTATCTAAATTCATTCGTTAAAATAACAAAACAAGCTTGCGGATTGTCAGTCAACTCTTGTAGAAAATAGATGAAGTTTGGCCTTTGGAATGAGTAAACTTCCGCTTCGACATGTTCTACCCTGCTGGTTAATTCGAAACCCGCTTCAACTCGAGATACGTAAATTCGACGCGACGCACGGTGCGGCATTTGACTAACTGACTAATGGTATCATCGAATAATAAGATCAAAATCGAGGAATGATTTTTTCGATTTTTGTTCGCTTCATGCCGCAACGAAAGAAGAAAGTTTCAAATAAGCAAGCCTCGCCGAACCATTATTACGCCCAATTAGAAACGAATTTCACACATACGTCTCTTACTCGCGTCCTCTCATTCGTTGTCTCTCGAATTTCAACGCGTGCGACGCACGACTGATCGACGGAATTGCCGTGGAAACTAGTTGAACGAACTGTAATTACGCGCACACGGGACGGTGTCGCGCTTCGATTCGAGTCGCATGGGAGACTGGCCTTGTTTCGATGGTACGCAATCGCTCGCCGCGAATTTCGTGCCTCGGATCCGCGATACACATCACTGATCACGATGAACCAGACACCCACGAAATTATGAACGCGATAATTAATTAACTCTCGTCGTTTGGAGGAAAGTTGGAGCGCGGTGAACGCGACTCCCGGCACAATGCATCGACGAGAACTTGCATCGGGAAGTTTGATTCACACCGTAGGAAATGATTAGCCGTGTAAACAACCGCTGCTGAATTCTGTCGAGACCGTGATCATTTGATAATTATCGGCTTAAATATAAGGCACGACTTGAAAAGCGTAATTTGTGTCGGCAAATTTTTAACAGGAAAATAAAAAATATTTATTTAATTCCGGAATTATCAACCAATTCCAATTCCAATTTTGACCAATTCGTAATTTTTCATAGAAATTGTGTGGACTTACAGTAGCTAGAAAAAGTATTGCGTACACTCCTATTTTCCAATAAAGCAAGTTTTTCATTAGGTTCTATATTTTATTTTCATAGTACCAAATTTTTGTAGCCTGATGAAAGTTATTTCATTATATTTAGAGCTAATCAATTAATTAATTAACGCATCGAATAAAAATTTATTTCTCTCTTGCATAGCTTATTTTCATTCCTCTGGAATTGATTTTATAGTTTAGATGTTGATAATTGCCAGGCTAACATTGAATGAAACTTCACGAATATTTTATTCATCGCTATATAAATTTTACGAAAGCTTTTTACAAAAAAGCATCGTGCATTGAAAAAGTTGCGAACAGTTCGACAGTTCATTATTCACAGTTCCTGTAGTTCCACTCCCTATTGAAATCAAAAGGGAAATTCAGAATGATACAAGGTCAGTTCTAATAAAAAAAAAAAACCAGCGAATACGCCAAATAAGCGTCGAGTCGAAATAAAAATTCAAATAATAATAAGCATGTAGCAAAAAGCGCAGAGAAAGTTCGAAAAACATTGAGCCTCCTGAACGTTCTATATACGGTGTCTCATCGAAGATATCCATAGAGCTAAGAAATCGCCGCGTCAGTGGTTCAGGAGTGGTTGATAACGCGGTTGGATGAAGGAAAAAAGAAAGAAGAGAGAAAAAGAGAGGAGATACATACACGGAGGATTAGAGCAATAACGTAGAGGCGACTGGTTTCTAAAGAGAGGACAAGAATGCGTAAAGAAGGCAGGAGGAAAAGTGAAAAAAAGTAGCGAAGGACGTGGTCAGAATAAGAAGACATCGCGGAGGCAAAAATCAGTCGGTGGAAATATTTTAGCACCACAGGATGAATCTCTCGATGACAATTGCAGCGCGTGAAACCTAGTCCCGCAGCTTTTCCCTTTTACGGTATGGTCGTGGAGCGTCTCTTTTTGCGCTGCGACAAGCCACGCACTTCTGGCCGGAAGCGAAATTTCCGTATTACGCTCAGTGGTATGTCTCGTTGCCTCGATATCGTTTCGCGTTCTTCCCATCCCACCGGCGCAGCGGCTCGTTCCTTGCTTTGATCAACGTTCCTCGGGAAAAGGACATCGTGTTGTGTGGCCCTTTGTGCGGTCCCGGCGTGGCATGGTAACCGTTGCCTGAAAGGTTACGCTACTGGCTGTGCACTCCCTATCGACGACACGACACAACGATGGTGCGCGATTCTCTCCGTCGGAGAGAGAGGAGTAGGGAAAGAGTCGACCAGACCCGGAAGTCGGGACGCGAAATTAATATTAAAATATGCATGAAGCGCGGTCGCGTATTGCCGTCACGGAATTCGTTAGCGCGTTCTTATCTCGGGCTGGTTTTCTGGCCCCGGCACGAAAGCAATATTCTAGTGTTACGAGGCACGAGCAGCCCAATATACCCCGGTTCGACTGACCGGCTCGATGGTTCGATCGGCTTTGCTCGATCAAAAGACACGATGCAACCCTTTGCGCCTGCCGGTCCCTTTAGGGGTGTAGCATATAAATTGCTCCCATCGATTCTACGTCAGCGATTGTGCGACGTCGATGCAACCAGCTCCCGTTGTAGCCTTTCTCGTCTATGTATGTCGGGCTGGATGAGCTTAGGCCAGGTGGGGGTATGTGTTTCGTAAAACGGGGAATTGCTGCGCGCCATACCGATTCTGTGAGGGGACCTTTGACCGAGAAAGAGAAAGAGATTGTGATTAGTGTTTTAAAAGGGAAGCCAAGTATTCAGCGGATTTTAGATTGCTACGTATCTGCGATAATTTGTTGATAATGTTTAAAACCTATTGTGCGAGCTCTCGTCTCTTTATTTTAAACGGCTTTCGTTACTCGTCTTTTGAACGAACGCTCAGACGAAAATAATTGTTTCTCCAAAAGAACGTACGGGGTAATTTAGCATTATAAAACTCAGAAACACGCTTTAAGCAATAACTTTTAACTAGAGCAAACGATACTGGCACTTATGGTGTCCCGAGGGATTGTTTAAAATTATACTATTTCCTGTTAAAATGCACAGTAATGAATAAAGTAAGTATTCAGAAGGATAATTTTATACGGAACACTATGCGCCTTTATTCTCAGCATATTTCTACCGTTACATTCTACGGAATTACATACTAAAATTATTAATCCACTTCTTTATTCTCGTACTAAAACGAGCCGTTTTGTTCCCATATAATATTCCAAAAAAAATATTCTTGTCTTCCTTAATTTATTAATCAAATAATACAACGTACATTTAACTCATTTAGTAACAATTACAAGATTCATTATGTGAATTAATAAAATGAATACAGCCAGCTTGAATAAATGAATATTATTGTCGCGTATGCTAGGATTTTAAGTTTTCCTGGTGCGCATTTTAACGTTGGTGTAGGTCCAATCGAACAGAAGCTCTACAGATAAATTATTTATTGATCAAACAATTATAAAATATAGGAATACGTTGCGATATCCAGAGCGTCACAAAATTTGCGAGGATTAATTCTAGACATCAGAACAACGAAAAATGTTTCTGCACATAAACGTCATTCGAGACTTATTTTCAAAGTTAAAAGCCATTACAGGTAAGAATTTCCTGTTTCTATCCAAGTACATAATTAATACCTCATCCTCTCAAGAAGCTAGCAACTCACTTTTATACATTCATTTATTATAAAGAGATAGCATAAACAATTGTAAATTCGGAAGTAATTAAAAAGTAATACTTGTAACATCATCACCGTTTCTCGACTTTCAATTCTTGGAATTGAATATCTGTACGACCGTGTGAAATTTCAGTGTAAAAAATATCAAAAAGCAACTGCAAAATTTTTTCTAAAACAGCATGAGTATCTTGAGAAACGCGTGCCCTTGAAAATGCTTTCTGTCTCATCCCGATATCTCAAAGCATTCCGGAGATGCGAGGGCTTTAAAACGTAGTATTACGATACAAGGAATCTGTTCAATAGCCATTGATATACGCGCTATGGCGGTCTGACCTACATTTTTTCCTGCAAATGCGTACTCCGTTCTAGAAGCAGTGAAAAAGCCGTCGAGACAGCATCTGTTACTGACCAGTCTACGCGGCTCGAGTTGGGATAGGTCAGAGAAGACGTGCGAGAGCATGAAGTCTGAGCGCGCGACAAGGACAGAACTAAGGAATGCTAAAAATTCATCGTTTCCTTTGAACGGCGATATCTCGAGAACCATAAGTCGAATCGGAACGCGATGAAGAGAATTTTAAAGGGCAAAATTTCTCGCTTCTAAGGAGCTCCAGTTGGTCGAAAACTTTCGTCCAACTTTGAAGATATTGTTGTTTAAAGTTTTGGTAGTTTTAATAGGATTTAAGCAAGTTTCTAAAGAAAAAATGTAAAAGAAATCTGTTTAGAATCTTTTTCGTTACGGCGAGATTAGCTTCTTCGGGGACCATGGAAATAAATTCTTTCAGATTTGAAGAATTTTTCAATCGCATAATTTAAGCAGATTTGTTTAATTTCGTTTACATCGGTTTCACGAAGTCGTTGGTATATTTAAGCGTACCAATGTGTATTTTGCAACTGCATTATTCAATAAACAGGCGAGTACTTTTATGAGATACACCGGCTGTGTCTCGTAGGGTCGGTTTTGCAAAGTTTTCCTTCGCGTAATTCACTTTCATGCGACTTCCCGCAAAATGTTTGCTTTTGCTCGTCGCGCACTAGCACGCGCGTGCACGTGGCTCCATGAAAATTTACGTAAATAAACCATAGAATATTTGCCGGGAACCGTTTTTTCTCCGATATTTTTTAAAACAACATTGAAAGGATAAACTTTTTGAGGGTAACCAAGAAAATACACACGGCTGAAGGTTTATCCGGCGGGCCTACAAAAATTTCCACCTCGAAATTCACGTTTGAGAAGCTATATTCTATAGTTTTCTTTGCATCTGCCCTCCAAAATATTTCATATAAATTCCAACCTTTCGTTTCGCTGCGGAGTTTGTCCAATCGGATAAAGTAGTCTAAGCGAAAATGTACCGACGATCTTCCAGGTTTCTTTTTCCATGAAAATTCTATCGATTCGTATTCATTTATTGCCGTGCGCATTTCGTTTACTCGAGAATTTTCCCCGAAAGATTCAGGCACGCGGCCAAGAGTACGGACATTGTCGTTATCATCGTCGTTGGAGCATATGTCGGGCCGAAGGAGTCGCGCAACCGGAATACCGATATTCGAATCGACCAGCTACTAGCGCGAGCATCTTTCACCCGGAGTAAGCAATATATTTGCTGCATCGTGTTCCCTATCAATCTGTTAAACGTACCAAGAAAACGAGTTGTTCGTTTTCGTTTATTCCCTGCACAAATTGTCCCATCGATTTTATTCCTGGAATCGTCAAAACTTGCCTATTCGTCGATGGACCATAAGCGTCCAGCAGCATATTACACAGGAAAATTCCAAGTTGGTATTGGAAAAGAAAGAGGAATATTTCGAACGCAGGAAAGGAAGTAGTGACGTAATTTCCAATGTACAAGAAAGACCGAATGGGCTAGACGGACGTTTGCAACGTGTATCGAACTCGAAGTTGCACGATGTGAACGCATAACAAAGTTACAAAACAGGCGGGGATAAAAATTGATTATCGAACTTGCTATTGGTTTCATCTGTTCGGAACACCTTTGCTGCTTGCCAGTTCTTTTCTTCCCATTTTCCCCTTATTCTTCTTTTTCACCTGTTTCTTTTTTCCTTTCGTTTTTTTTCTTCTTTCGATTTTGTCTCGTACAAAACGAGAAGTTTTCGACCCTGGATGGCCTATATCGTATCGATTCGGAGACCGACGGAGTTACTTTGAAACTTGAAATTGCATATTATTGGATTCTATCGACGTCGAGGATATTTCACGCGAAACTAGAATGACCGCGTCCAAACGTATCAATTTCAATTTTTATATATACTTCTGCGCTTTTCCCGTGACCCTCTCTTCTCTCTTTTTCTCTCTTCTCTCCCTTCGGTATCGAAACTCTGTCCCGGCACGTCCGAACGCTTTTATTTTATTCGCATGCCAGCGAGTCGCGTGTTTTGCCTGTTTACTGACTGGAATTGTCGCGTGAATCGAAAACAACTGTACCAGCCACGACAGAATACTTTTTAACTACGGACAAAAGGACACGAACGAGATTGAACTAGTACCGACAATTTATTTCTAATTACTGTCCCGCATACGTAGCAACGTTTTCCGCGGTAGTAATTGTTCAATCGTTAGTCAGTAGGGGCGAAAGAATTGTTGTTCGACACGCGACAGTTAAATCGGCTTTCGTTTATAAAGCCGCGTAAACGCGCGGCGGAAAAATCGTCGTGGACGTTGATGGATGCGAAATCAGCCCTAAAACAATCCGAAGAAAATTGCTCATTCCCTTAACTGCACAGTATAATATAGCGATCAACGAAGTGGGATTAGTTTTTTAACGAACCTCCCCTATAATTCAACTCGCGCGACGCTTCGTGCACGGCTCAGAGAATCGCGTTACGTAAACTGCGTGACTACATGCGCACATAGAACCGCTATAAAACAACAGTATTTCGTAGACAATTTATTTACGCATTAACTTTGCAAAATGGATTAAAAAATATTTTGTTACAAAAAGAGAAGACGAAAGAAAAGCAATGATTAGAAAAATGTATTGCTTCAAGGAAGATTGGAATTCAAAATTTCTGCCAAAATAACAATTTATTTCACGGACTATGTAAAGCTAGCAATGTTCGATAAACGCTTGGTAGTTGGATTCATAGGAAAATTACGAGATACTCGAGAATGAAAGGGTGGCACCTTCAGAGAAGAGCAACGCGCATACTTAAGCGAAAAGCGGGTTCGTTTCTAGCGCAACGCGATATCAATTTGGGCAATTAAACGCTCCCTATCTGTAACGCTTAAACGCGTTATCTACGCTATTATATCCGTTAGCAACCCTTTTGCTTAGGTCTGTAGAACCCCATGGTGAGACTCGTCGAAACGCTGTACCTTGGGAACACGCAGTCGCGACAGCCACCGCGGTATCTATCGGCCTGGTGAAACCTTGTTAGAGGTGAGCACAGTTGGCACTACAATCTCATATCCTGCTCGGCGTACTTGTTGGCGTCGTGAGGACTGTTCCGACCAAATGAAACCTCAGCCTTTCGTCCGCAAATATCGTCGCAACGCTGCGATAGGGAAGGATCAGCTCAGATCTTAGACGACGCCTTGAGAACCAGAATGTCTATCCGTAATTTGTTTTTTCTTGATATTAAACTGCAGTGTCTCGCGAAAGTATTTGAACACATAGAATTTTTTTTATCAATATATTACGTATGTTACGTAGAACATATCAAAATTATCCTTCTATAATGATTAGGTGCTAAATAGTCATTGAAAGATTAATCGTTGTAATACTTCATCGAAGGTACAAGTTATTTATGAGATAGAATTTAGGAATTTCCAATGATAATTTGTTAAAGTGTTAAACTATCTCTATAGAGTAAATTTTTGAGGCACGATACATAGCCTCAACATCCACCTACCCCTATAAATGTGCTACAAGTTACGTAAAATTTAGATCAGATTAATTACCTCACTTGGCCTTTAATTAAATTATTAAAACTTTAACTTCAATTTTCCATATTTCGCGCAATATTTGTGAGCTGAATTTGAAAATCCCAACAACGGTTAAACTCAAGATTAAATCTACAACCTTACTTTCCTTATTTCCGGGTAATTAATATTTCCATCCGCTATATCACTCAAATACTAGCCAAATTCTAATTAGACGTGAGAGAACGCGATTTAGGAATCTGTAGAAACCAGCTGGTACGAAGAAGTTTGTTTATCCGCGGTCAACTTGGAATAGCGTAACTTTAGAAAAAATAATTAGCCACGGAACCCGTGTCAGAATGTTGAAGTTAATTCCAGAGATAATCGTCGGAACTATTCAGCGAGTGTTCTCGCGGAAGTTGATCCTCGGCGAAATTCGCGTAAATCGTAGGAAAGAAGTCGAAAGGAGAGCGAGAGAAAGATAAAGTTTTTCCGCTGCGTCTTCGAACTGTGCAATTACTAACTAATCGACCAAACTAAAGTTTAAGCCTTTCCTAACGAACACTAACAAATTTTAACTAGATGTCCTCTATACGAACCAGCGAAGGCTGAAATACGCTTTTCGTCGATCAGGGACGACATAAGAAGACGTAAGTACACATTTTAATTCAGAAGTTGAAGAAACTAGCTGGCGTTCGCTTCTTTTCTAGTTGGCAACTTGAAATTCCCGACAGCAGTTCTCTTTACTTAAAATCAACTCACAAAGTTTCTGCCTATGAAAGTTAGAAACACTGTTATTTTTATCAAATTGTCCGCTATATTAATGAAAGTTGACCAACGACTATGAAAATTTATAATTATTTTCCAAATCGAACAATTTTTCAAAACAAAATATTAACAAAATAAATAAATCGTGAAATATATACAACGATGAATGGAAACACATGTTTTGAAAAAGGGAACAATAATCGAAAGGAAACATCACCCACGAACAAAATCATACCGAAATTTGCATCGATCGATCGTAGACATCATCTCAAAGATGATTCACCTTTATCCTTGGAGGCACGCAGGAGCTTTTCCGAAAGATTTACGGATTATTTTCACGATGGCGTGAAACACGACGGATGAGCATCGTCCGGGACAAAAGAAGCATGCAGAGCGCGTTCCATCGCTAAAATGATTGCACCACGGTGATTCATGTGCACGCGAGCAGCCAGCTTCTGTCAAATTCATCACCGCAATATCTTAGAGTGCCCGATGTATTTTAATGCAATCTCCGAATCTAAAACACAGACAAACGTCTTCTAAACGATTCCATCCTCTTTCCAATCCCATACACATTACCCCATGCTGGAATGTAGAAAAACGCATGCATGCAAACCAGCCTATACTATTTGATAGTTGCATCACTGAAATTCCGCTAGACGAAGTTCGTTGGTTTAGCCGCGACAAATAGGTGAAAATTAGGAACGAAGGGGGGAGGGGTTTGATTGGGGAAATACGGGTAAAGGGGTGCGTATAATCGGGCCGCCTGTCGTTCCTCTGTAATAACCGCACGCTATTAAGGGCGGTTGGTTCACAGGCTGACTGAGAGGGATGAAGACGATAGGAGAGAGGAGTTGGAAACGTGGAGAAGGCGAGCGCCGTCTGCCGCAATTAGTTTTACGCTGCTCCTTTCCTTTTCAACCTACAGACGGGGGAGACGGTGATCAGCTGCTATCGCTCTCCCCTTTAGAAGCTCGCCCTCTTGCTTGTCGTTGTAGAGAAATTCAAACACGCGTAACGAAGGTTAATGTCGTGTCTACACAGGGTCGCTTGTCCCTCTTTTTGCTTCCTTTTTCTCCTCTTCCCTCTACATCCCCTGTAGCCCGTGTTCGTTCCGGCAATTCGTTTATAAAGAAGGGTGACTGAAGACAAGTCGCGGTACTTCCTCTCTCCACTGCGGCTGGCTCGTTAAGAATTCATGAGTCGAATATGTTAGGCTGTCGGGGAGGATTGCTTGAAATTTCTACGAACGCATCGGCGAGGGATGTATCCCTTAAACGATTCGAGGGCTTTCGTCGAACTTTCCAATATCGAACCATTTCTCTCGCTCCCCCTGGCTGGAAATCGGCTGGGCTGCTTCTATCCCTCGTTTGATTAGCAACCTCATAAAATATTTATCGACAGAGAAAAATCAGCAAACCCTGGGACACGGGATATTTCGCCATGCTACCGCGCTATGGTAAATATTTTATGTCAATTACGTATTCCGAAAGCGCCGTCCTTTGGGCGTCCACGTTCAAAAGAATTTCTTTAATTTTAGTTCTCTGATCTTTTATGAAATTACACACTCGCTCGTAGGAATAAAAAGCTGCGAGGAACAGAGAGGGAAAAGAGCAACGATACTGAAGGTAGAAACTCTTCTACATTTTCCAAAAGGGGAAACGTTGGAAGTTTCACTGAAAATATGTATGAAGGTACAAATAAGTGACAGTATACCCTCGCATCATGCGCATGCAGAGTTTCGTAGCACGATTCTAGCTCATCCCTTGTGTGTAAACGTCGCTTTGGCATTTATGGGGGCATTTATATCGGCTCGGGGGTTATTCGCCGACCAGAGATAGTTAGAGGCACGATAGCATCGGTGGAGGTGGCTCCAATCATTTCCCAATTAGCAGCTGATTGCGTACAGTCCATGATAGAACTTTGACCTACCGCAGATTGGTCCGGTACGGTTAATTCGGGAACACCAGAGACGTACTCGATGTATGCCGAATGGGGTAGACCGGTAAACGGAGATGCAGTGCAACCAGGTATCGAGGCAGATAGGTGTAGGAGATGGAGAAGGTAGCAGGGGAATGAGGGATTGGCGAGAGAAGGGAGGTTTGGTAGCCTGGCGTTAATATCTCACGACGCGACGCGAAACGAGCCGGCAGCAATATCGGAGATCGCGCAAATTGCGATCGGCAACAGAGATCTTCGTATCCGTGCGCGCACGCGGCCATGAAGGATTTATAGGATGTCCGTTTTTCATCTGCACCGCGGCGCCGCTGTAAAATTAGTCGACGAACAGTCCTATCACGATTTCTCCATTCCCAGTTCTTCGTCGTCGTGCTTGTCATCGTTTTTTCTTCAACCGGGCATTTTTACCGAGATATTCGTGTTGGAGAATGAAGAATGTTGCGTTTTTGGATAAAGGAAAACAGCAAGAAGTAATAAAAATGGATGTGGATTGATAGAATTGCTCTGGAAGTTATTTGGTAGCTGGTAGACAGAAACGTAAAGAGAACGAGACCGTGTCTGGTCAGACATGCACTGTAGTCTTTCTACTTAGATATATGATAGGAATTTAGATTCCATTTCTTGGAAATGTTAGCGGATCCTAAGGATCAAAGCAGTGTGTTGTCACATTTTAATATGTGACATGCCCTTGATTCGTGGAACTTTATTCTAATTCTTGCAATTACCAAACAACTCAGTTACCTCTAATGATCTTACTACACTTTCTTTACTATTTTAGGGCAATATATGAAAAGATACTGATGTAATGAAATGGCTTCCAATTTTTCTAAACTCACCTAATTTTGTACAGCCACTTTCCACTATAGCAGCGGAATTTTTCTCTTTTTCCGTCGTTAAGAAACAGAATCGTTATTCTTCGTTCGCTGTTCCAAGCATCGACACATCCGATAACGAACGTCCTCCTATAACGTGGAAAAGGACGAAGAATTAGTATCCTCAAAGGAGGTGCGCGATATTTCATCAACGATCGAAGTCCTTTGTCTCGTTAACGGACATTGTCGCACGAAATTAGAGACCGATTTTCCTTTATCCAGTTCCCATGCGGAATTTGTCTCTTTAATTCTCGAACAATGTGCGGGAAAGCTGACGCGGTACGGAACGAAGCAGAGGACGAATAGAGGGGTGAATAAAAAGAGACACATGCACACATATACACTAGCAAAAAAGACAACCAAAAAAAAAAAGGAAATACAATTAAAAAAGAAAATAAAGAAAGAGCGAGAAACAATGAGATAGGGGAGCGGTCGAAGCTGAAATCGCATGTTTCACGCACTAGGCGTTTTAAACCGTTTTAACGAGAGTCGAGAGAGCGGCAAGCATCGTTCATCATTGCGTGTCATTGTGTGTTGCAGAACCTGGCGACCTAGCCGTCGCGACCCATTGTTCCCCGCTGGCCAACAACGAGCGAAGCAACAGCAACGGCAGCAACAGCACCAACGGCAGCACGAATGCCAGTGGCAGCGCCGCCAGCAAAAGCTATTCGCTCGAGCACCGCATCCAGCGCGTGTCTACGCTCGGCCGGAGGCATTTGGCTGCGCAACGATCCTACCGAGGATTATTCGGATGCCGTAGAAGCATCTTCGCTGCCGCGGAATGTGTCGATCAGAAAATCGGGGATTCTATGCCGCGAGCCGTCGCCTGTCCTCTCCGTGTCGTCGTAAATGCAAACGCTGAAATCGGCAGGATTTTCAGACGAACGCTGACACCGTTGTAACCAAATGAATTACCAAATGAAGGACGCGTTTGAGATATGATACACTGAATTCTGCTCTGCGAATCATCGCACATTCACCTTTCGATACTCGAAATGATCCCGAATCTCTAACGTAATAGTAATTTTCACAACACGAAATCTGCTATTGCTATGGTGAAATATATCGACAGAAGGCTCAAGAAATCTTTACGACGAAATATGAAATCACAAGTACCTACAACGCTAAGCTGAAACAACTTGTTTAAAAACACGAACACTCCAAGTAATCCGCAGTGACGAGACGAAGCACAGACTCGTTTCTCCAGTCGAGCAAGAAACGGTTTCCGCTCTGTGCGGTTTTGCGCGGTCTATTTGGCCGGATAGAAGGGGGTCGAGTGGCCGAGATTTTTCTTTCCGTGGCGAAGTTGCACGCGCAGCGGAGGAAGTCAGCGGGAACGCGGTTGTTACTGGAAGATAAATTAAGGAAGAATACAACAAGGGTTGGAAGCAAACAGAAGAAGAAGAAAGGGCGGAAAGGAAAGTTCATGAATGCCACGAGGAGGCACGCACGCATGCTTGCGTGTTGCCCGCGAATTACAGCGCTCCTGTGTATTTGTATCTGTCTTTCCCCGACAGGCCGTTTTCCTTGCCCGCATAAATCATCGGAATTAGCGCAATTTCGACGTCGAGTGGCCCGGAACAGTTTCTGTCTCTCTGCGTTTCTTCGCGGTAGGGGAGGATTAATGGACGCGACGCGCGGCGAGGAATGAAAATTCGACGAGCGACGAGTACCCCGGAGCATCATTAAGAGGAGGAACTCTGGAGATGAAACGGGAAAGAGGGTTAAAACGATCGACCTCAAATTTTCCTCGTGGGAAAGAGATAAATCACTTTCATGAAAATAAGGTAGAAAAACGTTGTTGGAAAAGTTTTGCAACATCGTGGAAAGGGTTAACAGCGAAAAAACAACGGAGAAATATTACCACCACGCGTGATGGCGCGATACTGTGAAATTACGAAAGATATAGACATCCTTTCCTTTTCTAATTCCTACTGTTCGTCAAACGATACGCACCACGGTAGGAGGAAAGTGAGGTTACCCAAATATGTAATCGTCAATTTTTATAGCATCTCCAAAATGTCAAGTAAAAAAAACTCAGAAAGCTGGAGACATCACGAAAGAACGACAACCTTGATCCAACGTTCTTATCTCGGCGTTCCTTTGGGGAATGTCAATTACCGTTTTCACGATTTTTCCAAGCGGAATAGGATAGTCAAACAACCGCTGAGCGAGAAGCAACGGATCACGTCGGTGTGTCGCTTATTATTTTTAATCTTTGCGAACCGGATCTCTGCTTGTCTAACTGTGCACATATGTAGACATACAGAGAGAGAGAGAGAGAGAGAGAGAGAGAGAGAGAGAGAAAGTCACACAGAAACGCACACTTGTAACCGTTTCAACCCCTCTATTTGATACAGCGAAGGGGAGGAGGGTAAACGAGACTAACGCGCTAACGATGCCAACGTTAATTACCGGGCCGGAAAGACCGCCTAATCGTTGAGCAAGTGCACGCGCTAATTACGCGGGGCTGCTTGCTGATCGAGCGAATCGTACAGTTTCAGTCGGGAATCGTGGAAGTGTGCCGCAGTTGCATGTTTCTTGCGATCTCGTTACTTTCACGAAGCTCTGACCGCGATGGAATTGACCTGACACGACCGGAATACCGTTCGATCGACGTTGTATTCGTTCCTTTTTGTTTACGAGGATAAGTCGGCAGAAAAAGGAAATAATTCGGCTTCAAAAATTTGAAATATTATATATATATAAATTTGAAATTAAAATATTTAAAGAGGCAATTTTTAGTGATGCCAGTTGAAATAGCCGCAAGAATTTGATTTTTAACGCATAAGTAATTGATACTTAATTTCGAGAAATATTTTTTACTGATTCGAGTACAATCTTTTTACGAGGATCACAGGATAAAAAAATATACATTTTTGTACGAAAATATTTATTTTTTATTTGTTGTTTTAATACAATTGTTATAAATGGTACCTTGGATCTATTTTTTTATCGATTCGAGTGCACTTTTTTAAAAGGCTCGAAATAAATATTTTACCGTTGTTTTTCACGTTTGATCACGTTGTTTTACGCTTTTGAAACTAAAATTTGATTTGATAAAAGCGTTGAGGACTATCGAAACATCGAGGTAATTGATTTAACAACGAACGCATCGGGAATAAGGACTTTCTCTTACGAGCTCTACTTCACATCTATCATCATTCAGATGCACAAATCCTCCGATTGTGGGGACGTGCGATGAATCGCGGGCAGAAGAGCGAGAACCAATTCCTGCCAATTTTTGTACGAAAGATCCCACCGCGATTTCGGTCGATCCGACACTGATAGCGTCTAGAAGTGGTGCCAGAGAATGGATAGATAATATTGCCAAAGAATGGAAGAACGCTGCCGACGAACACGCATAGCCCGTTCGAAGGGCACGATCCTACCATCGTAGTTTTTAGATTTATTAAGAAACAAAAAAAAAAAAGAATTACATTTAAATTGTAACGTTTAGAAGGTTTCCTACATAGCGACCACGTGGTAAAAAAATATCACGTGCATCAAGTCTAATTGCTTAAGAACACATGAAACATACACAAACGCAGACAGACACGTACACATTCCTACGCGTAGACACACAAAGACACAGACGCGAAATACGTGAAACTTATTTGCAGTGATATCCGATATATATGTAATTTTGTAAATACACTGGTATAAATGACGAGGGACAATGCGTTGTGATTGGAAGGCGAATTTGAGCCACGTAAAGCGAAAAAGATAATGCTCCTTTCTATACTAACTTCCCATGAAGCCCGTACGAAAAGAAAATCTTCCCAATGATCAGAGTCAGGTAGATCAACGAATAGCGAACCACGAGAGAGTACAGCATCGACTTTTTTTAACGAAATACACGGAATTAGTCACGTGAACCGTTTTCTCGTCGAGTGATGTGTGAGCGTGCGATTCGATGAGTGATCCGAGTGACATCGCGAAGGGGTCAGCCAAATATATTTTATAAAGTATAAGCTAGAAATTCTTTATAACAATTAGATTGTATTATCTATAAACATGAATTTTAAAATCTTTTCTCTCAGCACAAAATTGATATCGAAAGAAGAACTATACATTTCCGAAAATCAATACGAATATTATACTAAAATTCTCGATCAACGAAACGAAATGATGAAAAGATGAACCCCAAAACGATGGACAAATGACAAGCAGCGTGAGTGTTGGTCATAACGTGGTCCATTGACAACTGTGTGAACCATGAACGAAAGAGAATCCTCGTCGAGCGTGGCCTCTGACATCTTTTCTAAAATTGAGCTATCGCGATCATGATTGCTCTGAAATATTCCTTTCGACGAGGTGGCGTGCGAGTGTCTATCGAAAAGATGAAAAGTGAGGAAAATGAGCGCGTGTAACACAGGGTAGACAATAGGGACCATCGAGAGGAAGAGACAGAGAGCGCGGTCAGAGACGAGCGAGAAGGTGAGGCGGTCCAACGGCAGTTTGTTTCATGAATATTTCAGCGTCTGGCGTTTCTGGTAAACAGCGGACGTCGTGGAATTATGTTTCCAGGCTGTTTTCAACGTCTAGCGTCGCCTGGTAGAAGAACCGCCGATTCTCGTCCGCCGCAGAGCCACAGCTAGCCACAGAATACTAATTGACTACGAGACGGCAAAGGTGTCCGAGTAGAATTTCGCCCCCACGCTCACGCTTTCAAACCTTCTACCTCTGTATCCTTTCATACAACCTGGTTCTACTCTCTTTTCACTCACCGTTCCACTTTTGTACACCTTTTAAACGTGTACTTTTCATTCATGCTTTTGCAAACTTTTGACTAGGATGACAGGTACGCTATGTATAATCTGCATCGTATTTATCATTCGTTTTTATGTGCACGTGCGAGGTTTCTTTCCCCTAATCTGGATTATACTCCCTATTCACTTATTTCGAAACTTTTATCGCGATAAAAGCTAATGAAAAGCTAACATATAAGTAGATCTTGTTCTTGATTTAGTTAGCGTGTCTGACGAATTTTCCTATTAAACCCAGCAACACGGAATTAAGTAAATGCAGTTGTACTTTAGAAGATGAAGAATGTTATCGTGTAAGGCAGATGAGAAAGAGCAAGCTTGTCTCTTTGACTCGATCGATGAAGAATTTACGATGAACAATTTAAAGGATAATTATTTTTTATTGACAAGATTTCTTGTATTTGTAATAGCAGATATGAAAATTACATGCTTCTAAAGTTTCGTGGAAAAAAAGAATTAATAATTACTCGTTAATAGTTGCTAATGATGAAATATATCATACATCACTGTTGACAAATTGACTCCAGCTGTTAAAGAATTAATCTTGCTCGAAGTAACTCTGTCCTTCTTTTTTCCAAAATTTTCTTCCTCTAAAATACAATTACTTCCAATCGAACAAGATAAACATTCTCACCATCCATATTTACAAAGTTCAGTTCCAACATCTTCATTGAACCTCCGTAAATATCTCTTTACGGCTGTAATCTAAGTTGTTTTTATCATTTGCCATCCCGAATAATTCGCCCGCAGAAAAGTAGCGGTAATTTCGAAACGTTCTCGGTCCAACAATCGGCCAGACATTCTGCCAGCTACGAGCAGTGTTACAATGAGAACATCAGGCTCGCATTTTCGATCCGCTAACGACGTTCCGAGGCCGTGAATTTTCTTCGAGGCTTGCCACCAAGGAAAATGCAATTTCTATTACGGTCGATGCACGCGGCCCGTGGAAGCTTTATTGCGAGACGAATCGCGGGGGCAAGCCACACGACCTCGATCGAGGAGCACGAACGAGAATTCCTCTGGAGAGGATTTTAAGCGCGGTGGCAACGGGGTTAGAGAAAGAGACGAAAGGGGGATGAATGGGTGAGCTAGAAACGGTCCCTTCGTCGTTGGAGGGAGCGTCAATAATGACGGTGCCGCGTGAAATCGCACGTCGTCGAGCGTGGAGCGAGAGCGAGAGGGAATGTGCCACCTGTTACACCCTCGCTTGCAGACTCTAACCTTCCCTGCTCCTCCCCGGCGTCGGAATGGGCGGTGTAAACGAGCATAAAGTCGAAAGTTCGGGTTCCTTCGCCGCTCGTAGTCCCTGATACGATGGAAGTCGGAGATCAGGAGCGACCACTGTTTTTGCTGGATGTGAAATTTCCACAACTTCCTCCCTAATATTTTCCTAATTGACATTTAAATCATTTGCATCTTAATTTTCTGCTTAAACTAAATTTTGTCAATGTTTCTTCAAATTCTTTACCTTTCTATTTAAAGGTATAAGTGTTGTTTTCAAAATTTGATAACTTTGGGAATACAGATAGAGATTGGTTTATTGAGAGATGTGAAATTTTCAATGTTTTCTACATAATATATTTAAATCATATGAATGCTATTCTTCGCCTTAAATTGCATCTTTATGGTATCCCTTTGTTTTTCTCCCCCCCCCTTTTTTTGTTCATGCGACTGGTGTTTGTAAAATTTGATAACATTGAGTATGCATATAGAGATGGGTTTAGAGACAGCCGGGCCAAATTGGAGGGGATATATTCGAAATTTATCGATTCGTTACGAAAGTGATGTAGGGGCAAGTCCTCTGGGAAATCTAGTCGGAAGATATTCGATTTAATGCTCGTGTTTCATTTTGTGTCTTGGAAAAACAATACGCGTCGTTCTCATGGACACAGATCCCCGTCGTCGAGCTCCTGAACTCTGGAAATCATGGCCGTGGAGAGTCTCTTGTTGAAGCACAGCCCGTCAGAGGCAGGCCGTTCTTTCACCAACATCAGTAAACTAAATTTTAGAACGCGTGCATCCTCTGACGTAACGTGCCGTGAAATCGTGCGTGATGGTCAAACACAATAAGCTTGGAACTATGTACTTAACCTGATAAAAACACGTTCGAATAAAAATGTCACGTGATACAAAACGGAGTATATTCATTTCTACGTTCTGCATCAGCAAAGGGAGCAATTAAAAAATTCCTTCTCTTTATTTAATTTTATTTTCAAAATATTCTTAATATTTCTCTTTGATTCCATGAACAGAGAAGCAGACAATTGTTAAAAAGGAATTGTACCTAAAAAATGGAAAATATTAAGATATTTCTATGTTTAAGTTACTTGATAACTTTCTCAACATATACGATAGTCCGTGTATTAGGTTGTCCCAAAAGTATCTTTCTTTCGCAAACATGTTTTTCACAACAGTGCACCTTCATACAAACGTGAAACCAAGTCCGTGAAATGTCACGGTGTTTATCTCAATAAAGCAAAATGGATCGTACGTAATTCAACGAATTAATGTAAAATAAAAAACGCCTATTATTTCCTCATAAAACGAAAGAAACTTTTCGGACAACCTACTGCTTCTAAACTATATTTTATTTACGACACCATTTGAATTTACCTCTTAATGTCAGAATTATAGAAAAAGAAAGAACTATAGAAAAGGGAGAAATGAAAAGTAGAAATCTGTAACGAATGTCATACGACAGACGATTAGGATTTATTTTGTTGAAGAAATTTCTTGAACAAAATAGAGCAACGAGTTTTGTAAAAACTATGATCTTCAACATGTAATCAGATTACAATGAACATAAAATTTGCGTGACAACACGAGGTAAGTGTTTTCGTTTCCTCAGCCAATAGCCTGTACAAATTAAGTCACACGCGGATTAAGCTTGCACGCCAATAATTTCCAAAACGTTCTCTTTAGTACGCCTACGGTTTGATACCCGATCAATTCGCAGTTCCGTGCGTTCGCGATGGACCGGTAAAAGCTGCTGGCAATGGTCACGTGAATATACACGCGTATCTGTTTTACCTTTTAGTGAATCGCACTTTCGAATGTTTCGCCGCTTTTATCGTGCACCAATGCGTTTTCCACGCTCGATCGAAGTTTGACCACTTTCCTGGTTGAAACGCGTTTCGGCCAACGTTATAGTATAACCGTATAACCGAAAACCACGTTAGTTCTATAGACCAACATACAACGTTTCATGTCGACCGAAACGAAGGAGAAGTATGTTACCGGCTCGGAGGCCAAGCCGATTCGATATTTCACGACAGCCCGGTTCCAACTTGTGAATATACGCGACTCGGCCAGGAAGATCGTCGAATCTTCACCATATCGACGAATTTTCACTACCTGTGCCTGTGTGTTTTAATATGAGTATTTTCGACGATCTTGCTTCTTGTACGTTTTAGTACGTTTTAGTACGCTGAATCATTTTTACAAACGTACACGAGATACACAGGGATGCTTGGAGCGAACATACAAAGCTCTTTCATCTTTTCCGCCGTTATTTAAATCTTATTTGGTTGTTGCTTTATCGCCGTCTTGAAACGCGCCATCGAATCGAAGAAACATCGCGATATTCGATATTTCCTGACCGGAGGGGGTAGAGAACTTTTTCCATCGCGAGCACGCGTCGCCCGGTTGCACCGCATAAACCATCGAGCTAACGGCAAAGGAGCAATCCTTTTGATGTACCGCAATATTTTTCGCGTGGTAAACGCCTATCGAACTGCTTGAAATCGAAACAGCGAACACGTTACTTGCAAATAACTTCCTCATCGATTTCACGGCGAGGCGAAAAGAGCCAGGAAAATTAATTTTGCTCGATCGGGAAGCGACAAAGATGAAAATGTGTCTCGATGAAACATAATGTGTTTTCGTATGTGTAAAAATAAAATAAAGTCACATGTGCATCGGCGTGCATCACGAATCGTCAATGTCGATCAGAATTCATACGTATATGGTTCATGGATCGATATAATTGTCGGACCTTTTGCAATCGTTTCGTGAATTCTTTACACCAGAACATCGATCAGAGGATTCGAGACGGTTTTACTTTTTACCTTTGATATTTGAGTGGCCGTAACGCTGGTCGAATCGCCGATATCGATACTGAGAACGCGGTTATCGGGTTGGTTTGTAAGCTTCCCACAGCGGGAAGATCCTCTAGTGAAATAACGTGGCCAACAAAAAGAAAAAAAGGAAAGATTAGGAAGGAAAAAAAAAAGTAAATGGGGAAAGGGACATAGCAGGACTGCGCAGCTGAGTATCACGAACGATCGTAAAAAGTGCCATAGGGATTTTCCAAGAAAAGGTTACAACAATCTCGCGACGACTAATAAACTATAAAACGAAGAGAGGTGCGTGTACGAGCAAACTCCCGTTTACTGCATGCGCGTGTTTTGTCAAACATAGAAAATTCCACGCGTGCCACTTTTTCTCAGTCGTTTTGTTGAAAAATTTGTTCAACTCTCCGTGTTGCGTTTCCCCGAATTATTTAAATTTCCAGCTGTAATTTCCACGCTTTTCCTTCATCCGTTTTCGACAAGAACAGTGGCACAAATAAATTGCGGGAACATTTTAACGAACAAGTAATTTAATATTGATTTGATTTCGCAACACGATACACGCCACAAATACCGTTGCGCGCCGCTTGCATTTTCCACTAGAGAAATGATACACGTTACGCCATTCTTCCGTTACGAATATTTCTACGATGTATCCGGTGTTCCACGGGAATTTGTGGAAAATTGCTAGAGCGATAATTTATTCCTTTTTTTATCCTGGTTAATATCCAGTGCAATATCACGAGACTCAACAGCCCTTCATTTACTCCGCCCACTTGTAGATAACGTACGTGAGTTCGGAATAATTACGGGCTTTTAACCTATAATCACAGCAGCTTAATCCATTAAAAAAAAGTTGTTTTATTTTGGCCCTTAACCCCGTCTGATGAATCAATCTGTTTTAACAATGATTCAAGTCTCGCGTGAAAATTCTCAGCATTACGTAAAGTAAGATCGACACATCTAAAAAATCGTAAGTTTTTTTAGTCATAAAAGTTATTATTGTGGGATATCATAATTCATTAATAAAATTGTATTCGAGAAATGCAATATCATTTTTTTAGAACAATACACATAAAGAATATTTCATTACAGATTTTTAAAATCCAAGAATCGTTAACGTTAAGTAAGAACCATTACCTAAATATTTCTGGATATGCCATTCAGGAAGCAAATTGAAACTTCTGTGACAATCGCAATTAATTTCTCCGGGGTCAATTATTTGATTTTTGAAGAATGAAATGTTAATCGTTGGTTCTAGAAACTTCACCTATCCTGAAATTCAGAAATTTTCTAAAAATATATCTGATCAGTTTCTTCACTGATCCAACTGAATTATTAAAAATTTCCTAATTCTAACTTTCTATCCTGTGACTGGTTGAAGGGTTTATTTTCCATGATCGTATAAATGAACGATATGTAAATTTAAACTAACCAGAACCATAATCTAATCTATTAGTCGGGCCATTCCACTGACAAAACTACGAGCTGAACAAACGATTGATTTTCTTTTCACGCAAGCTTATTCTCATAGATGCAACGTATTCAGATAGATTGAGACACTTTGTGGTAAAGTTGTTCGTACAATTTGATCGTGAGAGAAACGAGTCTGTGGTAGTAAAATTCATGCAGTAAGGGGATGGAGGCACAAATTTTAGGTGGAGAGGCAAGATGGAACAAGGTTTATGGCTTTTTAACAACCATCGTTAAGTTGAGGATCCCAGTGGAAATTTTGCACGTTAGACTTAACACTGGTAGTCGGTCGTCTGTTCTTCTACGAGCATTTTGCAGATGGAACTCGAAATACACTCCCATTCATAAGTATTAAGACAGCTATGGAAAATGATAAATCGGAACCATCATTAGGAAATTCTGGAAACCTTTCAAAAATTATTTCAGTCCAAATCACAGATATAACGAACCAATATATCCAATATTATAACGATAATCTCATTGATTTTGTATAATAAAGTCCAATCTAAAGTTCAGATTATTATTTCATTTATCGATACTCGGTTCCCTATTCAGTTCCTAAATTATCTTCCAATAAATCATCTTCAAATTTTGAACAGACTTCTTGGAGTTTCTTACATAAAATATCAAAATTTGTTTCCAATAGAATTTACGCAAATTGAAAAACCGCGTATGTCAACATATAATTATTATAATTATATAACTCTAAATAGCTTCCACAAATTTTCACTACGTATATCGGATTACAATTTTGCATCCAGCATAATTGTCTTTTTGACAAAGTTAATTATGACATTTGACAGGAAACCAATAAGTGACCTGATATTTATGAACGACAGTGTATAAATTCCGTGGTTTGTCAAACGACCATATTTGCTAGAGATAGCGTCTTTAGAAGAGGGATGCAACAGTGAAATCGTAGGAGAAAGATTCGTCCTCGTTGGGAAAATGGAAGAATGCCGAGAATATTTTGTCAATGAATAAGAAATAGTCGACAATGGCCAACGGAGGAAATGGAATAATTTAAAAAATGACGAGCACACCGCTGCTCCGGAAACATTTAGGATAGACGGTGTTTGCGAATTTGCTTTGCTCGGATGACTCGTTTCTTTCCGACAGAGACATACTCGCGGGATTGAATTTTAAAAATCCGTGTTCTGTATTCGTGTCACGGCGCATAAACAGAAATATTCACGAACGACACGCCCGAATTTGAATATTTTTCCCATTTTATCCGCCCGTATCCCGTGTAATATGTGAAAGTGCGTTATCATTAATCAAATTACAGGAAATTCTCAAAAAATTCTTTGTGCAACCGTACATTCTTTGATTAATCCTGGAATATTAGTGGAGAACTGCATTTCCCCACTTATTTTAGGTATTTCTGAAATATCTCTCTGTTATTTATACTTCCCTGGGTCCTCTTGCATAGTAATTTAGCAACTAATAGCGTTAGTGAGTTAGCAAGGTATTATACAATTTGTAGCTTACATATTCGTCTTTCACAATTTTATGATTTTACAAATTTACCATTTTTTAATAGGATTATCAATCAGAAAAAAAGTTAATTAATTCGTAATTTGTAAAATTCACTTATGTACTACTTTATTTATTGCATCACGAAAATTATTTGTTTCGATCATCGATGTAAAGAAATACTATTTTATCCAGGAATTATAACTCCATCATGAATTATCAAAAATAAATGATACTCCATTGTGCATTAACATTTTAATTTTGAATTTTATTTCTGAATTTTCTGAATAAAAGATTGAACGATTTCAAGGAGAAACAGAAAATTTTGTCGCGATATTCTTCAAGAGCAACTCGACCACATGGGCTTTAGAAATACCACGAAGACCAAGAAAATTGTTTTAGCCTGAGTTCGTGGTTAAATGCTCACTCAACCTACATTTAGTAACTTCACGAAGTAATTTGCTACTCTGAGCTGTCAAGACCCTAAAGCGATTCAAGTACCTAAGGAACTGTTGTTCAAGCATCGCAAGGAACAAAGAGAGATTGTTGAAAACTCTAACATTGTTACCGTTCTGTTCGAACAGTACCAATAGCAGAATTGTAAAATAGAAAGGGGAAGAAGCGTCGAGGCGAAACGAGTCCGATCATCGATTCTACGCAATCGAGTAATCGCTTTCAAAGAGCTTACCAGCTAAATCTGATGCGATTAATGAAGATTATGCAACGGATTCGTCACTGACGGTCTGAGAATCTGAATAGAGGATCCATTTGTTATCAAGCAAGTCGATTACAACGTTTTCCTAGCCCTGTTCTTCTCACGTTTGAAAGAAAAATTTATTTTCAGAGCCAAGAATTCTCTGTGCATCGAAGAGAATAGAAGAAAAAGAAATTGATACAATGAATAATTGTGGAAAAAGCGAAATTTATTTTTAATATTAGAGGAATTAGTTTATGCTATACTGATAGCCCACGAAGAGTTTTATATAACTCGATGCTATCAAAAACAGACGGTAATAACAACGAATTGCAAGAACAGATATTAAAAACAGGATCACAAGTGAATTGAAATAGCATAGAGGAGATGCAATCGGTTGGAACATTTTAATTTCACCTCTCGACGTATCTTTTTTCCAAGAATACATCTCTAATCAATTCTGCTATAAAACTAGCGCAAGAAAAGAACGCAAATACCGTGCATCTAACCCAGCATTTTGTGTACCCGAGCAGAATTCTAAAAGTATCCTTACATAACCGAAACCCGTGCAGTTTTGGAACCTAATCTCAGCCGCGCAGCCGGTTGTCCGCTTTATCCCACGCAAATTCCCCGTTACGTGGCCGCGTCGGAAACTCATAATTCTCCGTGCACGTCGACGCATCTCCCGGTAGCTCGTATCCACTCCCTCTCTGATTTCGTCATCGTTTGTTTTAACCGATCAGGCGAACCGGTACCAACACGCGACGTCGAAATGATTAATCATGCAAATTCGCCGGCGCGATTCGTGGACGCGCCCGCGTGGCTACGGCAAAAATTGATAAAATACATTCATCGTCGGTACCAAGTAGTACGATGAGGGACGGTTTACGCGATCGATCGGCCGCGACGCTGCTTGAACGCCGCTTGTACACGCTCACGCGACTCGACGAGACGCGGAAACCACCTCCGCCTCTCTGCCCCTCTCGTTGCTGTGTATGCGTCTCTGTCACGACCTGTCTCCACCATTTCCATGCGCCACTTCAATTTCGTTGGTTTCGTGCGTGCCACGGCAGCTTGCTTAAATTTTCGGAACGTCGGCCGTGTGCATGAGCACGCTACTCTCGCGGGTTGAGGCTCTTTCTTCGCACTGACTGGGATGCTCGATGTATAGGAGACGTCTCCGCGGGGTGTTGCGGCTCGTTCGTCTTTCGAGACACTTTGAGATATGAGAGATGGCTGGTTGTGGGTGATTTGTATGGAAAAATTGGCACGCTGAAGAAAGATCGGGGGGCCGGAAATTTGTTAAGCTTCGACGCGACGCGACGAGGGGAATTGTGTCAGAATGGAATTTGCCAGTGGATACTGCGAGAGATGGAAAAAGGGTTTGGATGGTATTGAGCATCGGTATCTATCGCAGTTGGAAAGTTTGGGGGAAATTATTTAGTATATGTAAAAGGGATATTTTAGGTATTTATTTGGAATACCAACGTCGCCTCAAAATAGATATTTCATTGTATTTTAACTTCAAATACGTTAGAAATTTTAGATTATATTACGAGACACAAGACTGAGCTAAGGTTAAAGATAATGTATCCTCTATCGATTTCTTGAAGAACTATCGCTTACATTTATATTACTTAGCTACAGACTGGTTTGGATATCAACAAATAATAAGATCAAAATCGATCAATGACTATTTCGAAGTTTGTCTAGTGCACGCCACGCTGTGCGGCGCTTAAAATACCTTTTTTTCGTGGCGCTGGTTAACGAACGATACAAACATCTGATAATTTTGACGAAATATTAATGGCTATAAGGAGAACTAGCCGCCAGCTACCGATATGTGACATTAAAGAAAGATTTCAGGAAAACTGCATATTATATGCATTTTTTGTCTTTGTCTCGATTTCCTGTTCAGATGCCGCATTGTACGTCGCTATTCTAAATAAGCATCAAAATTTGTTTCATCTGCAATGATTAGAAAAAATATTTGCAGATCGTTAAATCTATTACAGTATTTACATGCTAATTAAATAGAGCCAAGTGTATTCGTATCATTTGGTAGTATTATACCATCGTACAATACAATACAATATCAGTACAATAATTTGATACTGTTACTACGAAATGGAAAACCTGATTTAAAATATAAATTAGACAATAAGGGTACGTACATATACTTTTCGCAGCTACCGAATGAGAGTGTTGGGGAACAAGCAATTTATACTTAAGGGGAAATGAGTTCTGTAAGGCTCTTGATTCTTGCCTAATTTCCGCGGTATTAGTATCTATAGCGTGGTTACGGAGTTCGTTTTATTTATAGGGGATATTGAAAAACAGGAACTTTTGCTGGAATAAAAACGAGCTTCGTTAGAAGTAAAATAGACTTACTGTTAAAAAATTCCTGTATCAGATTTTCGTCTAAAACAAAGTCTTTCGCGATTCATAATAACCAACATATAAAGTATGTAGAACGATGGAGAATTGATAACCGGGAAAAAACGAAAATCAGTACGGAAGAAGTGTCAAAGTTCGTCTAATAAAATTGCGGAGGAATTTGCATTCATATATCGATGCCAGAATTCATCAATTTCCATGGAAATCCGCGAGGAGATCTTAAAAACAGATTTTTCCCCGATAAATATTAAAAGAAGAATAATCCGGGGGCAGGGGAGTTATTTATATCGACGACGAGCAAACGATACTTTGAGCCCGACGAGCGAGAAGAGTCAGTGAAAGGGGTGGCCGGGGGAGTGAAAAGCTGGAAAGAAGATCGGATATTAAAACACACAATCGCGCGTATGCATCGAAAATTAATTACGACCGAAGCAAAATGAAATTGCTAATTTCCGGATAAACGGTATAACGATGCGCGTCAGCGAGGATCTACGAAATTACCGGTTACTAAGGAAACAGCTGCACGCCGCCCGTTTTAAAGAATAATCGATACCCGTTAGAATTTCGCCGCTCGTGAAACTCAATAATGCAAATTCGCGCGTCACCGTATAATAATAAGGCCCGGGAACGAGCCTGGCAAAAGAGATCTTTATTACCAAACGAGATAGAAAGAGAGAGAAAGCGAGAACGAAGTGAATCGATCGATTCGAACCGATCGTCTAACCTCTGCTTGTGCTTCTCGTCGTGCACCCCTCCTATTTCAACCCTTCTTTCTTCGTTTTCTTTTTTTTTCTCCTGCCTCGTACTGTTAATTACAATTCACCGTGGTACGTAGTCCGTGTTGTTTGTCTCGGCGGCCATTCATCGCGCATTTAATTCAGAACAATGTTTACGCGCGGGCTACGCGTTGCATCGTATAGAAACGGGTCTCGTATTCTACGGAAGCACGAAAAATTCCTGGCTCTGCTTCTTACGCCCCGGCAGCAAATACAATTACAAGCCGAGGCAATGAAAAGAGATGAAAGAAGAAGAACGGCAGGAAGGAGAAGAGCTGGTAATTTCTCGGACGTCCACTAACCGTGTCAGAGCGACCCACCATGAATCCCTGGACAGTCCAGGCCTGGAAAACCACCCCTTTTTCCACGAATCATTCGCCTCGGCTCGATGCAGTTAGAGTTCCCGCGTGCCGCGACATAACGGCCCGTAAAACGTAATGGGTAACGAAAATACAGCTCTAATATGACCATACACGAGGCGCATTAAACACCGCAACCGGAGAACCATTCCATACAGATAGAGGAACGAGCGTCCTTCGCGAAAGCGATCGAGACTCGTGTGATCGAGGGTGAGATTCATAAAGCGTAAAACACAAACGTACGTACAAGTACACGTAGGTGATACACGTATATAGAAATGGTTAGAGAGAGAGAGAGAGAGAGAGGGAGAGAAGGGGTGGAGAATATATCCAGTAAATTTCGAAACGTAGCCGCGACGCAGCAGTCTTTTTATCGCTCCCCGAGGCACTTCGGACCCAACCACTGGGTTGTGTTTTATTCTCCGCAAGGGCAACGGGCATAACTCGCAAGTTCATGGTCGTAAGTTTCGACCCTTGCACGGAGGGTTGACGCGAGGGCTGCGACAGAGGACTTGGCCAGGTTTCGAGACACTTCTCGATGAGTTTTTCTTCTCTTTTTCTATGTGCGATTATGGGGATATTGCTTGTAGGGAGAAACAGAACTTTCAGGAGATACAAAGCAGTTGAGTAAGTAAATATTTCGAATGCTACTTCTGTTAAGATTATTCGAATTTAAAAGAAGAGTCGTTGCAACAGAGAGTACTAAAATTATCTGGAAGTTTCTTATACTTGAACAAGCGAAACGTGCATAAGCGAATAAATATAGATGTGACATTCAAATAGTAATTTTAGCTTTGCAACATTATGTACGATAACTGCTATAATTTACGCATGAATTCTCTTCGCAATCATGCTACACTCTTAAGGGATTCACGTGGAATACATGTTCTTGTCACGTGAAGCGAAATTTTCACGTGGCATCATTCATCCACTTACATCTTACGATTCGCAACTATATCGCTCGAAATACAGAAATTATCGTAATTGGCAGTGTCTCGTTTCATTACATCACCTACTTACGATCCATTAACCTACGTATTACCACTTTAAGCTTTCAAAAGACGACACTACGATCCTTTGATACAAAATACCCTCCAGGGATTTTCAACGTTATTACCGTCAAAGTTATTGGAATTTGAGAAATCAGAATTATTCGGCTAGAAATTTTAGAAACACAATACATATAACGTTTCGTGGAACATCTTTTGATATAAAGCACTCTTCGAATATATCGACACTGCTATCGAATTTATTGGAATTTGGGAAATCAGAATTGTTCGACTGGGAATATTAAAATCATCGAAACATGCTATAAACTTTCAAACGATCTTTTGATGTAAAATACCTTTTGAATATCGTTATAATATTCTTGAAACAATATCGTTATCAAGAATATTAGCATTTTTAAGATCTGAATTCGACTGGGAATATAAATATTATCCAAATATAGACTTTTGTACATGTCTATGCAAAATCATGAATGATTAATAATTTTTATTAATATTTTTAGTAACATAACTAAAAGCACCGATACTACTAAATAGAAGTTTGTTTTACCTGCTAAGCATTACAATGAATAATTTACTATCCTTTAGATTTAAATTTGCATCTTTAAATTTTCCAAAAGTGCATAAAAATCCATAGACTGGAAATAACACGAATTCTCATTGTTTTCTTCTACTATTCGTACGTACTTACGATAATTTAGATCGTAATATACTGCGGACAAGTTTTAAAAACATGACACCTACGGTCCTTTGATCTTTCGTTCCGCATGAAGTTCATCGCATCCGATGCACGTGGAATTCCTGTATCGGCGCTTATGCTAAAATCCTGCAGGCTCACAGTCGCGTAACACGAGTTCGAGTTTGCAACTAGCAACGGAGACAGTTAATTTCACGCTGATTAGGAAAGCCAGGTGGGGGTGGATGAGGGAGAGAAGACGGGGGAGTTTTGAGCGGAACTGTACGCGAAACGGATACGTGTTCGTCCGTGAAATGACCATTAGGTCCAGCTGGCCGATAGATCCACGCAGAATTCCGGAACAGCAGGCTAGATAGACAGCAAGCTAAGCATGTAACATATGCGCGAAGCAAGTGCACACGCGGCTCGTTCTGCATACGAATAGAGGGTTAAATTGGCCGCAGCCATTCGCAGAATGGAAGAGAAAAGGGAGCTCTGTCGGTCTTCTAATATTTTCATGCGCGTTAATCTCGAGTAAGAGTAGAATGTCGCGCCGAATAACCGGCTTGGAGAATAAGGACGATTCGGTTTTCAGGCTGTAACTGTCTCGTGCGTGGTAGAGTAACATGAATTACTACGCCAAACCAACAACAAGCATGTCGTGTTCATTCAGAAAATATGAAGGGTCTAACATGGACACGCGAACGCGCGACCCAGGAAAGTACGTTTCAAGAGAAAAACGAGAACGACCAAGACCGTTCGTGTATCTTGGGAATACTCGACGTGATAATCAAGAAGAACGTATTCCGTTCCCCTGTCTCTCGGAAATATCTCGGTTGCTCGCTTTTCGCGCGCGTACTTTTTGGCTCGAGAAAGAACGGCTTTCGTGATACAATTAACAACCTGACGAGTGGTATCGATCGGAGAATACGATCGCAAAAGTGGAAGTCTCGGAACGACAAAGCGAATGGAATCGGCTTTAAATTTCCAGCAGCTGCTACAAGAAAGTACGTGACCTGGCTGCTTTTAGAACGGTTACCGAAAGTAAGTTATTCCACCGCCGTACCCTTTAATCTTTATCCTTGCGATCTTGAATTCCGAATCGGTCATCGAGGTTTATCAAGACAGCGGTGCAACAATCAGAAAACGGCAAGCTTTTACGACGTACTTTTTCGTAGTTCGTTAGACGTCCTTGCCTCAGGTTGCATCGATTTTTCCAACACGATCCATTTCTTTCTTCTTTCGAAATGTTCCTCGAAACGCGAGACTAACATAGAGACGTTCGTTACTTCGCGGATACCCTGAAAGCGACGATTAAATCCGACGACACCTTCGATGCTGATTCCTTTCATCTCCTTAAAAGACACGGGCTACGATCTAGCTGTCTGTATTTCGAATTGACTTTGAGCCAGGCTGCTGTCACCAACCCTGACGTTGCTGTCTCTCGATTTCGACGTGGCGCCACGTCGAATGCACTCGTTGGCAAGCTTGAATAAGAGACTATTCGAGTGGCTATAGAACGTGTTGCGACTCCAGTGAATTATAAGTTAAATTGTCGCAAAGTGTGTGGAAACGGTGTGACAACAATTTCTGCAAATTGTTGGAGGAATTTTGGGTTGCAGACAAGATTCTATTTATGGAAGAGTAGTACTTATTAAACAATACACAACATTTAATAATAAAGTAATAATAATAGTTTAAGAGCAAAACGAGACTAGACTCTGTAAAAAATTCCTCCACCTCAATTCTGATTCTTATGCATTCTCTGTCAATGAAGCCATTCGGAAGGTGCATTAATTGATTCTATAAATTGGGAAAAGGAGAAAGCCATGATGTTGCAAACACTTTGTTACAAATTTATCTTATATTTTGTTACTATTTATATCACTTTGTTTTAGTGAACGAATTGAAAATAAGTTGACTTGATTCACGATTCCAACGATATTGCGTATTTTTAAAGATTTCTCTCTTGCAACGTGACAAATATCCGATGTAACGCAATGCATTCTAAAACTCATTATTCATTAGCTCATTCTCTGAACTCATTCTCATTCGAAACTTTAATATAAATCTTCGTTCAATCCTTGATCATTCGTCATCCACGCAAATTCTATGACGTTACGTTTCTAAATCTCGCTGAGAGATATCGCAGTGAAACAAGATACTATGCTTAAAAATTCGACGTAAACCAATGGAGAAATTTGGAATTCGCAGGGTTTCCTCGGATTCTACTCGTTAGATTGGAAACCGGAAGGAGAGATTCTATTGCGAGAGAGCTGAATTCCGTTAGACAAAAGGCAATTCATTAACGTTGTAATCAAATTCCCCCCTAAACCGAACTGAGGGCAGCCCGGAAGGCATATCATCCCTTCCCGCGAAATAATATCACGATATATTATACGATTGTCAGTAACAACGTGGCCGAACGTCAGCGAGGATTTCGCGCGAGTCGGAGATCCAGATCGTGTTACCATCAAGGGATTAAGCCACGAAGTTGGATTGCCGAGGATCTGAGAAGGATAAGAGAAATGGTAGAACCGGGGAATATGAACGGAAAGAGGAAGAAGGAAGAGCAATCCACCAAGGGGATGCCAGTTGCCTATTCGGCCTGATGAACGAAGCGACGCGCAAACTTAAATGGCAGTTGAGAAATATAATTTCCTCAGCTGTCAAACGTGTAAGCCGGAACTGTGCCAGGGGATCTGCACGTTTCATCCGCGTACAACAAGCGTTGCCAGCTTCAACGTGCTGTTACCGCTGTTCCCTATCTTTCTCTTTCTACCTTTAGACCCTTGTTTCGTTTCCGTTTTCATCCCTCTTTCATCCCTGTCTCGTTTCTTGGAAAACCAAAACCCTCTAAACGTTTACGTGTCACGGAAAAACTGAGTTTGTTCCACTGAAAGGAAGTTATTTGGTAAATAGCGGGGTAATTTATCGAATTGATCGAGCTTAAGATCCTGAGTGTAATGGGACGAGAAATAAGTTCGCGAATTTACTTTGGGGAATTGTTGTGTGATGAGATTGATCGTTAAGCGTGATCGAAGGATAGTGATGCTCGTTAAAGTAACTGTAGTTCTGATTGAAAATGTTGTGGATGATAATTAATAGGTTATTATAAGTTTTGATGGCAAATTATGGAGTATATACAACGGTAACAATCAATTAATATCAAATAGGCGAATACGAATAGAAGTTTCAGTGAGTTTGACAAATCTCCTTTGACTGACGGTAATTTAGCTTTCAATTCACCTTAGTAATTTTCGATAGCTTTTATATGATTTTCGACACACACTTTATGCATACAAAATATCTCGCCTGTACTTTTTCTATTTCCATTATCTTCTTTTTCCAGATCACAATGTCTATTTTTTAACCAGATTCGTGTACGTTGAGTTGATTTCTTTTTTTCTTTCACAATCTTCACTTAAAATTAACAATATTGCAGTAGTCAAATCTTTTCACTTATAATTGGTTAAATTTTCCTTTTAATACAAGTTCGCTTAAAATCTGTGTGAGAAAAATTTTCAAGAAAGAAATGTCTACAACGTTGATGCTGCACGTTCCATTGCTATAATCCTGTGTAATAATTTTTCCAAATTTTACTTAGCATCATTTTACTTTTTCATCGTTTTATACTCCACAACGAAATCCTCCGATTTCAAGCAGGAATATTACGCGCGTCTAACCGTTATTTTCTTCGCAACAAGCATCCTTCCGCTTCGTAGTTTACCAATTTTGCACTCGAAACTCGTCCGAAAGAAGAAACGGAAAAAAGAAATTGTCTGTAACTAGCCAGATTCTCATGGTTATTCCCTTTGAAATGAGCGTTACTAGCACATGCGACGAGGTTCGCCCCACGCGCGTTGATTCAAATTTAAATTGCATAATTAGATCGCCGCGGTTAGCATCTCACGTGGAGCTTAAAATCTGCTCGTTTCCTACGTGCTGGGATTCGTTAACCGGCTAGCAGATCGTGTACGGGACCAGGCCGCAGGAGCTGGCTAATTGTCGCGCTACTCGTTCTCTTCGCATATGGTTATGAATGATATATACGTGTTCGCTAATGATCATGTTTCATGAATTCTTCTCTTATTTTTATCAAGACCTGACCAACAGTCAAAGAGAATTAACAACAAGGATGATATTTCAGGGACAATGATTTCCGAACAGATTCGTCAAACTCCCCGGGTTATCTTTGGAGAATGAAGAAACGATGAAAATGAGATTTTTGCTCGCGTTATAACTTGGGGGATGAATTTCACCGGAAGCAAAGTATAGAGTGACGGTGAGACACCGAAGCGTTGGCATAAATATTAAGGAACTGATAAATTCCTAATGAACGCGAATCATAGAACTTAGTAAGTAGCCTCGGGTATTTATGAGGATTTACTGATTCATCACATACTTCCAATTAAAGAGGTTGAATTATTCCTTCGAGAACCGAATATATCCTGCCTTGAGCAAGCTTCTCGATCTTCACGTGATTACTGGATAACCTTACGCGGTTTCGTAGTGTGCAGGAATGGTTCGATGGCTGAACCTAAGAAAAGTTGGCAAAATTCACCGCGTATCCCTCGGCTCCATAAGCGGAACCATATAAGAAGTGACAAATCAAAGTAATAACCCAATAAAGGCAAGGCAGAGGGGGTTACGTAAGAGGCGGAAGACTAAGTGGCTGTCGTTTGTATTCCAACAAACGCCGTCGAATCGATAATCTTGAGGCATGCCAGAACCAGAGCTGGCACGCGAACCATCGGTTTAGGGAACCGCTCGATTCCTCGCCGCTGATTTTATAAAGCTACTCTACTTCTAAGAAAAAAAAAAACGTTTCTATTTATCGAAGATGCTTCTCGGCTTGCCTGTCTAAAGAGAGAGTCTAGGAAAACATCAGTCGCCCGATTTTACGATGGTCTTCATTTTTACGATATACTCCGGGCTGAGGTACGACCGTCATCCGTTTCTCCAGCCGATACCTGGACCCGCGTGTAAACTCGCGCCAGTAATAATCGTTTCCCATTTATTCGTTACTTTACACCGTCCTTCGGAATCCTTTGCCGTTCGATTGTTGCGACGATTCCATTGAATATACGATCTCCTGCAAACGCACGAAACGTTTCGAATAATAGCCTCATAGATGATGAGCTATTGTTATTTCGTTTTTATCGTGCAAATATATAAAAAGGAGTTATGGGATTTAAAAGCGCATAGAGCGCGCAGAAACATGGCTCAGCTTAACGGTATTACGAGAGGATAATGACGCATTAACGAGTGCTATTGATAGAACGGCAAAGAAAAAGAGGGATATTTTAAAAGATGCCGTGGAAAAATGGTCCAATTGTTTTTCAGAAACGAGACAAGTATAGAGGACGATACATAAATTTCGTATTTATTCAGAGAATTCTGTTGTCAGTTTCTCGCTTTTTATAATAGTAATGTTTTAATGTCTGTAAACATACAGATTTTTCTACTGAAGCTTAATTTTACTCGCAGGTTCCTGAAATCAAAAATTTTGTCACTTGAATTATAAAAAATCATATAGAGACTTCACATCTATAGTTAAATATCGGTATAATTATATTTCGCTCGAAAATTATTTTCTTTCAGGATAGGGATTTTCGATATTTTGTTTGCCTTACTACGAATATCGCTCGCCGTATGATATTCTGGTTATAATACTTGATTGATCAGACGGGTTCTGTACTATCCGTCGGACCATTCACTCTTCTCATTCTACTTATCGAGACGTGCATTTTTCCATATAAATGATCGCTTTTAATTAATCGTAATATGTATGCACGAAAATCTAGATTAACGCAGTATCATTTTCACTGAAAATTCGTTTCGGTGGCATGGAATATGTTTGTAGGTTTGAGAAAGGTAGTTTCCACGTGATATGTCGACAATACCACGAATTATAATGCCACGTTCATCAAACGACTTTTGTTTTTAGATTGAGGATCGATTAAGGTACATCGATCACGGTTGCGAACAATAGCGAGCCGTTTAAACGTCGGTCGGCATAAAACAACGGAATAAAATTAAAATAATTGTTAAATGGAGCACGGTGAATGCCTGGAAAACCGTGCCATCCCTCTTCCCCCCGCTGTTTTCCTTTCGTTCGTTTCAAATTTATCGGCCAACGTCGATAACTCGCGGAAACAGAGGCTCTGAAGTGTAGCTCCGATAAAGGGGGTGAGGTCGAAGTTGAAACAGAAATAGAAGAAAGGTGTTTCTTTTATAGAAGCGAACCTTCGTCGTGGGAGGTGAGTTCGCGAACTGAGAAAGAAACGAAACAAACGGACTGGAGGGAAAAAAGAGAACGAAAAGAAAGAAAGAAGCAACGCGAGACGGTACCAGCTTCCAGATCCAGGTTGCCGCCCTCCTCCAGGCCACCTTTCGTGGCTCGTTCATTTGTTTTTTGCGTCTGGCACTCGCGACGCTGCTGGTAAACCGCAAATCCCCAATTCTCGCAGGGTGAACGGCAAAGGAGAGAGGGAACGAACAGAAATAGAGCAAGGAACGATGGAACAGAAGGCTTGATAGACAGTCTAGGAAGAAAGAAGATGTCGGTGCGTTGGAAGAATCCTAGATTTTCCTCTTGCTTCTCTTGAAGCTTTTACTTCTCTGAAAACGCTGGATAAAGAACTCGCTCGAGACGCTGGAATCATGAGCATCATCGATCTAACTTAAGACAAACAAGAGACGTCAAGGTCGAGGTGAAGGCCAGGATAGATCATTCGGAAATACGAACGTGAAGATATTATCTGTTTCATTTGAGTCGAACGATCGCCTGTCGAGGATTGAGAAATCGACTTTGTGCCTTTTCCAGTGATTACGTCCAATTACGTTTTTCACGAAATCACGTTGGTCGGTCCAATTAACTGACCGCCGCTGGTTACGCGATCCTATAATTGTGGCGTAATTAGGGATTAATATCAACCGGTTGGCTCCACTAAACCATATATGTATATCCTATGTTCTCTAACGAATTATCTTTTGGAGGCTATTGAAACGGAATCGAATCACAATCGAATATAATGTTGTATAATATCGATACACAGTATATACGTCTATAGAAATATATGTACTCGTTAATAATAATTCACAGAGGTATTATTTATTAGAAGAAGCGTCATCGATATAATTGCCACATCGTTACGACGCAAGCTGCCGCGGCACAGCTGCGCGCGTGTAACGGCCCAATAATTCGCTTAGATTTATACACACCGGTCCTTTATCGATACCTCTCTAATTATACCAATAACCGATCCGAACTAAATGAATACTGCAGACATCAGATTTACAAAGTGATACCTTGCATACGTATGATTCACTGGCGTGAATCGTAACACCCAGGTTACAAGCAGAGGTGAGCACGAGTACATCGCACCTGACTATATCGAAAACTCGTCCATGAAATTGCTTACGGGGTTGCGCAGTTCCGGTGATCAGATTTCCCTACCATTCATCCGGAACGATCGATCGAAGACGATCAATATGTATCCTGTTCGCGGTGTATAATTCTTCGAAACGTCACCATCAACCGTCCCTCGTTGTTCACCCCGCAACCCTCCTGTCTTATCGTCGAAATATCTAACGCGAATACATCATTCGCATCGAGACATCGGCGACCACTGAATAATTTACCGTGGCACAGTCATTGTAAAGTGCCTCGCGCTACCTGGCACGATCGATCGATCATCTCGGTCAGGAGAAAGAGGAACGAGAGAATCGGCTCGTGGTAAGCACGCGGCCACGCTTGGAACGTGCAGACAGTGTGTATACGTGTTACGGCGGGATAAAGGGCATGCCTTGAGTCAAGTGACCACGTTCGGAATTTACTTGAAACCACACGGGCCAACGTTCGCGCTTGGTATTGTTTCTTTGTGCCGCGGGGCTCTTAACGCGTTTGCTACTCATTGGGGAGAGGCCGGAAGCCTCTTTTCCTTTTCCGTACAAATACGAACGCACGGTTTGCTTATGGCGTCGATTTGAACAAAGAATCGCATCGAAGAGGCGTCCCGCGACGCACTCGAAGGTAATGGCTTTGAAACGGTCGAACCTTGTCCCCGTTGAGTCGTGGAAAATCGCGTGTGTGGATCCTTTCGAATAGCTCTCCTGATGGGAATCTCTAAAAAGGCGACTTTAAATGAATTGGAAACGGTTTTCTAAGGTATTCGCTTGGAATTTTTTTTATCGGACAAATTCTAACGTTAGAAGCAGATGTGTGTTTGTAGGAGGATACAAAATCTATGAATTGGTTTGCTAATTCGAATGACTGCCTCGATTGAGTGGAATATTTTTTATGTATAGACGACGAGAGAATTAAAATTCGAGAGGAGGAAGAATAAAATCGATGTTGGGAATTTCGCAAGCGATACTTTCGATCCTCGTTTTAATAACATTTTTCCAATCTCTACGTTTATCTCTTTTACATCGTTATGTTTCCCAAGTTATTCTCCAGTCTGCTGGAAAATCGGCAAATACTATCTGCATACAAATAGTATCTTGTATTTGAGGTATGCTTTTCAGCATGGCCCCTTAGCGATCCACAGAAGCTTGGTATTTTCTACATAGGACTCTATGATCTTTGTACGGTCCGGAGATGTGCGAAGGAATGTGGAGAAACTGCTGGAAACTGAGAATAGCGATTGGAAAGGACCAAGCTGTAGGTGGAGTGGGCTAAAGACGAGAGAAGGCAAAGGTAAAATCTACTTGCTTTAAAGGGATGCTGAACATCAGAGTTATGTGTTCACGTTGCTCAAATACTTAATTATTCAATGTTCAATTATTTATCGTACAAAATCGGAAACTAGATTCTCCTTTTAAAAGCATATCATAATATATCTTTGGTCATCAGTAGGTATACTGATGGGAAAGTATTCCCATAAAACTATCCATCGACGTGTGACCAAGAAACGCTTTTACTACTGTGGCCATTTCTCTCTGGAAAATAATGACTCGCTATTTGCCGGCTGTAAAAAATTCAAGCGATTCTTATCGCACATTTTCACGTGCGTTCATGTGTACGCACAACTTAGCTTTATGTAAAGCTACACTGTCGTGAAAACGTAAAAGAATTATGGTTTTCGAATTGTCTGGACATCGGCAGTGATGATTTCGCGAGCTATTTTAAAAATCGTCCGAATGATACAAAGTAACTAAACGGAATTGTTTGAGCAGTAAGGTACCTTTATCTTCTCCTGCACTGAACTTTCTTCATACATGAAACAATCGTTATTCATCAATCACGGCTGATAACTTTACGGAGATCAAAAAGTAGAGAGCCAGAAATTTTTATAATTTATGCAAGAATAAGTATCATACTTTGTGTCGTCTAGAATTATTAATTGCAGTATGCTCAAAAACTTTCTCGTTTCCCTAATGTCATTAATAAAATAATTTAATCGTCTGGCTACGCTCCAGTCGCGAGAAAACATAATATCCTGTTAACTGTATTACTAATATATTAAAATGACGCGAGACTAATTCGAAACTATATCAGATCGTTTTAATAAGATAGTCGTGGCACATATGACCAAACTTGGCAAAGGAATAACAAAAAAAATCCACAGTTATCAAGGCTGTGGCGTAGAGAATCGTAATCGCTTGGACAAACGAATAATACGGCTAAAATACATTAAGGAATATTATTTATTTTATTCGATCGCTGGAGGCAGTAATAAATAACTTGGACCACGGACGTATCTGAATCAAGAATATATAGCTTCGACTCCATGAAATTTATTTTTCTCCTCGTGTATTCGGGAGCGTAGAGAAAATTTTGGACGAGCAAGATCGTGCATCTGAACGCGGTGAAGCTGGACGACTGATTTCCTCCGTGCGAGAACCTACGAACCGTCGATTTAATACTTCGGAAGCATCGGAGGTGTCACGTAGACCAGATGCTGACCTCGTAAAGGCGATACTATAAACTGTACCAAGACGTCGCACGAGCGAACCAACGAGCCTCGTAAAATCCACGATACCATTTCGGTCACAATTCAAATTAGAAGGTGTACGTGCTGTCTCGTGCACACGCCTCATGTTATAGAGGCTGGGCATCATCAATTTCTTTTACTGCTTAAATGTTGACAGGCAAGTATCATGGAACGAATCATAAAACATATTAGGGGTAGTATCAACACTGTGTGCAGTATTTGTACCGGCACTATCGCGTAAAACAGATGCATCCTATAAAATTGATCAATAAATTTCACTTACTAATTCTACAAAATTTCCAGGTTGTTGGAAAATTAATTTTATGGCGAGCAATTTTTTTACCTGACACAGAAAGTTATTTTGCAGCAAGTTTCTGTAAACAATAATTTCTGCGAGGAAGATTATTCTCTGTCAGTTAGTTTTTCTCATTTGACCTTAATTCAAGCTAGTCATTCCTTTTATTCTTGCCAGCTAATTTTGCTGAAATATAATTTAGTGACAAAATCATGCTTTGCAAGTTAATTTTTTTCGCTTCTTCTTCGTTTCACAAACAGCGATTTTTTACCTTGAGTGGAAAATTATTTTATTTACCGTTTTTCGGGAACGACAATTCTCGCTTCATGAGAAGTACTATCTTTTTTACAAGTTACTTCTTCTCGTTTCATTTTCGGTAGATTTAACGTTATCTTTTTTCTCTATTACACGGTGCATAGTCACAAACGATGTGTTAAATACGACACCTTTGTAAGGTTAATCGTTGCGTGGAAATTGAACTCGTTAGAATGAACGTGCTTTCGCCAGATCGTTCTATACCCGTTCAAAACGTCCCGTTAATGATGTCCGTTATATCAATTCTGTATCGTCAAAGCGTGATATCTCTCAGTTCGTTCCATCGCAGCGCCCGAACAGCAGACTTCCGTCACAAATTGCTATCTGGTTGAACGTCGTTGTTGACCTGTATTTTGTGCGCTTTATGCTTTGTCTTCGGCATGAAGAGGCAGATAGAAACGTGAAATAAATGGCTACTGTTTCCACTGTTACACATTCTTTTTCTCCCCTAAACGATTACCGTAGTTGAACAATAAATATTCGATATCGCATCGATCAAAATACCATACATTCCTTTCGTGGAAAACATATCAATAAAACATATCAATAAAAAATATAAAACATATCAAACTATTAACGAAAATGCCTATGTATTCATGAAAATTCCAGGCAGAAAGGATAAAAACAAAAATTTGTTTGCGTATACATTTTTAGTTTCGTTTCAAATTTTATCAATATAATCGTGATATCCGATATCTCCTACTAATTAAAATTTCAAAAAAAAAAAACAAAAAAAAGTTTTATATAATTATTCAGAAAAAAATTGTATAGGTGTTCAGACACTTTCATGAGCCACTGGTGACCCCTGAAAAGTGAATTTATCGCGCTAAAATATTCGAAATATCACAATCGCGACCTCGTGTGGTACACATTTGTCGTTACTTGGAACAAAGGTCGAACGATTTAATTAAATCTCAATTCGGTAATTGCAACCTGATTGTGCAGAGTAGGCGAATTAGAGCGACACACGGTTAATGTTGAAATCGCTAATTTCATAGCGTGAGCGGAGTTAATTTATCTGGAGGGCGAGGGAGAGAACTTGATGCCGCGTATATTATAAACAAGCCGCAACGGCGTGAAACGTGTTTCTCTGAATGCACGATCAATGATACGGCCAGCGTTGCTTGCTAATTTATTACCAGCTACGATTTATTACAAGACTTCGATTCACAGAGAGAACCCGTTCCTTTCGTCAATCTATCTTCGCGTTTCGTTCGCGGAGCGACGAGTGCACGTTGTCGATACGAATTGCACCGGACTTTTTACCATCGTTAAAACGCACTATTCGTATTGATCGAATTTATCGTAAATTTTCTCCTGCGAGATAGAAAAATTACACGAACGACTGGAAATGGTTGAAAGACATTAAAGGTTACCCTCGTTCCCTAAGTGCCTTAGAAAATAATAGTGCTATTTTAACACTAACTTAACGATCGTAGAAAGAGAACTGGAACTAGATAGCGTCACGCGAGACACGATTGTCTAAGATCATAAACTTGTCTTGTCTATATTATTGTAACGTCACGTCGCTGACAAAGTTCATGCTTTCGTTACACGCTGTATCTCGCGGTTCGTGTTCTAAAAAATTGCGAATTATAACGAAGCCAACAGCTAGAGGAAATTTAAGGTTGGTACCGTGCGAAGAATAATGCCGAACGTGTGGTCGAATGCAGGGGAAATTCAATTTGTTGTGTACACCTGCCTTACCTTTGCGAGACTGCAGATTCGTTTAATAACATTTCCCAACGTTCTTCTTTCGTCTGTGACAGATTAAAGAAAACCAAAACTGGATATCTTAGAGCCTTTTCCGTTGTTGGCATACAGCGAAGTGTACGAAATTTCTTTCGTAGACAGGATTAAAGAAAATAGAAAGGAGAAGAGGAGAGGGAGCGAAGAAACGGTAACGCGGAAAGAAAGGAAAGAAGAAATGAAGAAAGGGAAGCAAGGGAAAGGTAAGAAGGCTGGACTGAAGGAAGGAAAACAATAAAGAATAAACGAAGGAAGATTAAGAAAAAAGTAAAAGCCGGGTGGAAGAAACCAAGGAAACAAAAGAAGAGAAGGAAGAGAATGATGGGAAGAAAGAGAGTAGAAGAACGATTGGTAAAAAGGATAAAAAGGGTAGGAAGAATAAAAAAGAAGAAGAGAGGAAGGGCCCCTTTATACTGGAGCCTAGATTAAATTCATTATATCTGCCGGATATACCGTCATCTGTAATGGAATTTTTAGTACCGCCAGTTCACCTCCACAGGGTTAGGTCATAAGCCAAATGGCTTGTCTGGTCAATCCTACCGGTAGTTACATCATAAAATCTGAAACACGAGCCGCCACGGCCGATCAGAATCATAAACTGTGCGTCTAGTCAAAACGTAACACTATCCAGCCCTTAACGCCGGGCATCCTCGCAGGGGTTCGCAATCTCTATTCCGACTAGAGGGTGTTCTATGGTGGCAGCAGGGGTGTTTCCGCGAATGGAAGCCGGCCAAGTCGTGCTGGCAGAGTTATAGGTCTGGTACGCGACGGGTGGATCAGGGGATCACTTACCGCACGATTTCGAAAGGATTTCGCAAAGGGTAACAGCCCCTGTCGAGGGATCCTATGGAAAACTCAATGGCCCGTGGTATTCAACCGTGTAACCGAGGACGCTTGCAAACACCGACCAAGGATTGATTTTAAATTCCCCAGGATCGATTCGTGCCTCATTCTATCCTATTATCTTTTCATCCTTCCAATCTTCGTATTTCTGCCCAATTTTATTTTTGTTATTCGTGCGACATCGGTTTAATTAGAAGTAATTGAACAACACGGGCGTATATTTGTTAGGAGGATCATGATTAACCACCATATCTTTTAACGTATTTCTGGCTTCATCGTGGCTCGCTTATCTTTCGTTATTATTTCATGAACGAAAATACCGTGGATCGATGTACAGGCGCGCTATGGTGCGTTTTTTATTGTACTGGTTGCAAAAAACATGTACATATATGTATTACATATATACATTTTGTACATATGTATAATATACATATATGCATATAACATATCGTGTCCGAAACGAACTGGGATTAAAATGTGAATAAATAACCCGCATTAAAATATATACATATATCACACAGAAAGAGAAGGCGGGCAGAGATATCGGGATGCTTTATAAAGACCGCATAAATTCATTACTAATATCAATTTCCATGATACGAATTTACAATCGATAGCGACCAATCTCGCTTGCGCTCTCTCTCTCTCTCTCTCTCTCTCTCTCTCTCTCTTTCCCTCCCTTTATCCCTTTCGCAAAACTTTCGCGAAACAAATAGGATTTATTCCGCTGTCGCTATTGGTAGATACATACACATCCATTATATCGAGTGGGTATTTATCGCGGTGCGTCCAGTATCCTCTCGCCAAGATAAAAGCCCCGAAGCGGGGATGAGAGCTGGACGACTGCGGCCGTTCGTCCGACGCAGATATCAAACGTAACTTCCGTTCCGCGTATCGGTGGTTCCCGGGCTCTCTCCTGCCGTTTCCCCTTGAAACAACCCGATAAGATTTGCATTTTACCCCCCTGCATTCCATTGGATGATTGGCCAATGCTTGTCAACAGCACGAGGGGATGGATATTGAAAGGATGTGACGATCCGACTGGTTGTCTGGTATCCGGATAAAACCGGTGCTCCTGACTTGACAAACCAGAACGTTGAATGTGACGTTTCTAAAGGTTAGGAAACAAAGAGACCGTGATAGAGTTTGGATTTTTATTCCGATTTTATATTTGACGAACGTTTATATTTCTTTAAACGACACCAATAAAAATTTTCACCGCCGGAGGTAAAATGTCGCAGTTTCGATTTTAGCGAATTCTATCGATCATCGATGGGAAGCTGGTTTTTCATAGGATCCGGAGTTATTTACCGAAGTCTCGCGAGCAGGAAATAAGTAAGTTTCGAGCGTTGTTGCTACGATTGTCGTCGGATCGAGCAATCGTTGCCGAGGAATGGGCAAGGGGGGAAAAAAGTTTCTATGACTTCGATGCGAGTATCGGACAGTGACGGTGGAGCAGGTAGAGACCACTGCAGGCAAGTATTGTCGTTCGCCACTTCTACACTCTATCCACGTCTCCCGGTTCCTTTTTATTGCCGGCGCACGAACCTGCGATGCCATGTGCAAAAAGGAGGACATTGACGTAGCCGATATAACGTTATATGGCCGGTGTATGTGGGTCTGGAGAACCAGGCTACAGTGCCTTTTTAGAAATCGAACGGAATTTCAATTTATCCTGCTTGGAATCGTCGTAATATAAATCTAAAGAAGAATAACATATGAAGGATTGATAGAAACAGTCATGTAATTGCATGTACGCTCTATGAACATATAAATTACACTCTTAAGCTTCGTTTAATTGCCTGAATTCAAGCAGCTTGTGAATTAAAGACTTTACAAAAGTCTTTCCTTTACTTAAATTGAAATATCTTTTTAAGTTTCTATGATTGTCTTTACCAGTCAGATTAATTGATTTCAGAGTGCATTTCACCAGTTTGAACCTGTTATTTACATGCCTTGAAATATCCTTTCGAGTTTCAAGTAAAAATAAGATTTCTTCATTAACTATTTCTTGATTCATACCACAATAATGTTATTTTTAATTTTGTGTTTACCGCTATCGTGTTTCTGAATCGAATTAACTATGGTCTATACTATTCAGGTAAGTAATTTCTATTAGATAATCGATGCCAGGAATAATATAGAGCTGAAATTAAGTTATTGAATTCAAGGAATTTAATTAGCTTGAACATCTATTGGAATCTCTAATTTTTCTATTTATTTATCTATTGCCTTCCCTTTATTCTTCTTATGCAGATTATTTCTAAGCAGCTATTTGTCAGCACCTCGTATATCCTTTTTATTAAATCTATATTCGTCTTACAAGTAATAAAAGGTTTGAAATTTCAAACAGTCTATAATGCTTTAATTATTGAACTTCGTCTCTTCTATGAACTTCTATGAAATCCTCAACGCCAACCAAAACAGTCTTATTCCTGTCACTATCCGAATAGGTCTTAACTTTGGCTTACAGTATCGAGTCACACTCGTGGCAGGGATTATAGCTCCAATTCGTAACAAAGTTTATCTTGAACTAATCCTCGGTTTCAATTCTTCAGACCAATGATTACTAGACGTTTCACGGTAGAGACTTTGTCAGATATAAATATTCCTGTACATATGCACACAGCGCAATTATTAAAATTCATTACCCATAAAAAATTAAGACAGAAGATCGTTCCGAATGTTACTAAAAAATCTCATTACTAAACCCGCAAAGAGTGAAATATAAATTACATCGATGAAATACCAATTATCTCGAAATATACTACTATTTAGTTGAGACAAGTGACGAACTTATTTAAATATACCTATTAAAGAAATTATAAGTGAAAAGCTTAATTTTACATGAAGTTAACAAATCTGCTGTCAAGTTACAGCTGAGGTAGTTCATCGATATTAACTAAAATAACTACTCCAACTAATTTTCCGCTAATTTTCGTATATTTCTGTACAAAGTAGTAGACAAAATTTATATCTTGTATCGGTTTGTCATTTGGTAACTTCTAATACGACACAAAAAATATGAAAATTAATAAAATTGTTTATCTTCCAATTTACAAATAGCTCGTCGAAATTAACGAAATGTGTAGAACGCGATTTTGACGTTGCTCAGGCTAGAGGGTTAAAGAAGCCGAATGTCGAGCGTTTCCACGATCCATCATAGATCTTGCGAGTAAATCCCGCGACGTATCGGATGCGCGAGATCCGTTGCGAGTAGGACTGTCCGTGCACATAAAAGTGGCATAATGCACGGGAACGCGTCGAGATACGCGAGGCGGCTGGCCGGAGATGCCCGTTGCTCGATTGTATTTACGATAGCCGGTTTTACGGCAGTTCTTTTATGCCTTAACAGAGCATAAAAGCGAGGAGGGTGAACCGTGTCTTAATACCTAACGAGTTTCCGTAGAAACAACGGAAAAACAGGGGAAAAGTTAGGAATGAAGGTAGACAGTGATACGAGATCGAAAGACAGAGGGAAGAAGGTTCTACGATCTTTTGTCTTTTCATTCATGATCATATTTCCTGTTTATTGCTGAAGCGAACTGGGCTTATATGATTCCGGTTGGAATAACGAGGATTACTTCATCAGCTCCTTTAAATCGGTTCCCTAGAACTTCCTGCTTTTATCCAGGAAGAAAAGATACAGACACGTACAGATACATAGACAAAAATATGTAAGGCACGTAATAGAAATAGATACGAAGGAAATTAAATACGACTTGTTTATACAGACACGTAATTACTACTTTCGATTATTAACTAAATAATCCATGTACTACAAGAATATATTATTTGTATATAAATAAAACTTAAGTATATAATACTAGTACTAGTTCGATTAAACTTCATTGGCACCTATATACTTCCATTACCTGTACACTTATTTTTCTCCACGACTGTATGAATAATGTATGCAATAAAGTATAATAAAAAAAGTATGTACGTAACATTATCTATTCCGTATGGAATTTCTCATTTTCGTTTTGTTATAAAAATAATGATCACACCCATTATCCCTAGTTTTTTCTCTAAGAGAAAATAGAGATCCTAAAAGACGATGCTCTCCGGCTGATTATGGATCAGCCGGATAAATCATTCGATTTCACGGAGCGTGTACGCGTGTAAGCACGTATCGTACCGGAGGTCTTACTCGGATGGCGCGACGCAGCCTTATGGGTTCCCATATTCTGCACGCGTGTCGCGCGACATCGTCCTCGAGGTGTACGTGTGCGCGAAACCTTGGTGATTTCTATTCATCGATCCACGCTAGGAGCCGCTCGTGCTCAGCTTATATGGAAGTAACGGCGGTTTTATGGCGCGACTCGATTCCACGTTGGCTCCCGTAATATTCTCTTTTTTATTCCTCTGCCGCCGCTTCCGCCCCCTTTTACTCGACTTTTCCCCAACGCGAGCAACCACGAAAACTCTCGCAGTGTATAGCCTGGTTTCGTTTCCAGATGAAAGAACCAACATAGTGATGGTAGATCGAACAAACCGAATTGTTACGATTCGTAGTGGAGTCTGTTTGCACAAACTGTGCTATCTAATCTACTTGGAAAACCATTTAACCATAGAGCATTGAAGATTTATATCGCGTAGAATGACGAATATCGGCAATGATTATTTATTAACATGTTTGCTACGTCGTCTCTTAATTCGAAATTTTTTCAAAATAACGAGTTAACTATTAATTTTCCAGATTAATTCCAGATTTTACTATTTTAAATATATGTTTAAATTCTAAATAATAATTCTGAATAATAAGTTTGCTCAGCTTTGATTCTATTCAAATTCCTCTCTGCACTATGTAAAATTCTATTTGAACTTTATATATTGTAATTCTTTAAGAGACTTAATGTTGTCTTTTCCATTACGTTATCAGCTCGTTATCTCCCTGAAAAGAGGAACCGAGGCATTTTGCTATGGGAACTAGACAGCAGATTGGTTAACCCTGTAGAAGGTTTCATCTGACCACTGAAACTGCTAGGCAATCGATCATTGTCGTATGACCCCTTAGAAACAAGGAGATTGATGATAAGGTAATTGGCTATTGATTGCGAGATATGAGAAAAGTGAAACTGAAAGTACCGATTCAATTTATCCGCAAGTTTTATATTCACTAAATATAAATCAATGTTTTTCATCTATTGTCTTTGAATCTTGTAAAATGACATAATAACCATTTCTATAAAAATAGAAATCTTTTCTGGCCACGTTAGAAACCATATCTAACAGCACACCTTAACACGGATGTAACCTCAAGATTCCTACGACGACGACGACAACGACGACGGCGACGACTACGAGGTTCTCCGTAACGCGACGAGCTTCCTCTGATATACTCCTGTGAATTATGACCGACACACGGCGCGCCAACTTTATCGGTTATTTAACGTTGCGCCGACGATTTGTCGCCGTTAGATCAGTGCATGTCGTTGTCTCGCCATTCCGGCACATCAAGATTACGACGAACTTGCCGGAATTTCGAATTAAGCCGCGAACTACCGCGCGTGTCCTGTCGTTTATCCTTTTTCCGATCCTAGGGAATGAAGAAAGTAGGGAAATATGGATATTTCCAATTCCTTGAACTTCCTACAAAGTTTTTGGGAAATATTACGAGGCCTCGTGATGGATTTAAACTGGAAATAATGATGGATATTATTGACCGCATGGCATTGCTATAATGGAGATGGAAAATGTGGAAAAACCAAGAAAGGATACATTTAATATGAAACTGTTAGTAAGTTCTTTAATAAGAGTGTAACCTGGCAAACTTGTATCTTAGACGTTGAAATAATGGAAGCTAGAAAATGTTTGTACAGAAAACATGGAATTTAAAAAAAAAGTTCATTAAATGAAAAGTTTGAAGAAAAATGATCTTGCACGCCGTAAAATTGTTGGCTAAAATATTAATTGGTAAAATTATTTATTAAAACTACTTTCTCATACGCGAATTTATTTATTGTCGACAGAAATAGTAGCGATAGGCAACATATTTTGTTAATAATTAAAGGTCAGCAAAATTGTAGTATCGTGAACAAAAGGCTTGAGAGATATCGGGTGAACCATAAACAATGTTGCGAGAGAGCCGCACGTGTCCTACGTGACCCTGGCCAAGAGCAAATGCGGAACACGTGCGTGGTGGGCCTAAGAAAAGACAAAAGGATGCTAAGGGAGAGAAACGAATTAACAGTCAGTGTCAGTGGAGAAGCCAGAGAGTGTGGATCGAGAAGTCGGCGAGTGCGAGTTGCGTTGTCGAGAGAGTGTTGCTAACGTTGTCGAGAGAGTGTGGTCCGCGTGAGAGAGAGAGAGAGAGAGCGTTGGATCCGTGGTGAGTTGTCTAAATTATAGTACGTTATTGTATTTAATTCCCGTTAACCATCGTTTCCTGTTTAATCAATATCTGTACAATCCATCCATTGTAAATAAATTATAATAATTTACGATACTACAAAATAAAAAAAATATTTTGCGGATGATAAAATAATAGTGATAAAGGTGGTATAGTTCTGAAGTTCTAAGCGTAAGCATCAGAAAAAAGCAAGTGAGTTTTGGTTGCTGTGTAAATAGAGGAGTACAGTAGAAGCTGCGCCTGACCTAATACGGACTTTTCCTACTTGGCGTCGCGGAACTCCACTGTTTGTCGCGATAGCAAAGAGTGCCAAGAAAAATCTCGAAGGCAAAAGAAGACAAAGTCCCGTTCCACGCAGGATTTATTCTTATCACCTCGCATTTTTACTTTATCCAAGCTGCTGAGCTGAAAAAAATGAAAATTTTTCTCAGTCCCGCGACTCTTTCCCACGATAATAAGATTACAGGGGTCGTTCTTAAAACATAACGTCGGCAAATTAAGCCGCGCGATTTTTAAAAGAATACTAGAGGAAAAAGGATCCAACGACAGAATAATAACAAGCATAATAATAGAGGTAAAAAACGACTTTCTAATTAAGATTAAATTCGGTCGCGCAAGAAATTACAATTGTAAATAATTTAAAAGATCAAGCGGTTTGTCGCGCTTAGAAAAACCTCGTACAAATGGAGGAAAAAATATCGGAAATTGCGCGTTTTCGAACGGTTGCCGAGAAAGAAACATCCATCTAACTGGAACTACTTCGATTACTCTGTAAATATTGATTTAACACGTTGATTCAGAAAAGTGCTGCATCCTTTCAAAGAGATTCAATTTGACGCTTTTTCAAACTGTAAGATCAAAAGCTACGAACCTTCCCTATTCCTATCTGTGTTAACCATCCTTTAGTAGCTTCGAAACAAAATTTCCTCATCTCGCTAGATCCAGTTAAACGGAATCTTGAAAACAACATCATATACCTCTCCGACTTTTCAACCACCACCTTCCATCCTCAGAAAGATTATCAAACTTAGTCGATATCCAGCAAACTCCAAGCCGTTAATCGAAGCAGCAAAATCGATGTGTCGCGTTGAAAACAGGGGAGAACGGGATCGCCATGGCTTACTAAAGCCACGTTACGCGAGACAGAGAGTGTTTGAAGGGTGGAAAGATCTGCGAGCGGTGATCGTGGGTGGCGCGCATCGTTGAATAGCCGTGCACAAAGAGAGAGCGCGTACGTGGTTTTGGATGAGGCGGTTCTGTGCTGGTCGGAAGGTTTCACGGGGAATGGGGAGGGTCGGTGTTTCCCTCATCCCTCGCGGTTGACGCGCGAACAGCGTGGGTAGAGGCTCATGGTCTCCGTTACATTGCGTTACAAAGAGTGCAACCCAGCGGCAAAATCCTGTCAACGGTAACGAGGGTTTCGAGGTGCGTTAAAATTCTGCGGCAGGAAACAATATTGACCGAGTTGTTTTTCTATCTCTCGCATCATCATTGTACTGCGTATATAGCTATCTTTGTCCCGTTTTCGAGAGTCACCCTTCGCTTAGCCATTCGCGTATCTATTCGCGTAACCATTCGCGTAACCATTCGCGTAACCATTCGCGTGTCCATTCGTCCAACCACCCATTTCGTTTCCCTTCGTTGTCCACTGTGTGCGAACTTTTTCCTTTCTTCTTTTTTTATTTATTTTCGGTATATAGTTTATTTGTACTCGTTCATACAACGTCAGCATCGAAAAACGTCCTTTGCATCGAAATTTACGTCGACAACCACCACGTTGGTCGATTTTCCAGTTATACAGGGACGAACATCGCGAGGCTTAATTGTGGGATTAAACAGCGGCAACAGCCTCCGCGCTATCGTCGTGCCATTCTGTCGGCTCGTCCGCCCATTTAACGACCTTCGAAACGTTTCACACCGACTGCTAAGGATCGAACGGCTGTCTCGCATGCCATAAATTCGCAAGCCAGCCTCGATGGCCACGCGTGGAACGCGCGCTCGATGAGGAACGTTGATTGAATGAACTCGGCCGATGGGTTTGAATCCTTAATCATATGTCGATCGCGTTTCATACGATCACAGGGGGATCAATTCGATTATGCGTAACAGGTTTACCTGGGAAATTGGAATGCGACGAATGAAACTATTTTCGCGAGATATGTGTAAAATATAATTACACAATTTTCATTTAATCCTACTGCTATCAGAAATTAATCAATCGAAGATATCAATATTTTCGTTCTTAAACAATTACAAAAAAATGTATATATATGTAAAATATTTTTTCCATAATTTCGCATTCGTTAGCTGTGGAGCGTGCTTCTCTTCTTCGCCATCTAGCATATCGGCTAAATGAAAAATGGTTCACATATTCGATCAAATAATCGAATGTTTCGTCGATCCGGCGGAATACGGCGTTTCGTGGATCACGACGAGGACGATAGCATGATCAAATTGAAATGCGATTACAGTTCATTAGCCGAAATGTTCGGTCGATCGAGAGATCCAATTACCGACGGTGAACATCCAGGACGCGGTGAAGAAGGATGGACGATATTCCCCGGACGACGTGGAAGAAGAAACGGAGAAAAAGCGAGAAACGAGACCGGGTAGCAGATTGGCTTGACAGCAGACAGGAAACGCATACGCTGCTGGTGATCCAGGTAATTCAACGATACGGTATCTGGCCTGAGTTGCAGCTAACCGTGGAAAGAACTCGAGGATAGAACTGAAGGATGGATCATCCCAGAAGTAAGCAAGCTCCACCATCTTTGTCCATCGAAGAAAAGAACGACGTGTGTCTAAGGTATAAGCTAAGATAAACTAATATTGCGAAAATTTTATCCTGTAACGATATCAATTTTCCGACACGATTGACCCTCGTACCAATTTTATTTCAGTTATCGATACTTACATATGGTAACAATATCGTTAAAGGCTGACGCTGTGATGAACGTTTTCGTTTATAATATATAGAATTTTGACCAATCTGAATAAAGCCGAGATGAGTTTCAAACAGAATGTTGACAAGTCAGATTAGTCTTGGAGTGAAATAGCAATAGTTGAAACAGAGATTTTTTCGTTTTTAATTTTTTGAAATTCCGTTGGCATATTGGCCAAAAATTGAAAAAGGTAGTGACTGCGAAAAAGTAAAACGAATTGCTTTGTACCTTCGAATATTCGTGAACATTTTAGGATTCAGTGCAAAAAGGCAATAAAATGTAACATTCTGCAATAATTCAATATCCCGCAGTTCGTCAAAAACTGGTTATTCAACAGACTTTCCTTATAATTGATTGAACTTTTAAAGAACTCTACCGTATTCCATTTTTTTCTCTTGCATTTTTTATTACCATGAGAAAATGTACTTTTTCTTTACCCAAACATATCTGAAACACAGCAATAGACATATCATTTTCTGGGAAACTCTACTTGCTGACCACGTGCAGATCAGCCGTGCAGGGATCTAATTCCCTCTGCGAACTATCACCAAAGCTATCGTGTTTACGACGCAATTTCATCTCCAAACCAGCTGAAATACCTCTCAAGATACCGAATTCCCAGATATTATCCTTCGTCATAGTAAATTTATCAAGGCATAAAGCGACAGTGAAAGTTACCGACGATGTGATGTTAATGAGATACGATCGAGCGTGCATGGACTATTTTCGACAATCCCACTAGAGATCACAAATACTCCGTCGAAAGCTGAAGTTCGACTGGCTTATTAGAGGAAACTTGAAAATCGCGAAGTTGGCCGCGACGCGACGTAAGAACGGCGACGCGCTGCAGCTTACATGGGACTTGGCGAGACGACGAACGTCGTCGGCGTTGAACGTTATGTAAAGTTGACTGATTTATGCGCAACAGAGTTGGCCCACAAGGCAACACGAAGGATTCCGACGCAAGTTTAAACGCTTCTGTCACGGTACTTCTCTCTCTCTCTCTCTCTCTCTCTTTCTCTCTTTTGCTCTCCCTTTCCCGCCCCCTCTCGAGTCGAACGAATAGTTGCCGGTGAAGTTTCGAGCCGCGTTATAGCCGTATGCACCTGCAACCGTGCCACGTGAAAGCGGGGATTTCGAATCTTGATTAATGCGCCGGAGAAATCTGAACGTTTCCAGAGCGGATCGGACGTTGGCAGAAAAATCGTATTCGTAACTTTATAGTCGGGATTTTTGGACGGGTTCAAACCCGTATCGGGCATCTGCGATGGGATCTGTCGTTGAATAATCGACGACGATTGCTGGATGGCATTTTTCTTCGCTCGTATCAGCAGGCGGAGGAAAAAAAGACGCCATGGAAAATTGGAATGGACGCTAGAACTTTTCGATTAAAAGTATAACGCGATCCTGTACTAGAACGATCGATGTGCATTATCAGGGCAGGTATCTTTTATTATTACGTTCGTTTGTTTAAACGCTGTATTATTTCAATTGAAATGTCAATAGTTTTAAGAATCGTGATACACGATAACCAAGATTCATTTATAATTATCATTTTTCAAGAAATATTTAATAAATTTCCTTTTCATTCTCATTTATTTAGCTAGGATACTTATAGAACTTATTGATTTTCATAACTTACTCCTATTTACATTATTTATTTGTAAATGCCACTTATGTAATTTTCTTCTTTATCTATTCCTATTTGTAGAAATTATGTATAGAAATTATATAGTGTACGTGTTGTTCGGAAGCCACATTGATCAATTCCATCAATTGGAATGTACAAAAAAGTAACGATCTTACAAATATTTGTACTATCTTTTTACATTGAGTAAATCCAAAAGTTAGAAAGTAAGGCATTTGTATGTCGGAAACCAAATATTAATTTTGTATTTATGTAATGGAATTAAAAAATGAATAAAAAGTTGGCTTGATTAGTTTGACTCGAAGAGACTCATATTCTTGAACGCTGATACCCATTCGACTCTTTCTTTCTCTTCTCTCGCATCTTTTCATCTCGAATGTAAATACGCAGAAATACAGGCGTTCATCATACAGCGACTGTACCATCGGTTCTCTGAACATCCTCCTCCTTCGAGTCGTTTCCCTCATTCACAGTTGCAAAACGTACGTTCGTCCGACGGTTTATGTAAACGTTCTGTCACGCGTTTCAGTTACAATAACGTGTTCGAAACACTTTTCACCGGATATCGCTTTTATACAGATGCACATAAATCGAAAAGTGCATCCCGCCGTTGGTGTTGGAGAACAGTTTATTGACATCAAAGAACGTTTATTTGCCGCGTGCGGAGAATCAATGGTAGGCGGAACGCTTGCTCGACGCGAAACATATTCATCCCTGAAAGAATCCGCAGTTAGCAGCTGCCGCTTGAAAATTGATCCACGCATTAAACTCTGGATTAATGTCGATTCCGCGCTGGTAATTGGTTGACACTAAATTCGGTCCCGGCTTAAATTTTAAACGACCGTACGATGATGCCAAAACAGCATTCTGCGTAGCACGCGTGCACAAACACGGTTGCAGGGATTATATCCTGGAAACTCTGGTACGCTGTATAAAATATTTCTTTTTATTTGCCAACGTCGAGCCAACCTGACCCGGGCTACTCTTTTATTTATCACCAGGCCGATGTCAAATATTTCGTTATTTACGTCCATTCTAATTTCGCCCGTTTATACGGTGCTTTCGTGATCGTGTACCTGGGAAATCGTTGGCGCTATTAAATCTTAATCATCAAACCAAACTTCGAACTCTTTCGCCCAATAAACACGTTTTGCCCCAATTTATTTCAAAGAGCGTAATAGAAGGTTCGGCCTGTTGACAGGTTCGAACGTCTGAATTAACGCTTCATCGTTGTATGAGCACACGATGTAACTATGGACGGTAATCGACCCATCAAAATTCAAGGAAACACGCTTGAAACGGGCTCGTGAGGCTGCTTCCGGCAGGATTTTCGACAAGGGGGGAGCATAGTCTGTGAAACGAGTCACGAAAACCCGAAGCGTCACGGTCCGAGTGAAATCGGTTCCCAATCGCGGATCTGTCTGCACGTGCGAATTACTACGGCCGGAAATGAATATTTTACCATTAACTTTGCGCGATTCCATTGTAGTAATTGTGAACACTTCCGACCAGCGGGTGCCAAACCGCAGGGCGCTACAATCAATTACGATGGCGTCATGCCGCAGTCCATATATTATGCAGCACATCGAATGTCCCCTCAAATGATACCTACGTGTTTGCAGAACCGTGCTTTATGCCGTCGTCCGCGTGCACATCTCTGAGGTTTCCTTGTGTGACGGCTCGTTCGACGGTTGTGTGACGCTACGGTCGACGATGTATGCCGGAAGCCCTGGTGCTCGCGCTGCCACGTGTGCGTCGGGATTCGCGGGTGCGTGCACCTCGACAAATTGGCAGCGTTAAATTTAATGTCATTCATTTCGTCGAACGACGATCCCTGGACATACATACGTCCTGTGAAATGTTTTACACGTGTGCGAGATCGTATCCGGCCTGCGTACCCTGGCCATCGCGTTCCACGCTTTCTACGTGACAGTTCATGCTAGACGTTTTGCGCACGTTTCTCTACGTCCTTCTTTAGAAATAAAAATCGACAACGAGGCCTTTTGCCTGATGTATTTTTGCGTATTTTTTTTTATTTTATAGTATTTATTATATTTTATTTTATTATACATTTTGCGTATTTGCATATTGAAATAATATCATCAGAGAAATATTAGAAGATGCAAGTCCCAGCAGCTGTATTCATTTAAAATATCTTTGTTACTTCAAGGAAGGGATGAAAGTATTGGTTATGAAAGTTGTAGGGTTGAAAAAGATAAATAATACTGTGGCATTAGTTTCTGTGCAAAGTTGTAGGTACAACAGGTACGCAAGATAATTTTGGATTTTTAAATAAAATGTCTAATATATGTATATATATATTCGTGTTCCTGTTAGCAAAATTGTTATTTTATCAGGATATCACAATCGTTAATTTCTTATTTAATGACGCAGATATCGAGATAGTCAGATCATTCTGATATCCATAATGGTGATGAAGAATATTTTAAAATATGCCATTATTAACTTTTTTATGATTACTTTCTATATCAGTTCAACCTGCAAATGTTTCTCCCAAAAGCAACTTTTAACATGAACTCCATAATTTAACTACGTACAGCTCTTCTGTTACATAATTATGAATAATGCTCCTTGTTATTCTAACATATATCATAAATGTTATGTTAAAAATGTTGAAATATATGGTAAAAATGAAATAAATTAAAATATTTTTCTAGAAGGAATATAGTAACAAGTGTAGCCTTTGGTTATGCGAAACTATCCTTCAATTGTCAGAAAATTCTACAAGCTACAACTGTGTTAATATCATTACTTGATAAATTAACATTCTGCTAATATCTCATATTTGTCATTTCTCAAAATTTAAATAATTAAAAAATAATTCATAAATAATTCATAAACAATTGATAAATAATTCATAAGCAATTCATAAAGCAACAGGGTGTTCTTTTATTTTCGTCAAACAGATCCTTTGTCTTGTCTTTCGCAGAAAACGCTGCCCCATTTTTAGAGAGAAGATTCGAGTTACCGTTGCTGACTAAGCAAAGACCTCCTCGCCTCTTCCGGTCGGATACTCGTCTTCCGGCCTGTGGCCGAAAAAATCATATCTTTGTGATTTACTACTTGACCGACTTTCATTGCATAGTCACATGTTTGCACGTGGAAATTGGCCAACGGGGAAAGAACGCGTGCTGCTCCATGTAATATCTAGTGCCGCTTTCATTCGGTGTCTCTGAGACGGAAATATGCTTACGCAATTACACGCATAACTCATTTCTGACTAAGCTGTAGGTTGCTTCTCCCTGTCGTGTTCCAACGTTGTATCGAATACGGTGTCGAAACTCACAGTCGTATATAACTCGTATATAATTCCCTCGTTAATACGTATTTGTCGCAGAAAAGGGCACTTGAAGCTTAGAACGGGGAAAAACAGCACGAGACACGTTTAATCTCGAATGTAGCCAGTTATCGAGACAAATTTTTACTTCCATTTTAAAATAACATTGATATTTCATATTCGATGGAGATTAAAGTCTTATACAGGACTGTTCTTTCAAATACAAAAGACAAGTTACTATTGCTAGTTGTTTAACGAAGTTGAAATTTGAACAACGATAAATTATCTTGAAAGATCAAGATGTTATTGGTCAATGAGTCTATCACAAGGAGGATTACGTATCTACTGAAAAGAAACACATAGTTCCATTAAATAGAAACAAATGTCGCCTTGAAATTTTAACGATTTTGACGCTGTAGATAAGATTTATGACCACCATAAAATATTCTCTTCGGAACAAAGCAAATTTTACTTGGAACGCTTTCTAGAGTAATAACTATTTTACCAGATAATTGCGTGTAAATCTTCAGATGGGACACGCTATATAATAATGTTGCGTTTACTATTTATCGTTATACCAACTCAGTACTCCCATGGTGAAGAAAGATACACCTCCCTTGATAACTAGCAAGATACGGTGCCGACTCGTGCCTAGTTAGCCAAGTACCACGGTATACGTGGCTGACCACGCGTCGACCTATTCTACTGAATGTATTAGGTATAGCTTACGTAGCCAGGCTACGTTGCAATCAACGATGCCAGACAAATATTTTCCCTTCATGGGTAGTAATGTTTACACAGAACAGTGCATTTGTAACTGCAAACAGAAATTCCAGCGAAGAAACGAACGATAGACGCGTTCCGCAAATTCATTCGCGATTCCTGTACGACGGCGCGACGCGTTTCGATTCATAACTTCCTCTCCTCGTCTTTAATTTCATTCTCTCCGCTGTATGGCCAGTTTCCACGCGCGAACGAGCAAACGATCGGGGTTGTCGGCCATATGCCTGCACACTGGATGAAAAGCATTATTTCCCTCCCTCCTAACGAAGTGAGAGTGCTCTCTTTGCCGGATAAACGAACGGGTGTGCGTTGCCCAGAAGCTCGTGTTGAAAATGGCACGAATAACGCCATATTTCGCGAGAAGAAATAGAATGAGAATGAGAACGAACTTTGTCACAACGTTATTGGAGGCACGCTTTCGATTTAGCCTCTAGGTTATTAGTTCATTACGTAGATAGACGTAGACGCAGGTATCGCCTTGACGAGGAGAAAACGTGATCTTAAGAGGAAATTTAGAGTAGTAAAAAATTACGCGACGTCTTCTACAGGCCAGCAACGGGAAATTGATTATACTTGGGATATCGAGACGTCGATTGAACGGTCGCTGTGACGACAAACTGTACCATCGGCGTGTCAAATTTTGCAGGGTTATTAATCAACGACAGTCGAGGACAGAAAAAGTGAGAAAGAATGCGTTTGATCGTGAACCTCAACGTGGAGGAAGCAATCGGCTGATACTTCCACAACGGTCGCAATTACACGATAAACAGACTCGATTGATCAACCACCGACAGGCAATGGAAAGATTTAACGAACTGTCAATCGATGTGACTGACCACGACGATGAATTGTTTAAACGCGTTTCAACTGGCTGGATCAAGTGATACGTTCAATCGCTGCTTATTAATTATGATTCAACCGAAATACGTGTTTTTGGTCTGTCCAGGGAACCCTCGAGGGAATGATGTAATAGATAATTGTATTAAGTAATATAAATGTATGATTGAATTAATGGATCTTTAATGGATGCTCTAACGAACATCAACAATTTACATATATTACTAATAGTTGGCTAATACAGATATTGTTCAAAGTAATTGAAATGAAACGACTGGAAATTTTCAACATTTTTCATTTCTTGAGAAACGTGATCGAATATATTATGTTGTCCGAAAAGTTTCTTTCGTTTCATAAAGTGATACTAGATGAACAACAATTTCTGTTTTATATTATTTTACTGAATTAGGTACGATCCATTTCGTTCTATTTTTATTATTACGTTCGTGTATAATTCAATAAACTAATATAAAACAAAAAACATTGTGCGTCTATTATTTCCTTATAAAACGGAAGAAACTTTTCGGACAATCTAATATTTATATGAAGAACGTGATAAAACACATTTTCCATCTCTTTTATACAAGAGCAACCGAAAAGTTTGGTATATTTTCAACCAACATGGTGTAGCAATAAATCAATCACTATATGTACATAGTCGCCTAAATTTCAGTAGCCAAAGGTTGTAATAAAAAATAGATAATGCTATACAATCTACAGACACGAATATCCAATGAAACCACCCCACGTGTATAAAATAATTTCCAATCTTCCCAAACATCAGCGACACAATACTATTGCCCATATATGATACCATCCCTTTTCAATACCGTGAAATATCGAGGAGTTCCAATAACTATAGTCGAAAGAAGGAAATATTTCGTTGCTGGGAACGCCTTATTGTATCAACCCCCATGGAAGCAACCTCTTTCAATGTTTTCTCGTCCCTGAATATACAGAGCGGGTTCGCTTGCATGCGGCGATAGGGAGATCCCCTGGAAGATCACGTCGCGTGATTCGTCTAGGAAGAACGACGCCGTGAAAAACACATAAAAGACGTTCCGGGGGCTGGGGGCAAAAATGTGGTTGGGGCCATCTTAACGCACTTTTTAGTCGACATCGAGGTCGCCGGGTATCGTGGCGCAGGCTTGTGTAACGACGAATATAATAGAAGCCGGCATATAGCGGAATTTTCATTTTTCCGGTCGACCTCGCGGAAGATCATAACCCGTCGCCACAACCGACGAGGCAAAGAGAAGAGGAGACAGAACGCATCTCGGAGCGTCGCGACGCGAAAAATGTACGGCTGACCTACGTCGTTCCTTGTCGTATATAACGGACTATGGTCAGCCGCGCTTTGCTCGGTTAAATGTCTGCCCTCTAGGCTCTTCCGTACACATCGTAAAAAACTTGCATACCCCCGGTGTATAATCTCCGGGAATCGGGCCACCCTGTTGGAAGAGATTCATTGTGCTGTGCTTTCGGTGCTGCCGTTCGCTCAGCCGACAGAGAATTACTGCTTTCTTCTGTTTCTTCTATAGCGCTGCAATTTGCTCTTCTCTGCTCTGTGCTTTGTTTCATACGAACATCACAGGGGAGAGATATGATAAATACATTTATGTTCATTCTCTGACGTTGTTAATGTCAGAATAATTTTAATGTGACATAATTGCAAATGAAAATAATCCACTATGTGTTTCAAAAATAGCTAATAAATCGACAACATTTTATATATGTGTGATATATACATATATACATATATATTATGTATAAATATATATATTTTATATCTTTTATTTATCAGAAATCCCAGTTTCCACAAGAAAAGGCACGAACTTATTCGTTTTTGAGGTAGACCAAATCGATGCGCGAAATGTTGCGCAATTGTTATTAAAATGAGAAGAGCCGAGTAAGTGAAACGCGTAAAGTTACATATCGATCGGCGACACGCGTTAAAACATGAAACGTACGAGAAAGTGCAAATGGCAAATCAGCACAGGGTGGCGAGGTATTATAAGCACCCGTACGTAAATCTGGCCACGATATGGCTGGCGGTAGCAATAACCGATATCCAGCCAAAGATTGCGTGGCATAATAGTGAATGGAATTTTTATGGAGCAGCATTTTTCGAACTGAATGTTTTATCGAGACTGCAGCCAGCACAGTTGCTGAACCATCCTTCCCCTCTTTGTCTGTCTACGTTTGTGTGCAACCTACCATCCCTGTGTTTGCTTTCGTACGTGTTTCTTCTTTCTTCCACGTAACCTTCGTATACCTCCCTTTTTCCATGGCTTCACCTTCCTAAAACCACTCTCTCTTACCCTCTCTCTTTATCACCTCAGAAGCCGCTATCTCGGCTCGCTTCCTACTCCATCCATCGACCAGCCATTCTTCGCGAACCCGTTAAAAGCAATCCATACTTTATTCTCGCTCCGGCTGTCTCCGCGACCTTCTCTCTTTCATTATCCCGGGGAACTTCGACGGATGGCGTGTGTACCCAGCCTAATGCAGCCTGGCACGCAGACACGCTCAACCACGTGCTAGACGTCAGGCACCTCGTCGTAATTTCGGCTCCTACCACGAAAGAGAGAGAGAGAGAGACAGACAGAGAAAGAGAGGGAAGCGAATCTTCGTACGAAAGAACCGAATCCGCCGATCGACCCGAAACGAAATCTCCTTTGAGGCAGCCCAAGTCGAGAGAAAAGGATCTTCGGTGAAAATAAATCTGCCCCTGGCCCGACCCACTCGCTCGTCACCGGAGGCGGCCCTCTAGATTTTCAGATTTCGCAAAAGTGATTCCCAATCTTGGAGGAAAGGAATCGGAGAAGAATGGATCGCTGGTGTATCGCATGACGAGAATTGCAGGCAACTGCCAGATTATATGCGTCGATAAGTGAAACGAACCAATGAGTTCTTTTCCTTATCATTCTACCCCATTTCTACGTTTAACTGTGTGCGTTAAAATTGCCTTGTTATCTGGCTTAGTATCTTCTTCTTCTAGGTACTTGCATAGCGTTTGCGCAGCGATGAGTATGCAAATAGGAGAATAGTTTTATACTAAATTTATCTCAATAGTTTGTAATTATTAGCCGAAATAAAAATTTAAAAGCTATATTTCTATGTTCGTCGCACTTCGAAATATAACAAATTGTATATTGTATAAATAAATAGGAATTAAATTTTTCACAATGGAATTAGTCGAAGTGACGAGCATTCCCTAATTATATTCCCAATCTATCTCACACGAGTATAAGAATCACGCATTTTCCCAAAATGTGCGATTGCGCTGTAAAATATTATAAAATTAAAAGTATTCATAAAAATTCCGTCTAAATCTTCCAACGAAGTCACGGCTAGAATGATTTAGAACTCGCGAAACCTGGAATGTTTAATTCCAACTCGTCCAGCTGGAACTTTCGCGCCTATATAATCGCCGTAGCAATTCCTGGCGAATTCGTGACCATATGAACGGAGATACGCGTAGACATCCCTCGCACGCACCCTAGCGAATCTTCGTGAAAGAATTTTCATCCAGCAGCTCGTTTCCTCGACGAACGTTTCCAGAGTGCACGAAGAGCCGCAGAGAGTGGAATTCTTGACGTTGGTCGTGTTCAATTTCCTCGCCTCGTCAAATGGAACACGTATCGATCTCTGGATCTTGGTCTAGCGACTGATAGGAAGGTAGGAACTTATAGTGGATCCACGGAAATCTAGATCGATGCGTGGTGGATCACGTTGGAAAAGAGGGAAACGTTTATTCGCGGGATAAAGGGGATGCGAGGGAAAGCGAAACAGGGATAGAGAAACGGATAAAAGAAGATGAGATAGAAGGGACAACAGGGGGTCAAGAGAAGAAAAAATATAGGATTATGAGTTTATACCGGCTCCCCGTGGCTGGCACAAGGGGTTGTTCGAGTATTCGATTTTCAAGCGTTCCAACCCGCCAGCCGCATAACCAACGTACTATCCGCGTTGTTTCCTCCCTCTTTCTCGACATTCTGGGTGATCATAGATGGCCACTCATGAAAGTATATTGCACTTTCTGCCACGGTTTACACATTGCATTCTCTGATGATTGGATTGAAAATCGATCCTCCGCGATTGCGTTATTGGAAACGGACGCAACAACGAAACGGATGTCTGAATCCGCGCTAGGAACCTGAAAAGATGTTTTCCATCGCCTTGTTCCTTCCCGTTTTTCACATTGCTATCGTCGTTTCCCTGCTTTTTTTAACCAGCTGCCTTCTTTTCCAGCAACCTCAATCTCCAAGCCAAACACTCGTAAGCCCGCGTATATCTCGTTCGATCGTCGCGCAAACGATCCTTCCTTCCCAGGGAAGGAATAAACAAATAGAAACACTTTGAAAATCCGATTATGCAAGAAGGATTCGCCAAGACTCGAAAAATCATGACTGCTGATCGATATTCGATTTTATTCGTTATGGTTACCAATGACAGGTTAGAAAGTGATCTTGTTTGAGTTTTAGCGTTCGCACGATTTTATTTCTTCGATGTTTTAGTAATTTTCTCCTAGATAAATTTTTAAAGAAGAATTTATGACTTATAGGATAGATAATACTGGTTATAATGAAAGAAAAATGTTTAAAAATGGAATGAGATAATTCTTTAAATAGTGGCAAACAAACTGGTCGCCTTACTAACATTAATAATCTCTTGCACCACTAACGGAGTTGAATTTTTCCAGCAATGCTCACTAAACATTTTTCACTCAGCTTAGAATACTACTTATCCTATAATTCCTGAGCCCTCGTGCAAACATACTTTGCATAAAAATCCCCTTCTGCGATGCTTCCGAAATTATACGATTCCCCAGCATCGCCAATCTTTAAATCCAGTTCTCCGTATTCCACTATTTTTCGGCTTCTTGATTTTTCTAAATGCATTTTTTAATCTACAAATCTCTGGTACCACGGTAATATCAATTTCCCCTTCATCGATTTACCAATTTTCCCAAGCTTAACTTCCCACGTTCGCTTCTTATCTTTCGACTTCTTGATTTTTTAAATTTATTTTTTAATTTAGAACAATTTCCTACTTTTTGATTCTCAAACATTATCGATTTCCCATTGTAGAACTCTTTAACATTATATATCAATTTCCGATTCTCAACATTACCAATTCTCAAGTTTTCTATCCACCAGTATTATCAATTCGCACTTTGTCGATTCTTCGGCGTAATTGATAATTTCCAAGTTTCCTACTCTCCGGTATTACCAATTCCGCAAAACTTAATTGTTCGCATTCATCTATCATCTTTTATTTTCTCGGTATTTGCTGATTTACCTTTTAATTAACTTCATGAACTAGAACTCGTGTCAGTAGCTACCTGGTACACGTACTTTCGTTTACCAACGATAGCATAAGACAATTCCATAATTAATTCTCCATGAGCTGCGACAAAGAGCAGGTGCGTTCGTGGTAAACCGATAATATATATCGCAGCGCGTAAGAACGTCTAGTTACCTCGTATCTCGAAGAACTGTACGAGGTAGGAAGAACGGAGGGCTGGTGGCCTGTGTTTCAGGATCTTCCGAGATGACGCTATACTCGCATAATATCCGGATTGCGACCACGCGTACCATAAAATGGCTTGGGGTGGCCGGGCACGAGCGAGCAAACGCCCGGCGAGACATAAAATCCGGGGTAGAAAAATTCCCGCGTTTCTCCTCTACGTTTGCCTGGACCTTTTTCCTCTTTCTTCTTTTCGCGCATTATTTAACGTAGCTCGCGTGTCCGTTTACTCTCGTTTAACTGTGTATACTGTTATTCAGGAGCTAGGCCAGTAAACTAGTTCATGTTTAATGCGAACGTCAACGCTTCTCCCCCTGGGAACGCGCTTAGAATACATGTTTCCCCATTAACGAAGGGTTGCTTGAAAAATTTAGGCGACACTGCTTTTCTCCATTCGAAAACCGATACTATAGTGAACGTTTAAAATTATACTATGTATTTTTGATGTGATAAACAGACTCGTGACTTTTTGTTCGAGTTTCAAAACTGTTGGATACTATATCGGTATAAGAAACTCCAGAGTGAATATTTAATCGGCAGTTACTTAGTTTCGCAAAAATATTTTTAGAGCTGACCGATACTTCTTTTAATTATTTAACAAGATACGAAGAAAATACTCGAGTAGTTCTTATAAATAAACCGATTTAAAGGAATATAACGCTTCTTTCGTGGTAAGAAATAGATCAGACCGTAACATCCATTTCCACGTCGGCCAATAGTAGATCGGAACAACTGTTGATACACGTGTAAGCTCCAATTCGGACCTCTGTTTGTATATGTCTGTCTATAGAGCAGCGATGTAACCAACGCCTAACCCAAAGCTATCTAAGACTTAACCAGGATCCAACCGATACCTAACCAAGTCCAACAAAGATCCAAACCGGAACCCTAGCCAATGATTTAATCTGCAACTACCGGGCCTCGTGTAACCGAAACTTGGTCATGTTTCGACCAATATCCGACGTCCGATTCGATTTCTAATTGGCCATCTGCTCAATGAAGCTCTACATCATCACGATACCAGATATACCTATGCTGATCATAATTCTTCTCGCATCGCCACACATCGTATAACGCTGTTATCGTTGTGCAGATACTAATCACTAATATCACAATCCATCATCATTCATAGTCATCGAATATTGGCACACACCTTTATCTTCTAACGAAAAATTTCTTCATCAATTTCTACATTTTATATATATATAATCAAATCTTTATAATCGCGTGAAAATGTCGCCAAATGATATGAAATTTAATCTACTTGGACCTAAACAAATTTGTAGTATGTGAATATTATAATAAAAACAATGGTACGCCAGTATTTTTTGATCCTGCATACCATATACACACGTACCACCTCAGATAAATGATAAATTATCATTAATTGTTCAAATTATTAATAGATATGCCTAGACGATTATGTAAAATAGCTACAGGAGAAGAAATCCAATAATCTTCTTAAACACGTGCATGTGTTTCAAGCTAGTAATTAATAGATTTTCCTGCTGGAATTTATTCAGATTCCTCGATTTAATAAAAAAGTAAAAAATATTACAGCGATAGAATTTTGTGGAAAATTCAGATTATTACACGTAGGCGACGTTACGAGATGCTAGAGGGACGCAAGTAACGCAGACTCGCGAATTTCTCGAATGGTATTAAAAGTATCTCCAGCGAAACACAGACCAGGACTTCCTCTGATTTTCCATTATAAATGAGACGAGGATGCAACGCCCCATGCAACCGCGAATATAGACCGCAGGAACGTAAACGATCCGCTGTTTGATATTAACACGACAGAAAGAGAGGGAGAAAGAGAGAGAGAGAGAGAGAGGGCGGGGAGGGATTCAAAGCCGGGATCGACCGATAAATTATTGCAAACGGACATTCTTTATTCTTTTGTACAAAGCGAACAGTGAAGAGATCGTTGTAAAAGTACGCTCAATTATTAATCGTGTCACAATTTACGGTCGATAGCTGGCAGGCAACGGTGCTCGGTGTCTGTAACAGAGCGTATTGATATCCTGTCCATATCATTACCACTGGGGATACCGGGGTTATTTCACGGACATCAAAATTGCCAGGATTTACCGATTAAACTCGGTGCCTCTCTACCGGAAAGCTTAATGCAATCGAGCCTTGACAATCGAAAGCTTGCGAGCTACATGTGTTCGCGGTTCGCTCGATTGTTTGATAATCGTTGAAACGTTGTCGAAATAGCAGTACGTCGTTAGCAAATCTAGAAATATACATCGTGTTTCAATTAAAATAGATTCTAACGAATATTTTTGGTAAAAGGATAAAGCATCGATTTCGAAGCAAAAGCTACGGATAAAAACTTAAGTTCACTGTATAACAAGACAAGTTGCAATTAATGGGTACAAAAACGATAAAAAGATAAATGTATAAAGCGGCTGACGGTATTGGAAAGCGAACGACCGTATCTGCGTGGTAAAAAGTACCACGGGTGGATCTCGGGGGAAGGACAAACGGAGGAGCTTAATTGAATCTACCACGTCCATTCACGTTGATTAATTCGGTTCGATCACCGCAACGGGATACAATTATTTCATGCCAGAAGTGCTGGAAGGGACATTGCCATGTAACGGCTGTCCTGTACCCGTTTCTAATAATCATTTGCGAACGACTACGGCATTTCATATGCAAAACGATCTGTTTCTAGTACAGACTGACACGGCTACCAGTGCGTGTTTGTACCTGTATATCAATTTCTGCTAGATACAAACACATTTACGCGCGATCGTCAAAAATATACTACATTTTTAACAGTGGATATGTAATTGTATTTAATGAAATTTCACAATGTTTCTTTTCGATTACACTCGATGGTGTGAACAGAAATCATTTCAATTATTAACTTTTATCAAGCCCCCACGCTTTCAACGGAACAACACGCTCGAACTCATTGAATATGTCATTCAATCTCTTCGTGCTAATTAATATATAGCAAATATAACCGCGTGTTATTAATAATCGTTCACCTTTCAGGATGGTTGTATCGGGAACAAACGCACGTTCGACGACAAACCTGTGTGTTCTATCGACGATTCAACGAAGGACCGCATTTTACCAAATACGCCGGATAACAATTAATTTGATGACAGACGAATAGCAACGAATCGATCACCCCTGGTAGATTGCCCTGATATGGATGATGATGCATGGACGTAACACGCGTGCTTCATCCCTGATTATTATCCGTGACGTGTGGAGAATCGTTGTTACTGGTAACAAACATCGGGATAATAGGCAGCCGACCTGTTTTCATCGGTAAATAGAACGAACAACGAAGATAAGGGTGATTACGTTCTCTAAATCGGCCACTCGCAGGAGGGATTCCAACTCCTCTAACTCTTGGATCGCTTGCACGATTATCAGGATCGATCTGCTACCGTTTCTGATAAATGACCATTCGGCCGTCTGCTGATCGTATGCGTTTCAGTTAATACTATTCGGGAGGACTAGTTCGGTGATCCGCAGGCGCGGAGCGTAAAACGCATTAAACCATGCCACGAGATTGAAGTGGAAGATTTACCGTGAACCAATTTCATAGCTGATCGGAGCTATCAATATTGTGGTGGAAAAAGCATTCGGAATATCGCACGAAAGATTAAGGCGATGCGTTACTCGTGACGTAAAAATTTTATAAGATCCATCGAAATTTCTATCGAACGAGGATCCGAAGACATTTGTGAACAGAGGTTATTCGATTTGTTATCGATCGAGAAAGAACGAAAAGAATTTAATAGAATCATAGAATTTCAACAACGACGTCGAATTTATACAATGAAGATTATCTTGATGGGAATTCATCTATCGAACTCTATTTGGCTGTGTTTAAGCCTGCTTTTAATATTATGCTTATCGAAAGGGTAATTGGTTGCCAGCCGAATGTGACAACGTTAAAACGACAGAGAAATCGAATTTCCCGTTGGTATAAAGAGGGTGCATCGGCCGATACATAATTTATTTCGCAGCATCGCGAAACAAATTTACGCGGCAATGTAATTTGGCACGCGCGTATCAGCGATTATTTCGTGAATCCTCGGCCTGGCTAACACGCCAGCCAGAGAGTGTTCATCAGCGAACAACTGCGGATATTACAGAAACACGTTCACAGCTTGCCGTACGTATGGACATGGAGAAGAGAGAAGCCGGGAGTCTAATTTCACGAACAGTGGATAACTTCGAGAAGACAATCTAACTATCTTGCTCACGTACGGAACAACGGTGTAACTAAGGAGATAGCCAAAGGGTTCGAAAGGGCCAACACACAAGTCGAAGTCCGTCTAAGAAGTACTTTCCCTCACGTATCACGGGTCCTTCTGTTTCCTGGGTTAAGATGAACAGATCGTGCGAAGTACAAGGCTCCCAACCTCCCTTTTCCGCTCCTCTGCGGCTATGTACTTCAGGAAATATCGTTATGACGCAGTAATAACGTTGTTACCGAAATCCATTGAACTTGAAGAGCGCTGCTACGAGTTTTAGAAACTCACAATAATTGTAACGATAAAGCATACATAAAATGATGTTTGGAAAATGACATGAATGTTACGAAGTGTAAAATGTGAGATTAGTAACTAAACTAGTTATTCTTTAATATCGAATACTTCTTGTTTTTTATTCTTTGTTTTTTTTTTTTTTTTTTAAGTATCAAACTGAATCAATCTATTTAGAGTCTAAAACATCAAATGGTAACATTGTATTTAAATATTACGCGAATCAATCTTCTGTATTTGTAACATAAAGTAAAAAGATCCCTACTATTCCGATAAAATAAAAAAAGGCAATAACGTATATGGCTCGCTTTTGAAAAAAAAAATCGACCTGCATTAATCTAGCTTCCAAATAGAGAATATGAATACGTCGATATTGATCTGATGCCGTTCATGTGCTGTTAAATGGGCGACAGTCCTATGTGTACGTTATAGCGTGATGGAATAAAAGTAGAAAAAGATCGAACTGTTCAGACGCACGCCTTTTCCACAATAAGTTCCGGAGCAAGCGCCAATGTGATAAAATTTCCATATCGAACGTTCGCTATCTCTTATCAAACAATTCGAGAATTCAGAATCATCGGCGGCCGCGTTCGTTTGCACATCTCGCGCAGAAAGAACTTCACGTAGGACTAATGCTCTATATTCTAATGCAATGATAAGAAGTAAAATTTCGCAAAATATGCATACGATCAAATTACCGTGGATATTAAGAAAAATATATCGCCAACTAAAAATATAATTAGCCAACCAATATATTTTGGAACTTATTGTGGTAGAGGCGCATGTCTGAATAATACGATCGTTTCCTTTTTATTACTTATAATTACTTTTATTTTATTGCGCTGTAGCGTGTTCCAAGTCATTCTAAGGCAGTCGTCCATTTAAAAAAGGCATCTTTTAATATAAAAAAACTTTCGATATCATCAAGTATTTCCGCTTTAATCTTCATTCAAGAGGTCAAAACAAGAAGCGTCGTCTAAATGAAGCGACGTCGTCGCCGGCGATCGACATCCAGTTTTACATGGCGGAAAACTTTTCGCCTAGTAAAAGGCGAGGAAAGTGGAGAGAGAAGGGAGCAAAAATTGTCCTGGATCACGATTAATTTGTATCCCTGTTCCCCGGGTAAGCACGACGTTGGCCCAGCGCGTACAGCTGAATAAAACATCATCGCCCGTATCCAACGGGTAACTAAATTTTAAGCAATGGCATGGCGCCGCAGCACCGACCTTTTGAAAGTTCAACGACACATCGTGGCTGGCCGCGACTTGTGGCGCTCTGCTGGGAATCTGGCATAAAAATTGTAAATCGCGGATATACCCGGTGCACCGATACCGGAGGGAATAATCATGTATTACGATCGGCCACGAAACTTCTCCTCCATCCCCATCTTCGCCGTTTTGCTGGTTGAGTTATGCGAAAGAAAGAGAACTTGACTACGAAGAAACACGAGAAAGAAACCATGGGAAATATCGAAGGTACAACCACAAGTGCTTCCTAAGGGCTTGGTGCTCGAACGGAACGGTAAGAGAGACAGCGAGAAGAGCCCGACGCATCGTTGACTTCTTCATTAATGGTAATGATCGCGTCCTGAAAGTCTTCGGGAAACTCGCGAAAGGAAACATCGCGATTTGTATTCAGGACACGATATGGCGTTGCTACGTACCGTGCAACCAGGGTTCGAGCCAAGCCGGGGCGGTGGGTGGATTCGCGAAATAAACTCCTGAATAAGAGGAAGAAAGAAGGAGAAAAGAGAGAAGTGGAGAGCGAGAAGAGGGTATACGGGGGTAGTAGTAGACTCTTGCGCTCCAGTTCGGCTTCCGACAATAAAAGTGAGCTAAGACCACGCACACGTTAGCATCGTGGCGTCGTTCGTCCATGAACGTATACGAGAAGTAAGTTGTGAGCGTGTCTAGGTTCCATCGCGTGGAGCACTCCAGGATGCCTTTTCGGAGACTTTATTTGGCGACGTCGTTCGCTATTCGCCGTCTCATTGCTCGTAATAATCGAACGAAATCGAGAACGAATGATAATTTTCAGTGAGAATGTCACAGTTTGGAGCAGATGAGGGAATTGGGGTGGAGAGGTCGTATCAAAAACGCATAACTATAACGCATATTCGATATTCTATCGCCAACCTACATACTATTGTTATCGACTACTGTGAATGATAGACGATCATGGGGATGGTGTGCGAGGAGCAAAGATAAGAGGGAACTCTCTATAGGTCAATTTAAACGCGCCGTGAAGATGCGAGTATGGTCGCGCGAGAATACTGCTGGTTGCCGCGTGCACGGGGTTATTTAACAGTGGTCTTATTTCAAAGGCGTGCAAAGAGTATCAAAAAAAAATTATGTATCTTGTGGTTCCTTTAAATGAAACCTCTTAACGGGAAGCGGGAATGCGGATAGCCGGCGATGCAACTTTGAATGTTGTCGAGTAATTAAATAAAATATAGGAACACCTGGCGTTTTCTACGGAGCGCATCGTCCCTTTTTCCATGGACGAATTCTTTTCACTGTATCCCGGTATTGTGTTTCATCACCGTTTGTGCGAGCGTAGCGTAAATGCACGCGAGTGCGTCTGTAGAATCATGGCCGCGCGTGTTATGTTTTCCAGAGAAGCCGCTTTGGCTTTCGAGATACCTGTCGCGTTATAAACTCTTGAGCAAACATACTTAGGTTGGTTCCCGAGGCTAAAGGCCGCTAAAGGTTAGCTCTCGCTGATGTCTTTCTTCCTACTCGGTAATTGTAATTAAAAATATCTGCTTGGTTGATTTCCAAACGGGACACCTCTTTGAAAATCATGTTATCACCGAAAAATTTCATTAACAGCGAGTACGCAGGAACGACACGCTACCATCCCTGGCGAAACTTCTTACTGTGGCATTAATCGCGTTTATGGGAAAACTAACGGCGAAAGAAGGAAAGCGGAAAACTGTTACAGCGATCTTATAACAGGAGATTATCAGCAGAGAGTCGAAGCGTCAGAATGATCTAGACCAGAAGTTTATTTGGAACTACATCGTTTAACAGAAGAAAATGTAGACCGAGGTATCGTTTGTTTTTGGAGTTGGTAATAAGAAATATTACGGGAAACCGGACGTTATGTTATTTTTGGTGGATGGCAAACAAAATACGAGACTGACGAATCGTAAAGGAACTCTGCAGCTTCATATTTGGTCCAACATGTTTCGTGTCTTATATGTGTATATATATGAACGTGGCATCGAATATCGAATGACGTGTACGTGAGTTTGGATATTTTTCAAAAAGACGACACTATTCGTTCGTGAGTTGGTATCGGCTAACTCAAAAGCGAGACGCTGATCATCACCATGCTGGTCCATGCCCTCTCACGGGATTAGTCAAATCCCAAAATAATACCGTGGGCGAGAGCGGAGTTTGCATATACCGTGATACAAATCTCCGCGACGGTGTAGATCGGATGGTTTAAGCTGTTTGCATATAAATCCGGCGCATGGCCTATTAAGTACCTGCTTCGTTCGTCATATATATTATACTCCTATTTTAGGATATGTCGTCTTTATGTCAGAGAACAGACATATGACAAAAATCTACATCCAATCGTAAAACTACGTTCGTTCAATCAACTTCTCAAAAGATAATATAATACCTGGATATCTCATAGATACACCTGTTTCACATTGTATTCTCTTGAAATCTAAAGTAAGATTGTCAATTGAAATACTGTAAAAAAGAATCGTTTCTACGAATCGTAAGAATACTCATGAACGAAAGGTTGGTGCTCGTGGTTAAAAAGCGCGCGCGTACGGCCGTATTTCTCTGTTTTGATTTCGGACAGCGAGCGCGCAGACAGCAAGAGTGGACTTGAAAATAACCCACGGCAGGAGAAGGCCCGTCTATTAATAGTGAAGAGTGAGAGTATCTTTGTCGTGCGTGTTCGGCAGCGTCCCCGACGGTTTCGCAGCGAAATTCGTCAGTCGATTTACCGTTCCGCGATACATTCCTCGCACGTACACGCCGGGGAAACGCGTAACTCGATCGGAACACGATGTTCCGCGCAAGTTTGCGTCCGTACCCGGCAACCGTCGTTGTCTGTTGAATTTCCCTTTTGCTTGGCGTTGGCGGATAGGCGAAAAAACCTCGAGAAACTAGAGAATCTGATATACAGAGAGTCAGAGGGCAGGTTGAATTAAAACCAAAAGAGAAGGTACTGGTTGTAACGCGAAATCGAGAGGTGTGCTGTGTCGGATGCGAACGGAAGATTCTTCGAAGGTTCCACGAGTTTGGCTTTACCTATAGAGACGAACTGGAAGGAAGTTAAAACCACATTCGAGTGATTCTAAATAAAGAACTATGCGAAGCAGTGGATGAGCAGTGGGGCGGAGCTGGCTGCGAGAGGGAATATGCGGTGAGTAAGAATGGTACAGCGAGCCGCATGCAGCATCGAGGCGAACACATTCTCTAATGGCGTACGGATCAGCGACCGGGAAGGAAGAACGTCGGACGTCGTCGCGACGGAAGCGTCCGTAGACCACAAGTCGCGTAACGTTCACGAGGCAGGACGTGGGAACGCGAGATTCTCCTTGTTCAAGTGGTTCAAACGGTCCGGTAATCGCGAATCAACGGTGGACAAAAGGCGAAAAACCATCGATAAATACGGAGATAATGAAAACGGCCGGCAACGAAGCGTATCGTCGAGCGCGGAAAGCGTAGACACATTTTATAGTACCACCACGGTTCGTAGTTTTGCCTTTCACACTGGCACCTTGAGCAGTTACAATGGATTATCGTTAGACATACTAGAGCAAGCGGCCGAAGTTGGCCCCTTCGCGGCTGGAGCTTCGAAGGTTGCAGTTGGCAACAAAGAGAACGAGTTAGCGGATGTTGCCTGCACGCTACCTACGAACGCTCATTCTCATAGAAGAGACATAACCGCGAGATACTCGCTACAGCCGTCGACTACCTTCAATTCCTGCGGAAATTTGCCGCTTCCCGATCGACGATTGTTGGAATCGTTGAGAAGGCTAGACGATCGAAAGAATCATTACAGCGTAAACTCCACCCGTAGAAGGGTACACGTGAAGGGGAAACGACGCGCACCGAATCCTCCAGTGACTTCGATCAAAGCAACAGAGGTAGATGCACGCGAAACATCGAGGAACAGCAGCAGGCGAAAGCGACGCGCGCCGAAACCACCGGAGAAGATCGTCGATAGTAATTCGCCTGAGAAAAAGTGCGAGAATCAGATTACCGATGGCGGAATGGACGTAGAAAAACCAGCAGACACCGAAGACGCGCAAACTCTGAGCAACGACACGCTAGTCCTTCAAGGAGGCGTTCTAATGCCGAAAAGGGAATTGAAACGAAGTACGAAGGAGAAGAACACGAAGGACACGAGTGCCAGTTCGTCGGACATCGCTGTTCTTCAAGACAACCAGACTGTGGCGCCCGGTATTGGGACTCTGAGCACCGCCATGCCACGACCTTGGTATAAACGGAGCGTCTTCGAACATTCTCGGGATTCCGGAGCGTCCAGGAGGGGCGATGTCCTCCGGGGGCCAACAAGCTCGACGATCGAAATAAAAGAAGAATGTGCTGCCACGAACACGGCTTCTTCCACGAGCTACTCCGTGGACGCGTCTTTGTCTAGGCGGAGCTTCTTCCATCGTGGCGGACAAACGGAGGATAGGAAGAAGGAAGCAAAACGAAGATCCGGCCTGTCGATTTTAACGAACATCAGCGAACTTGACAAAGAAGCCGCAGCGATCGTACAAGAGGAACAAGCACGAGCGAGAGCCTCTATGCTATTGAAATCTTCGAAATTCGTAGATGCTTTCGAGAAAAGGAACGATATGAACGAGGAGCTCGTTCAAGACATCGTCACGTCGGCAATGGAAAGTTCGTCGCCCAGACGTGGCACGCGAGCTCTGATTTCCAAGTTCAACGCCATCAGTAACATAACCAAGGTCACGGTGAATGCCAATTTCTTCGCAAGGAACGCCAGGGACCAGCAGCCGGCAAAGTTCGAACGAGACGTAGTGAGAAATGCGAAGGCCTTCGAGCATGCCAACGATTGGAAGGATCATCCGAGATTTTCGGTTCCGTCTGCAAGCGGACAGACTAGTCACATCGAAAAAGATATATCTAGATACTTTCCACCACAACAGAAGACATCTAGAAATCGGTCAGAGAATACGGAAATGGGTGAGAAAGTTTCGGGAGCAAAGGGTAGTTCGATCAAGGAGCAGAGCGATCGACTGGTCAGTGAAACTTCCAACAGAATATCGTTCTTGCAGAGTCAACTGGCTGCAAATAGAATGAACGATCAGGTCGCTCAGAAGGATAGCGCGATGTCCGTAATGGAAGAAAAAATTAGATCCAGACAGGAAGTCCTCGGTGAAAAGAAGGAAAAGGAAACAAAAGCGAATAACGAGGACCAACGAAGACCCTTGTTTCCTCGTAGCTCCGTGGAAGCTAAGGAACACACAACTTTAAACATCTTTGAGGAACCAAAGAAGCTGGACAGACAACGTATCGATGGCGTTCAAAAAGAATTCTCGGATATATTCGACGAGATCGACAAGCAATTGCGTATGAAAGAGTTGGAGCTTATTGATCGTAGGGCGACCCGCACAAACGCGACAGCCACTAATCAGAGAAGCAAAGTTCACGAGGAAGAAGCCGGAATATCAAGTAAGGTAACTAAAGTGCTCGATATCCTGGTCGAGGCGGAGAAAGACGCCAAGACAAAGAGCGGCATACTGCCAGAAAAATCGATAGCCGTCGAGGATACCTTTCGTCCGACCGAACCGAACGCGAAAACGAAATCGACTAAGACCAGGTCACCGTTATTGAACACCATCGAGGATCCAATTACAACGGATTTAAAGGAGATGTTGAAGGAAATGAAACACTCGTTACCAAAGCGTTCGAAGCCGGGCAAGATTGTGACACGTAACACCGACGTGACTGAGAAACTGGCTCCGGAAAAAGAGGTAGCGGCTGGCCCTAGCAAGACTACGTATTTCGTTTCCGCTGTAACGAAGGTCCAGAATATAGCGCTGCAAAATGATTACGAGCCCGACAAACAGAAGGTATCGTGTTCCGTACAAACTAGTGGAAATATACGAAGATTGAATCAGCCTTCTACATCCGCGGAACAACCGTCCACCTCGGGTTGGAAACAAGAAAACGTCCTATACAAAACATCCGGGAAGAATTTAGGTGGTTCAGGATTGGTGAAAAATACGTTCCAGCTCATACGACCACGAGATTTTGCTGAAATCGAAGCAACAAAAACGACGAGAACACCCGCGTTCAACGAAAACACTTACGCCAATGTGATCGAACAATCGATCTACGCGAATGCACGTGTTACTCCCTCGCCCAAACATACCGGTTCCGAGCGAAATATCGTTACGAAAATTGATAATACCAGTGAAATGCCGAAAACACCGCCCGTAATTGAACGAAAATTCATTACGAAGGAAGATACGTTCGAAGGTAGTGAAGAAGGTAACTTTGATTTAGTTTATTGTCCTAGATAGTTGCGGGATTTTCTGAATGAATCATTTGTCTAAATTTATTGCTTAATGTCACGCGTTTTTCCCTGCTACCATTTTAACGCTTGTGCTTTCCCTGTGTTTGCGACAGATGACAATTCAGCGGAAAAGAATATGAACACGCTGGCCATAAACCGATTACTCAGAAAGCTAGAAGCGGCTATTGCATCTGGCCATCACCAACAAGCGGCTGGTTTAGCAAAGGAACTAGCACGGCTTAAGATCCATTGTTCCGTGATTCGGCAACGATCAGCCCGTCTCAAAGATCAGTTGATTAAAGTCAATATGTACATTGAGGACAAGCTTGCCCACCAGGGACCGATACCACTTCAGGTAAATAGCGTTACCTACTCAAATCAAGATGGCCGAGGTTTGCCAATCCATATGACGATATTAAATGCTGTACTAAGCCCAAATATAATAACAGCTACCCAGCAGAATGACGGTGGCCGAGTTGAAAGCAAAGATACACACGGAATTCGAGATACCAACGAACGTGCAACGATGGATCATTGGTAAAAATTTAGCGGATCGCGATGAGGCGACTCTAAACGAATTACAGGCTGTAAATGGCTCTCCGATATTTTTGTACCTCGTGGCTCCAGGTAATGATAATAATAATAGGTAAGCTAATAAAATAAATAATAATAATAACAATAAGCAAATCAATAAGTGCATAATGGAATACATTTAATAATTAATTGGTTGCAGAATTAAGACCTGAAAATATGGTACGAGTGGAGAAAGATAATGCTGCAGAGGAAGTATCAAATGTGATAAACGATGATACAAGCACGTCTGCGGAAGTGTTACAAATTGTGGAAGAAGATCCCGAAGAAGTCAAAGAACCTCAGGTACTAAAAAATTTCTAGAAATTTGTTTACCTTTTTTATATAGAAATATTTTCTATAAAGTATAAAAAAAATTACAGGGGACAGAGGAGAGAAATACGCCAGTGGAAGTGAAGATGGATAGATACGAGGAATTAATTTCTTTGGAAAACTGTGACGTCATACCGAACTCCGAACCGATCGAATGTCCCGTATGCTTTGTTACATACGGTCCTCGTGAAGGAGTGATTTTGAGGGATTGTTTACATATGTTCTGCAGGTATACTATTAACTTTTGACTAAATTTGAAATAAAGTTATAACACATTATCGGCAAGTAATTTTTCCTAGGTCATGTATTGTTAATACGATTCGATACTGCGAAGAAGCCGAAGTGAAATGTCCTTACAGAGACTCACAATATACCTGTGAGTCTACTCTTCAAGAACGTGAAATTAAAGCTGTAAGTTAACCATCAAAATTTTGGTAAAATAAGTACTTAGAAAAAATTTAATACGATACGATTATTTAGCTCGTTGAACCAGAAATCTACCAGCAACATTTAGCCAAATCAATCGCTCAAGCGGAGAATAATGCTGGAAACAATGCGTTCCACTGTAAAACTCCTGACTGTCCTGGTTGGTGCATCTACGACGACGATGTGAACAACTTCCTGTGCCCTGTATGCGGCGCAAACAATTGTCTCACATGTCAGGTCGGAAAGCAAAACTTGATAATTATACTTCGTTCTTCAATAATGGAATTCAAATACTATATTGCATTAAAACAAATTAGAAAGAAATCTTTTCTCCATAGGCCATTCATACTGGTAAAAACTGCAAGCAGTATCAGCAAGAACTAAGATTATCAAAAGAAACGGATCAAGAATCGCGAAGAACCGCGGAGATGCTCGAGGAAATGGTAGACAGAGGTGAAGCACTCGCGTGTCCCACGTGTGCGGTTGTTCTGATGAAGAAATGGGGTTGCGATTGGTTACGCTGCTCAATGTGCAAGACCGAGATATGCTGGGTAACAAGAGGCCCGCGTTGGGGTCCAGGAGTGAGTAGTCGATACGTGACAATGTCATCATTCGATATTGAAATATTAATATATGCAGTTACGACTCGATTGTTTTGTTTTAATATTGATCGTACTTCGGCGGTTCGCAGGGAAAGGGGGACACGTCCGGAGGCTGTAGATGCGGAGAAAACGGAGTCAAGTGTCATCCTCGTTGCAATTACTGTCACTGAGAACCATCAGAAGATACAATTGCCGCAACGACGTACAAAGAACGGTGCATATAATGAAACAAAGGAACTGCAGTGCACCATTAACCAAAATATTTTTATACTGTTGTCAAAGTTATTGTATCGGGGCAAACCACTAGTCAAATGGATTGATATGTATTTAATAACGAGTTTGATAACCGATAAATCTGGCACTGATAAGTTACATGCGTATATGTCACACACACGCTGCTTGCTCAACGATTAACCTTATCGCGGAACCGTCCTTCATGGAACTGGAAGTAACAAGAAGTAATAAAGAGGTAGACACCTCAGTTTCCAACAATCTTTCTTATTTTTTGTAGTGATAAAGGGCACGGGAGAATAACTTGTAATGCTTCGTGTGCATCATAAACATATAATAAATTATAGATACAGGTAGCTTTGCAATTATACAGGCACCGATTGTTCACTTCTTATCGTTGGAGGTTGTCTCATTTGTACCGATCTGTTCCAGTCGTGTTACAAGTGTCGTCTGATGATGTGTGAGTTGTCGATTCAGGTTAAGGCCTCCTGCATTCTGTAATGTTTGAACCAAACCTAGCTGCGCCGTTATAATATCCATTTCTCCGTATCTCAGAAAATCATCGTAGCTCAAGACTTGTCCTTCCAATACTCCCCCTGCAAAAATATCAACTGACTAATAAAATCGCTCTGCAATCATATTTCCATATTACGTACCTATTATGAACATTTTCTTGCTTTTCTTGATAATCTTTTCTAAAGCAATCATGTTTATTTCAGGACTGAACACAAACGAAGTGTACTTGCTAACTAACGGGGCAAGAGCCTCGTAACGTGAATTCTTAATGACATAGTTTATAATACGAGGCCCATAATACTTGTAGTGCATATTTTCCCTGAAAAGTGCAACTCGAACGTCGAATATATCCAGCTGCTTCATACTGTTTACGTGCAAGCAACCAATCATTTTAGAATTGTCAAACCAATTACGAACTTCCCTCGCTATTATTTGATCGTAAGGGCCCAACTGTTTCTCGACTTCTACCTTTTGTGAGTCAATACAAAATTGTTCCAGAGTTTTATCTTTGTTGGGATTGACAAAGAACGGCGTTAAAAGAGTGTTCAATACTCTTTTCTTAAAATATATTTTCGGTTTTTTAATGTTTATCTTTCCCCTGTAACGCTTTTGTTGGTACAGTAATTGATTCGGAGTTAACTGAAGTGCTAGAACAGAAGAAACATATATTGTACTTGTAATGAAGATAAATTCCTTTGTCGTCTATTTAATTAATGTACCATACCGTAACTCACCCAAGTTTGGCAACATGCTGTTTGTATCGAACGTTGCTTCTCTTGGATATAAATTAAAATTTGCAAGAAAATTTTCGCGTTATAAAATTTATAATCGAATATATTTTAAGAGTCTAATGAATATCAATAACAGTTCCAGTTTCGTTAAATTATCGGTTATTCAACTTACACATTGCTTATATTACGTGCATAGTTTTATTTTAAAAATAGATACATGATCGGTACGAATTAAAGACAAATACAAAAATTATATAAGTATATATATATACAGAATAAATTTTTTTGTTTTGCAATGATATAAGGCACTTTGGAACAAATCATACATATTTAAGTACATAATATATATGTGTGTAAGTACATGTACGAGCGCACGTGCAATGAGTGTTAAGATGTGTATATTTCGTGTATAATATGTGTTTTCTAGGTGTTATGCACAAGTATGTTTATGTATATCTTGAATTCCGTATCTACGTTATAAATTCCCTTTTTTATATTATGCGATATAATTAATCGTTCCACTGCAATAATTACTGGATTCGTGACGAGCTTCTATACTATCACCGAAATTGAGCGATTTCCTATTCTTTCCTAATCGAAGCATCGAACGTATGCCACCTTTCTTTCGCGAACGCTTATATCGATCATCTAAAGCTGAATTGAGAGATGCTTGTTTCACATCCCCCCGACTATTTGGAAAACCCTTGCGATCGTCTTTAAAATTATTGCTACTCCTTATCTCTCCATGTACATCGTCGACAAGCCAATGTTTCCTCGGTGACGTATATTTATTATTACATCCAGGTATAGTGTATACGTATTCTGACTGAGCAGGATCCACGGACTTTTCGTATCGTTTCATACTACTCTCACTGGCCGTTCTACCGTCAGTAGTGCCTTTATTTTTATTCTTATCGTAAATGTCCGATTTACACCCTCGTTTAGTCGAATCCTCCGATTCAATCGATGGATTCGAATGTTTCTGATTGGTCTGTTCCTGATTCTTATTTTCGCGCCCTTCCCGTAATTTTTTATTTCTCTTATAAGTATCTGTGTTCTTGGCATCTAAGGCGGCATGTCGCTTCTCCGACATACTCTGTCTACCTAAAGCGTCGCGCGAAAACTTATTGGAAGAGGAATTAAATTCCTCCAAGGATAATTGACTATCGTACGTTGGGTCTCCGGAATACTGACTATCTTTATCGTCTGTGTTTCGTTTAGCTTCATTGCACTGTGGGTCATTGGAGTCTTCTAGCAATACTGGTTCCGCGCGATCGTCGCGCTGTCCTATCGTAATCTTCTTCACGTTACTAGCAGATTCTATCCACGTTTTATTGGTAGCGATGCAGTAACTTTCGTTCCTTAAACTATTCTTATTATATTGTTCGGTTAATCTATCGATAACTGGATTCCATGGAGAGGCGGTCACACAAGACAATAATCCGCCATTGTCCAAGATGTCTGACTGGGAATTCAAATTGTTTTTTTCTTTTACTCTGCCTTCATTGCCTTTCGTAGAATCAGAAATATATATACTATTAGCTGACTCCAGTTTACAATGAGAAGACAAATTCTCTGATAAATTTTTATCATTTCCATCGTACGAAGATATCCTCCTGGCTATTGTAAGAGTGATCACTCCAGTTACAGAACTGTTTGTATTGAGCATCGCTCTTCTCAATGTCTCCATTGCATCTGAATTTGATAATCCTAATAATGACACCCCATTAACATTGAGCAATTGATCATTGGTCCTCAATCTCCCATCCCTTGAGGCTGCACCCCCATGAAGGACACTTTTAATAAAAATTCCTAGATCCATGTTAGTGTTTTCATCTGTGTTAGTAGTCTTTCCCTTAACACTAACACCTAGTCCTGCTTTCTCTGAATCGTGTACTGGTATGTCTAAAGTTAAAATCATGCGATTTTTACGTGGTGATAAAACAATATCTTCTGATGTAGACTTCACTGGTTTAAAAGTGCACTTATCATAGTTATGGGTATTAAGTTTATCTTGCACTTCGGTATTCTTTTTCTTCGGCGATGTATTCGATGCATTCCAATATTTTGAATTATCTGTAGCTTCTAAGGCTTGACTCGTAGAAGTACCATGAGAATGAGAGTCTGGAATACTAGAGGAGATTTCTTCCTGGCGCGATACCACCATCCTTACCTTCCCACCAGGTAGAATACTTCTGAGAAGTGAAACCACTTCTGCTTGACTTTTACCAGTCATTTCTTTATTATTTACTTCCAACAGCCTATCCCCAGATCTTAATCTACCATCTTCAACTGCAGCACCTTTTGGTAATATATTTTTAATATATATTGGACAATGCCCTCCTGCAGGATTGTCGCGTGTTGTGACACTAAATCCAAGACCATTGCTGCCTTTTGTTAATTCTATCTCTATCATACGTCCAATCTTACGGGTGTTAGCTGTCTGCAGCAAATTGTAATTACTGCATTGAAGTCTTTTAACATTATCGTCAATTTCCTTTTCTGATCCTACGCTAGTATTGCCATGATTTTTATGCAATGATTTTTCTTGCGGCTTCTTATGTTTTACTATGGAAATTTGCAAACATGGTTCTGTCATACAGGTACGAAAGATCTCTTGCACTTTAAAAAATGGTATATGCAATAGATTGTGTCCATTTATTTTAATGATCTTATCATGCAGGTCAATTTGCCCATCTCTAGCAATTCTGCCATTAGGCTCAATACCTTCGACTCTAAGCCCTTGATCATTACCCAATAAATCATAACATGGCACCACATGAAGCCCCAGTGGCCCTGCTTCATTCTTTATCACAATTTCTCTAATTTCTCCTTGATCTCCTGGTTCTATATTAGCATTTGCATACTTAAATGACACTTTGGCATCTTGTCCCAGTGGCTCTCTACGCCGAGATTCTCTGGGAAGGGACTGAGCAGAATATGTGGTTAAACAAGGTTCTCTGGTTGACAATGCATGCATTGACAATCTTTTGGTGCTTTCCCTTTTAATACCGCTTATAGAAATGGAGGAATGTGCATCAATTGTATAAGGTGGTTCTTTACTATCTGGATGGAAAAAGTCTGGGCTATTAGTACCAACTGAACTTGCCCCATCACCACCAGCATGCGTAACGTCAGAATTAACAAAATGAGCAACAATCTGTTCTCTGTCATCAGCTACATCACATAACCTATCATCTGGATCCAGGAGACCACCTCCAGTTAAGGAGGACAAACTATTTATAGTTAATGCACTATCATTTTTTCCAGTTGCCTTTTTATATCTTAAAGTAGCCTCATGCATTAAATCTTTAACCAGTAGGGTTCCATCCCCACAAGGAACCACCACTCTAACGTTGTCGAAACACACAGTTACCTTCATGCTCGTTCCGATTTCATATTATCTTGTTATACGTTTACGGGCACGTATTGATTATTTCTAATACAATAGTATACTTAAAATTCTCTTTAAGGGTTTAGAAGTCGAATATGATGGATGAAGTGCACGTGTTGTGAAATATATAAAATTATAAATTTTATTTCGTATAATACGATTATCTTCTATTATCTGTCGTGTACTTCCATATTCCGATAATGAATCACCGACATCACACACTGGACACTTTATTCTTTTTATTGTCGGTTATATTTCTTTAAAACCTACGTATATACACGTAAATTAAGTAGACATACTCGAAAGAAAAAAAAATTGTCACGACTGATAAGGCGGACGCGTACGCCCAACTTTATCACAACATCAAATATGCGGAACAGACGCACTCGCCATTACCACATTTTATTCCACTATTCCTTCTGGCAAACCAACGGAAAGTAAGAAACATGGCGATACAAGCAGTGTGGCCAACAAAATAACCCGTACCGCTTCCAGTTTCCACATTCATCTTAACCATAATAAGGAAAAAATGGCATCAATACTTACCTTTCTTCATGAAATGAGCCATTACTTAATTGTATTATTCTCGAGACAAATGCAACAAAATGGTTCATACATAAATTTTATATCTTTTTCACTCATTAACTCGCATCCTTATTTATACACTGGTCACACTACAATGGTTCATGTCCACTGGTTCTTGTTTAACCTCTAAACTTAAAGGCTGTGTTACAATCAACTGTATTTTCATCGATTTAACAATAAGCTTACCTTCAATTTGCGAATAACTTGTCTACAATAGCGTTACGTGACACTGACTTGCATTTCACAAGGCTTATTTTTGCAAATTCACACAAGATTATGGTTACAGCTATTTATGTATACCTTACTGAATTAATATAAAGACAAACGGACAATTATGCTCAATACAATGGACCAATTCATTAATACAATTCAATAGTTACCTAACCAAACCTTACGTAGATTTTGAAACGTCAAGTTCTACAGAAAATTTTTAGTGATTGAACTCACTTTTTCATTACGTCATTATCAACTGATAGCACAATAGAACACGAATATCCTTAATTTTGCAAAAAAACATGAAGTGGTTTAATGGTAGCATCAATGAAGCAGTGGCAACATCAAAATCAAGGAAAGCAATTTTTGTCGTTTTCATCGAAGGTATATATTTGTAATGTTAGGTTAAGGTATTATTTAATCTGTTATTACTTGTTTTTCGTCTGAATTGTTTTTCATTTCATTTAATTAGTAACATACTTACAGATTATCTTTTATTTTCAAATCCTATTATAATAATTATGTTTTGTTTGTATCATGAATGTTATATGACAAATAGCCTTGTCATCTATTTACAGGTAAAGATGACACATCTGCACAAGTTGCTGAAGCAATCAATGCTACAGAAGTTTCTTGCCGCTTGGAACAGGAAGATTTTGTAGCAATTCGATTGGAAAGTGGATCTGAAACCTACAGATTCTTTGCTCAGATTTGTATCCTTTGATAAAATAAGTCAAGTTCAAATTTCAACAAAATTCTGTATTTTCCTAAGTATTTTTCAACAGATCAATTGGTACCTGTACCATCCCTATTCTTCATTGGTGAAAATGGTGCACCTCTGGAAATTATTGCTGGCACCACAACAGCAGCTGATATAGCTACTAAAATTGACTTAATTTTAACAAAAGTAGGAAAAAATAAAAATGCATCTGTCAATCTGATAGATGCAGAACAAAAAGCTACTATGGCCAGTGGTGCTACTAATGCTAATATGAAAATTGACGTAGATAAAAATAATGATAACATACCAAATTCAAGCAGAGAAGTACCATTAAATCAAGCTACATCAGAGGATAAGGATAATAATGTAATTAAGAACGATATTAAGGAAGAACCATCCACAAGCTTAAAAACTAGCGAACCATCAGAACCAGTCAATGAAACAAAGGAGACACCTACCAAAGAACTAACACCAGAAGTATGGTTACATAAAGATTTTTTATTTAAAGCATTATAATAAAAAGAAAATTAAAATATTGTGTATCTTTAGGAAAAAATAAAAAAAGCACAACAGCTAATAGAATTACAAAGAAAACAGCGTATGGAAGAGGAGGAAAAGGAAAGTAGACAAAGTGAAATAGAACGTCGTAAAATCGGTCGTGACGTACAAAAAATGCGGCAAAAACAGCAGGATCTAGAAATGAAACAAGCTTATGAAGAGAGAATGAGAGAGAAAGCTGCTGAAGCAGCAGCTCGGGAGAAAGTTTTGCAACAAATTGCTCAGGATAAATTAGAGAGAAAACAAAAAGCAATGCAGCAGGTTTGTATGTTCTTTTCCGGAAAAAACTCATAAAATTAATTTTTTTATATGTAGAAAAAATGTATCCTTGTCAAATGTAGCAACAAGAACAACAACAAGAACAGCAACAAAGTCAACAACAATGTAACAACTCAGAACCATCTGAACCACCGATATCTACGGCAACTGTCAGTAGAATACAATTCCGATTGCCATCTGGCAATCCTTATATCGCCCAGTTTGAACCATCAAGTACTTTGCGTGATTTGCGTACTTACGTTGTTCAGAATATTAATTTACCATTCCGTCAATTTGCGATGTCTACCTCCTTTCCAAGACGGGAATTAATGCATGAAGATGACGATAAAACTCTTTTAGAATTGGAACTGGTTCCTACAGCAGTTATCCTAATCCTGCCTTTGAAAAACGTAATTTCAGTTTATACTTTGATGAAATATTCACATTCTTCATCGTATTCGCGAGATGCTTTATTATTGTCGATTTATTATTTCAGTCGACCGTTACAACAACTGTGACATCTACACAAGATGTTGGTATTTTACCACGGTTCGTTTGGTCCACTTTTTCAATTTTCACAGCTGTGTACTATTACGTGATAGGATATTTTACCGGAGGTACACGCAATAATACACCGAAACAACCAAATAACTCTACTGAAAATAACGATTCAGAAGACAAAGCATCTGGTACAGTTAAAAATCTTCAGAATGTTGCCAGTTCATCAGGGTAGGTTTCACGTTTCATGTTTATGAGGATATTTATGTAAATGAAATACGGACATAGGCGATAACGATTTATGACATTTAGTTTGGTTAGAAGATATTTGGGTAATCAAGGAAGTACAACCATCAAAACTGAAGGAAATGTACATAGACTACAATCAGGTGGGGATGATAATGATGAAAATAATACATGGAACGGTAATTCAACGCAACAAATGTAGATTATTATAAATCAATAAAGTTCTAATGAGCTTTACTTTGTTTCACTAATCAGAATTTTAGATATGCAACAGAAACGATATCTTCGATAAAAAGTATATTTTATTAAACTTTTATATCTTTCTGTTCTGTCGCACTGCAATCAAGTGTTACGTCGTTATAATCACGATATCAATTATCAATTACGATAACACGTTAGGTAACGAATCATTTTATTTAAACAGGAAAGTTTACTTATCATCTTATTAAATGTTAAGTCGATAATATACTTTAATAAGTTACAAATGATATAAGGACCAAACGCAGTTTTCCAACTACTATATGACAGATAAGCATACATCCCGAAAAGGATATGGAATATACATCCTTATATTCGTAGTACGAGTATTGAACTTCTTGTGGGTTTTAAGTTACATTATATATGCTTTGAGATTTCCTCTTCAAATAAAAATTATTTTGTTTTATCACATTAATCAAAGTTATGATATATTTTCTGGTAACAAGAATTGTACTAAGAATAGTGATAACGTTAAGTTTTATTTTACAATAAAAAGCAAGATGTATCGATTATATAGAAAGCTTTTATTCTGTTATTATATAAATAATAAAAATATATATATAAAATTTACACAAATCCTGAGTTTTCCTGTTGTTACACTCTGTCAGAAACATCTTAAGTTCATTGCTTTTCGGTTCTGTGCGGCGTATAATTAATGGCGCCAAGTAGTTGGTAAGATGATACACGACAGTTTATTACAACGGTGAGAACATGGAATCATGACGTGTGATTTTTCGTCTGACGAAATATGATTCCAAAAATATGTTCAAGGAAACGATGGAAGACAAATGCCAGAGAAGTGTCTCGACCGTTTCATTTTGCGGTTGACACGTTCGAAGGAATCGATAATTTACACCCTTGCTACCTTGATGCTATCGATTGTGGCACCAATTAAGCGTAAAATTAACAAACATTTTGGCTGACTTGTTTCTTCAGAGGTGTCAGCTTTCTGGCAACGTAACGTATTGCAGAACATGCTAGAGGAGTGTCGTTTAAGTAATGTGATCTTACGGACACACCTACTAGTCCTTTCCTTTTACTGTCTACTATATTCGATCACAATGTATTCCTCATACTTGAAGATATAAAATTCGAAATTGTTTTATACCGTTCTTCCTTTCTTATGTTGCACCGAATCAAAACGTAAGAAAATTAATATAAATCAAACGCGATGGATATAAATAAATTTGAATCAGAATTAACTCCAAGCCAATATCATCTGGTTCTGATTTATTCAGAAGAATCACAATTTGGCTAGCTGAAGTGTGAAACAAATTTCTGCAGTGTATTTCGTTGGTTCGCATAATCGTAGCCAAGTTTCGCATCTGTCAACAGTTTTTGTATCATTCTATCATCCCTATCATCGTTCTGTTAATGTAAACAATTGTGCGTCTAATAATCTCGTTAAATGTATGAACGATTGTACACTGACTTTGCCATATAGGTAAATGACAAACTTATCGCGTATTTCGAATTACGGGAATTCAAATTTCTGTAGAATCGTAATACAGGCCTAATAATACATTTAAGACATTCAATTTATCATCCCGGTCATTATATGCAAATTTGCAGCTATACACGCGTGTTACATATATTTTGCATCTACTATCTACAATTCCTCTGTTTTCCTTGTTTGAATATAACTCGTCGTACTGTCATCGAATTATTAAAATATTAAAAAGAAATTAATCGTTCGTATTTTCCAAATTGAAATGACGTTCGACATAATCAGGGTATTTCTAGATTCATATTCGATGCGGATGAAACAGATTGAAAATTGATATCAAACTGCGTTCGCTTTCTGTCAAGACAGTTATTAAACAGCGTTTCATGGCGGTGACAGAAATTTATGGGTACCTCATTACCACCGTTTAGTGACTGCTACCGTCTCGCTGTACGAGATCATTAGGGGCTCCTTTCAGAAACGCACGTGCTTGCCAAGAACCGCCCAAACTTACATAGGATTGGTTGAACATACAATGACGTCATGAGCACGTGGCTTTTCGTCGCCGCCTCGAAGAACGAAGAATTTGACTTGGTTGCCAAAAAAAATATTGTTGGACATCGCGAGCAACCCCGACAATCAGTCGCTGGTTTCGACTCTAATCCCGCGAACGGATCACGGATATCTATGAATGATCTGAATCGATCTCGTACTTGCAACTTCATTACTCACATCATTCTGTTTTTCATAGAATAAAATCAAAAATGTTTCGTTAATTACCGGCGAATCAAATTTGAGAACCATTGTACGAACAGGTAGTGATTGTGATGCGATGGTGATAAGCATAGTGAAGACATGTGCAGTGATTTATAAAGGATCGGTTCTTAAAGTACCACTAGATACGTATCTTTGAAGTACTTTGAAGTGGATATCTAATCGATCGGAACATCGAACCGAGATCTAAATGATAGCGACAGGCATTTGAGAACGATCGAGAAATTTAGAATGTCGGAAGAACACGCGAAAACGTCGGAAAGCAATAGAGAATCGATGGAATTGAACGAAAGTCCGAAAGTATGCTCCTTCAGTATCGAAAGTCTTTTAGCGCCAAGTAAGAAACCTGTCGAAGAGGAAACTCGCGTATCAATTCAGACCGAAACGTATTTGCAAGGTCACGAATGTAAGTTCGTTCAAAATTTCCGTTTCATTCTACGAAGATTAATGAAGCAAATTAAAAAAAAAAAAAAATGAAATTCATTTAAATAGCAAATGATTCGGAGGAACGGAAATTGATAGCGCCAGATTCCTCCATGTCTATGGCAGAAGAAATCGAATTTAACGATGTGGATCTGGTTTGCTCGACCCCTGAACCAGAAATGTGTTATGGTAAGCTGAATTGAAAATTTTATGCCCGCATTACAATTGATTTGCAATGAAAATTAATTGAAATGCATTAGAGCGATTCTACTGAAACAAAGAAGAACGTCGGTTTTAACATTTACGATAAAATTAAATGTTTCCACAAACATTTATCAGTTAAACGTATCCAAATGAAATCATTATAAAATCGCGTTTGCGATACTCGATTTAATGACAGACACTGTTTTGCAAGATTATACGGCGTAACTCAACAAATTATACAGGTGTTGCGCACTTGTATTTACTTTGTCAAATTACTTGGTTAATAAAGGCATGTATATAGGTATATATATAAAGATATATGTTGGTTATATATTGTATGAAAACACAGAGGTAAAAGCTCGGAAAATGTCTTAATTCAACAAACAGCAAACTATCGAGTTATTTCAGTTGAAAGTCTATTATTTAAAATATCTTATCGTATCTGTTGTGTATTTATATTTCCTTAAATTGCACGGCCAACCAAAATATCTGAATAGTACAATAAAGAAGTCGGTATTAAAATAATACCGTGCCAATCATTCGAAAACACGCGATGATTCTTTTAAAGTCTTAATCATTCGTTGCGCTGCCATCGTTTTAAGTTTTAATTGTCACTCATTACCTAGAGATTCCTCATTAAAACTCTAAGTAAGTAATCAATAAAACATGTCGTAAAATCCGTAATATACGTTGACGCAAACATTCCGATGTCAACGCGAAACACTAAAATTACTTTGTATGCCAACTTTGCAGTTATTACACGTTGCGTAGTAATGGGTAATTGTTTCCACTTAATTCGGATATTGTTACCAACGTGAAAGGGAGTAATTGTTACAGAATCCACATGCTTCCTTCACGTGGTAACAAATTCGTAAGTTTGCGCGGACGACTGTGAGTTTGATCCATTACTTCCTGCAGGGTCCACGCCCACTCAATGTTCCTGCTCTTCGTTCACTATTTATCTGTCTCCTGCTAATTCTGCCATGGAAATGCGGCAAAATGTGTCTTCGTATCCCTACCGTACAGAATGTACAAAAACATACACCATGAACGGATAACATTCGGCGATATCTTATGGGTTGATCCTATTTGGCTTCCATTTCCAGCGTTAATAAGAAATTCTTGACATATTTTAATCTCTCGATGCATCTTTTAGTTACGACTGTATTACGATCTTTATAGCGAATCAATTCCTTAGAGTTACAGATTCGGTTCATACAGAATATCCATTTACTGGATTGCTGTTATTATATGTCCACGCCATAATGTACGAAGAGGCATCGATAGTTGGCTCGGCTCAATTCCATTTTACCAAGAGTGTTTTAGATTCTCGACGACTAATTTCCACCAAGGGCCCTTGTCTTGTGTGATTTACGCAACGTAATGGTCACCGCGATAAATCCGAGATCTAAGGAAAGGACAATTCTCGTTTGCGCCGTGCTTTTCAACTGAGATATGTGAGACGTCGCGTCCAACTACAAAGCCGTCAACGCGACGCGTAAATCTTTGCAAAAGCTGCCTCGCGAACGAGTAAAGTCGTCCAAAAGATATTTTCCTTTTTTACCGACTCACTTTTACGATTTTTAATAAACGATTTATTTGGTCGTTTCTTCAATATGTAATATATCTTGCAATTGTCTATCAGATACAGCAATTATAGTAAAGATATCGTCATCGTTGAATACCAAACGTATAATGGTCTAATTCGAGACTCAAAATCATTTTCAATTCCTTGAAGAGTAAAACGAGACATCTTTCGTTGAAATCTCTGCAGTCTACGATATTAATCTAAGTGAACGATGGTTTAGATCATGACAAAAGATCTAGCCATCTGTCTATTCTGAAGCGTCCAATGGGTATGACTTACGCGTGTGGATTAATTATCCTGGTAGTTGGCCACGAGTGTGAAATCGTGCAACGCCGAACGAATGAAAATTAGCCACGTTTTATCGCGCATTTCTACTCGTGCTCTCACCATTCATCACAGAATAATTAGGAGACAAGTTCACCGCAGCTCGCAGCAATTAGGTAAACTAGAGGGCGTGGTGTTCTATTTCGGCTCGCTGTGCTCCTCGTCGGCTTCCACCGCACGCTTCTTCACGTTTTAAGCTCCTTTTTGCACCGTAGCCTTCCACGCCAACCCTTTCTTCCCTCTTCTTCTTCTTCTTCTTCTTCTTCTTCGCGGAGCTCGTTCGTCAATGCAACCGAGTCAGAAAGTCGACGACAAATGAGCCGCGCGAGCACCCTCCGAAAATATTTTTCTCTTCCGCTCGTTCAGATCTTTTCCGGAAAAGAATGTTAGCTTTTCTTTCAACGGAAGGTGTGAAACCTCCGTTAGAAAAAAAATTCCCGAAACGTTTCGTTAGACAAAATTACAAAATAATTTCCTATAGGTAATTCTGTAAAGAGAAGAGTAAGATGGATTTAATTCTTTATTAATTGCAATGTCCACAGGCATCGTGCTAATACAACAGATATAGCCGTTCAAATCTAAAATGTAAACACGTGCTACTTGTAGCCTTTGATATTATTATCTGCGCATACTGTTTCCCAGCATTCGAGTTGGAATCCTTCCTTAATTTACACGTGCACAAGCATGCACGTCGTACGACGTGGTTCACGTCGAGTGAATTAGAGGCGGTACGGTTTTAGCCGACGATTCTGTAGTACGGGAGAGAAGAGAAGTCTCGAAAAACGCGCGAGAAACGCGACAATTACGTCGCCATCTGACAATTAGTAGCCGGTAAACGACACTCTGCGGTCCCGGTAACCACGCCGCAAATACTTTTTTCGAGATATTTATTGCACCTCTGACTGCAAGGGTTGCTCGAGCCGATCCATTCTTCTTGCAAAGGAGGAAGCTTTTGTCATCGATTTATCGATGCCAAAATAACAGGTTCTCTTCACGTTTGATACAGTGATAGATGAGGTCTAATCTCTTCAACGTGCTTGTTTCAAGACATTCAATACAGATGAGATGCTAATTATATTCTAACGACACGAACAACCGAGCAATTTGATCCTGTTATTCAAGGGATTTAAGGGATTTTGTATTAATTTTTACTATACATATATATATATGTATAGTAAATACTAATAATACATAATACATAATAATACATAATATATATAGTATATGTATAATGTATTATTTCTAAAGGTGATAAAATAGGGTACAGTATGCGTATGCTATGACACGAATGGTATCGCTGTGTCACGAGTTATACTTTTCTTTTTTGAAGTAACAGACATATATACATATATTCAACAGTGGAGCGTCGTGCTGCCAGGGTTTTTCGTCGGATGACGAATGGGCAGATAATTAGAAGATGATCCCCGCTACTTAGAACGCGATCCTGTTACCAGTCGACTAAAAGAGACCCCAAAGACATTCCTCATGGGCGAGGCGCGACGTCTTGTACCAGCGGCTTGTAAGCCCGGGATAAATATAAATATAAACAAGTTCGACGGGGAAAAAAAGTAACGAGATTGATGAGGAAAGAAATCTTAAAGGGGTAATTGGGTCTGGTTAAGTTAAAAAAAGACGGCGTTTTGTATCGTCTATGGTGCCGATCTCATTTAAAAGCAATTAAAATGAGAACAGGTCGCGTCACGGCACATAAACCACCGCTTTACAATTAATGATAGGCCTTTGTCATCGCACCAGTTGTTTAAATCTAGTCCCGTTTATTCCTGATCAAACATCGAATACGGTGTTATAGTTTATAATTCGCAGTTGTCTGCTATTTAATCTCGCATGAGGCACGTGTTATTAGAGCTCATTTAATTACGACGCGTTTTCATTCCGCTGAAGTAACATGACCAACGTCGCGCAATTATTCGATAATTACACGATAAGGAAACGTGGCTTAATTATCATTTCTCGCCCGATGTACTTCACAATACATATAGAAATAGTATAATCCTATCCACGATGTTACCAGAGGCGTGTACCAGCAGTAGCGGTGCCAACTCTACAACAGGTGTAGATAGAGACATTCAAGAAAAAAGTGACAGCGCTATTAGCGATGACGAAAGAAAGAAGAGGCCTCGTACGGCATTCACCGCGGCGCAAATTAAGTCATTAGAAGCAGAATTCGAGAGGAACAAATACCTAAGTGTGGCGAAAAGACTACAGCTCAGCAAAAGTCTGAAACTGACTGAAACTCAGGTACGTGTTACATAATTTATGTCGCTATTTATTCCAAAGATTTCCGGAACGGAAACTGATCTACCTAACGGTTTCATGCGGAGAAGAAAAATTACCACATTATATTTCATAATAATGAGAAGAACTGGAGCTACTAAATAAGATTCCCCTGTGATTAAAGGGAAACACATTTCGTTGAAGTTGCTTCGAACAAGATGCACACCACACAATAAATTGCGATAACGTCTCAGACTTCCGTAGCCTAAGGGCACCTGAAATAGTTTAAGTTCCATGTATCCCGAGTTCCTCAAATTCAACCGGGCATTGAATTATGGCTCTAAAGGTCACCATCTGTATAGGCGCCAGATTGTGGCGCCATGGGGGAAGATCGCCCTTTAGGACCAATTAGCACTTATACGCCCTTTCTTCTCGCACGGAGAAGACGAAAACGCAAAACGATCGCTCCTTTCTTTCGCGGAAATCTTTAATTAATCATCGTGTTGCATAGAAATTGTATTCTACCTAGAAATTCGATTCTTTTTATCTACTATAGGCGCCACGTTTAAGCAACCCTCTGTATTGCTCACTTTTCTGCGCAATTCGGTTTCTAATATTATCCTCGCGATCCAAAGTGCTCAGCTTTCAACGAAGATTTAGCTACGTAATCCTACACAAAGTTGTAGAAATGGATTGCGACAGTTACATAATTCTTCCATTTACTTTATAGGATGCAACATGGCTTGCTGTTGCATCGCTTTAAACTAATTAATTTATGACAATACCCTGGATATTTTCTGTTCGGTCGAGTTGCAATCGTCCAGACCAGTAATGTCGCGAACTGTAATAATTGCCAAAGCGGTAGAAATATCGCGGGGTACCGCGAACGAGGCAGATAATTATCTTCGTGATCACAGCAAAAGGCAAGGATGATCAGACGACGGATCAGAGGGAAGAAGGAGACGTGTCGTGGCGCAGACATAACTGTCACAATATTTCTCGCAGTTAACGAGCCAGCTCCGGGAGTCCCCTTCTTCTTGCTCTACTGCTCCTCCGATTCGTATGTACGTTTCCAGCATGCCACAAGAACTAAGAATCCCGGGACAACGGATGCTTCGAAGCGACGGACCGAAGAGGCGTCGATTTTTTAATTAGGATATATTACCGCTTTGAACGTTCTGAATCCGGTTTAGGCATTCCCCTTCAGAAAATTCTGTAGGAATCGTGTCCAAGATGGTGACATCATTTTTTCCCGCGTTGCCTCACATGTTTTATCTTTTTCTCATGGCCAGACTTGATCCACTTGTCCACACAGGAGCTTCAGTTTGTATGTTTCTTTAAATTCATAATATCCCTTGAAGATTGTTGTATTTTCGCAATTATTTAACATAGAACACAAAAGCGTTATTTTTTGCATAAATATATTTGGAAAGCTCAAGCTTGCAAGGTTTGCAATTTCAAATATGGTGGCGAAAAGCTTCTCAAGTGCCTCGGTAGCGCAGTAGGCAGCGCGTAAGTCTCATAATCTTAAGGTCGTGAGTTCGATCCTCACCCGGGGCAAATATTTTTGATTTTGGTTACGAGATACTTTGAACTTTCTTGATCTTAACATATCATACTTCGTGTTATTCATTTAATGTCTTATCGAATCAATTTTTCCTTCACCTAGGTCACTTCAATTCTTTATTGAACATGCTACTATGAACGAATAATATTTTCTAATATTCGTATTTGTTAATGAATTTTTGTGTTGTTTCTTATATTTACAGATTAAAATTTGGTTTCAAAATAGACGTACAAAGTGGAAAAGGAAGTATACAAACGACGTGGAACTACTGGCGCAACAATATTACTCCAGTTTAGGTATTCCTGCACCACGACCAATTTTCGTCGAGGATCGTCTTTGGTGAGTATCGATATTCAATGAAAATTTGACTTTTTATAAAGGAACAGCTTTTTTGCAGGTTTTTTAATTATCCAGCGCAATTGCAACCAGGAGCACCGATTTTTCCACAACATTTAGCGACAGTTCCTTTACCATCTGCCTTGCCTATTGTTCAACCATTGCCAAGTAATTTAACAATGGGTCAACAGACATCGATTTTCCAAAACATCCCAACAAGTAATCCGACATATCATTTAAGCCAAAGATTAGACTTTAGGCATCAAGATTCTTAAATGCGAAAATATTCCGTGTTCACGTTACATCAAATGAGTTGATAAAGCTCATATACAATATTAATATAATTAATATTGTGCAGGATTGAATCGTTAGAAATCTGGGTATGTGATACATATTTTTGAAAATTTTAAAATTAATAGCGTTTTTAAACATTCTAAAGAACGGTTAATTTTTTTATTATCACAATAAATAATGATACTAAAATGGAACCAAAATTTGTGCCAAGAATATATTATAGTGAAAACATAATCCCCATCTAAATTGTAAAAAAATTAAATGTTTTCATTTAAATAACGATAGAAGTATAGAAAATGTACAAGGTAAACAAAAAGTTTATTAATCGCATTTATTATAAAGAGACACAATATATACATTAAATAATTTTTATAACAATTTGCTGATTTTAATGAAAAACTAACAAATATATTTTTATCTCTAAATGGTATATATTGTAGTATTAATAAATATTGTAATCCTTTCCTAAATTTTATTGATATAAAGTAATCAATTATTTATTATTATGTACAATCGACAAAGGTATAAAAGATGATATCAATGCAATGTTAGAAATTGTCTTATTATAGAGCCGAAGGAGACAAAACTTTGCTGACACCCAAGATTTTCTCATCATGAGCTGCTTGATCTTGTATAATTTTAGCATATTTTTCATTGTCCTGTAAATCTTCCTCATCTAACATTTCTTGCATTCTCTGCTTATAACTGTAATAGTACATGCAAAATCTCATCTTGTTGAAACTTATGTTACCAAATATAATTTACGTTATACTTAAAGTATACTATAAAACTATGCTTAAGACTATAAATATATACTTACATTTCACTGTCAGGATTATTTTCCTGATTTCTACATTTTTCTAATTTCTTTTCCAAAGCTCTTACCACTTCTCTTGGAGGAGGTTCTACACATTTAGCCATAGATCTTATTTCTAGAATATATATTATACATGCCAATTAAAATATATTGTAGAAATACAAAGTAACATAAATCAATGAGGATATATTTACTTCTTACTGCTTCTATTATACACACTAAATGTTCTTGAGAGAACAAAATATCAGTTACATAATTATCTAAATTAGCAGAGGCTCTGGATGCAGCATGTAATGTTGCAGCCAATGCAACTTGGCTTGGCGTATATAGTAAAACACTATCAGTCAAAAATACCCTTTCTAAAAATTCATCGATATATGGCCTCAACCGTTCAGGATTTTCCAATGATGTATACCTCGTCTAAAAATATATTAATTCTATCAAATACATCAGAAATATTGAACTTACACTGATATTAAGATATTAAAGATGTACCTTGATATCTATCATTAATCCCTCTACAGGTCTGAATGGATTGTGCACTGTTAAGTTATAATTTAATTGCTGCATAAGAAGCAATTCATTATTAAGTATAATATCGGATGCCTTTTCTCTATCTCCTTTAATATTAGCAACAAACTGACATATGGATACATTAAATTCTTCTACCTAAAATCAACTACTGTGACAAACTGCAGAAATGTAATGACAATATGGAAACAATATAATTACTTTACAAGCCAAGTAAACACATGTGACTAAAATCTCTTTGGGATGATAATCCATAACACTGTTTCTGAGATAAAATCTTTTGAAGTAATGCAACGCAGTAGCTACAGTGGCACGTGGCATTGAAGGTGTAAAGCGACGACAGAAGTCTCTCAATTGTAATTCATAGAAACGAAGTAATGTACGTTCCTCTGTGTGAGATAGAAAATATTCTTCTCTCTGCTCTGGCTTTTTAAAATATAAGTTCCATATTATATTTTGTGGAAATAACATGTCTATATCACAATGTAATACAAAATTATACACCAAAAAACGAATTGAAAAATGACAAATACAAAATTCATGTAAAACTGTACATATGTAGCGACATGTTTAGCTACAATTATCAATAGAGTCAAATATCTACCTTGCCAGTTTATTTGGAAATAATACTTTTATCTTTAATTATAATATGCACGATAACGGTTTGGCAATTAAAATACAAAATTTCATCGTTTACTTATCACTGCAAGCAGCATAACTCACCTTCATATTCGCACCATGTCTTTGGATAAATTCTGCATTGGTTTTCTCTCTTAATGCTGTTAAGTCATTTTCATCGCTAAATATCCAATACCTTCTCTGTGAACTTTGCGGGAACATCGTAATTATTGTGCTTTTGATAAGTATATTCAAATACGCTAGGTACAATAACACAAAACCCAAACTTGACGTTTACACTGTAAAATCACACGGTAAAAACAGACAATAAATATCCAAGATGGCGTGCGATGTTTCGACCAGTCTATTGCAGAGGGCAGCATTAGGCGCACTTTGCGCCTATTCCTATGTCGATACGGTGGCGAACTACAAGATGGACGCAACGCTAACCTCTCCGCAGGAAAAGTTTTGTTCGCTAAGGAAGCACCTGGCTCGATTCAAAAGCAGCGACAAAGAATGAGAAGACGCACTTGTATTTTTTTAAGTGAAGAAAATAAAAGCATGTAATATTTTTTCACAATAGTACCGATACAATGCAGCAATGCACGTAAAATTAACAAATGCGTTGCATTGTACAGTTGGTGTTTATTTACGATGCACATGCAAAAATTGGTAGGCTGTTTGCAGAACAAGTAAGGTAACAGATAATAATTCAATTTCCATTACATGCAATTGTTTTTTCAATACATCTATATTCATCTATATTTACTTGACTGTTTTAATGATATTGAATAATGAAGATGACAATAAGAGTAAAGAATAAGAATATATATGTATATATGTATATGTATGCATAAGAAACATATTCTTGGTATTTTGAATTTCTATTTGCTATTCGTATTTATATTTATCTGTATTCATGTTTTCTTATCGAATTATCATTGTTTTCAGCAAAGGTTGTTAGTATCATTTTAATGAATGTTATCGTTTTAAAGAATGTTTTAAAGAAATAGAAATTTTCTAATGCATTATAGGTTATACGTTGTGGCAAATAGTTTAACACATAATATTGCGAACTATTTATATAGAATATACGTTACATTTTTTTAGTATTACTATAGGAAAGATATATAAATGCATAAAAATACGGAACCATTAGTATAAAAATGTGGAAGGAGAAAGCAAAATACGCGAACATAATAAATAAATACAATATAATACATTGAAGTTCGTACACACATTTCATGAACGACAGTATGTCTTGCGAGTATGATGTTCAGAAATGATGTTCAACAAAGTTACGGCACAAAGATACGAGCTGGTGAGTACAACAGAGGTTAGAGTTTTCGGTAAAAGGGATCATATTTTCTGGTAACGTGATTGTACGTGCCAGTAATAAACAAGATCGGCGAATGGTTGATACAGGGTTAGAGGTGGGGGGCCAATTTTAATATGTACGCCCCCGCAAGCGGTTGCACGTCGGATCTGAGGGGGCGTTCCTACGACCCTTTGTCAACCGACGACGCCGCTGCATCTTATCACGATCAAGGCTCGGGATCTCCCATTCTGCTCTTCCACCTCGTTCAGCCCTCGAGGCCATCCCGGTGCTGCCGCTTGTTCAAGCAAAGACGTTGCCTCGACGTCTCGGTGGCTATAACTTTTTACTTTTTGCACATTGATTTATGCTTCTTTATGCTATGCGACGATACGTTGTCGCGGGTACAGTGTGGATCTCTTAAAATTTAGCCCAAGCATCTGCATCTTGTATCGTGATGATCTTAGATGCGAGATAAAACAACTGTGTTGGAGTGTTTTTGAATTAATTCTTATACAAATAACAAAATATAACATTGCAAACGTGCCATATATGCGATCTATATGAACACTAAATAATTAAAGGCAATTTTCAATTTGTATTACTGATGGACGATGCTACTCGAGAAGTTTAATTTCCGACGAAATCCACGTCGGGAAACGATATGGCACCGAAAGTGAAGTACATCCGCCATTAATCTAATATTGCGGTTGCCGCCACCCTCGACTTTGCGTGCTGCACCCTTTCGCGCCGAAGCTTGCTCCCTTCGTACAAATACAAACACTAACACATCATCATTGTGGACAAGCATCTATACGTGACCATCTATATATCAAGATATCTCGTGTATCTACGTGAACACGGAGGAAAAGGGAACCAATCGGTTCGGTTAACTGGTAACGATAATGCAAAATCAATGTCTGGCATGGTGTACGAGGTGTGACGAGTAAAGTGGATTACCATCGCACCCCAATGGTTCACCGCAATCTAGAAGAACTTTCTATCAAATTGCAGTTGTTTCTATCGTCAGATACGAAGCTCAAGAGGAGTAGACGAGCAGAGGAGGAGATATCTACTTCGGAGTTTTGAAGTCGTTGCATCGAACAATGGGTATGAATACAAAAATATTGCATATGTATGCAATTCTATTTTGTATGCGTGACCTAGTGTATCGCATGACCGTTAGCATGCCGTGGTATCGTCGTCGGTTAACCCGCAAAAAGCGGTATCACGCCTGCTTCTAACACTCTACGTCTGATCGGCCAGGTATCTTGCACGCAAGCCTTCGGCGATCGAAACCTTCTCGTGTATTGTTCGTCATGATGGACGTACTGTTTGCATATTATATGAAGTTGGTGGTCACAATTCCTTTCTCTCGCTTAAAAATGGCCACCATTAGGCTGACGATATTCCTGAAGTTACTCGTTGTGTCAGTAACGATGCTGTAATCGATTTACTTTACAAATTAATTGAAACGAGTGCATGAAATATAAGAGTAATGTAATAAGAAGAAACATAAAATACATCGTTAACTATAATGTTCTATTAAGAGAATATTTTTTTAAAAGAATATTACAAATTTGCTTTGTATTGGAATTAAATATATAAAAATGCAAAGACATATAAAATCGATATGTTTCGGCTTGTTTAATTATTTAATGGGGCCTCAGATTCGTGTTAACAGGCAGTATATCACTGTCTTCTGTATACGGCGTGCATTATCTGCTATCGAGTGTCTCGGATAATGTGCGTTCACTAGTGTGTGAAATGATTATATATACCGTGTATACGAAACTAAATTTACCAGAGAGACGTTGTTACGTAACAAACCATAAATCTCGCAGTCAGTGAGCGTACATAGCTGGAAAATCGTGGTACACTGACTCATTTCAAACGCTGATGCATTTCTACACACTTATATAGAAGATATCCACGCACGTTTATAAGCAAATAGCGTACGTAACACAGTCTCAGCGTCCAAGACTGATGCACCAACGTTATGTTCATCGATGATGTCCTGTCATATGAGTCATGGTGTTTATCTAAGATTACTACAATTTATCAAGGCTGCCACGGGCCCTAGACCATTACAAAGATTCGCAATAACTAACAATTTTATTTGGGCAAACCGGTAAACGGATCAGCCAGGCGTACGATATTCCTTCGCAGCTTCTCTCCTTTTCTGTTGTTATCGAAGTGTGCATAGTTATGATCACTTTTGGCCAACAAAATGTAAGAAACTGTAATGCATGCAGATTGTAATTTATAAGATAAATACTGTGGAAAGTAGGGATAAGAAAACTTGCCGTGGAACGTGGCTCGTCCGACGGCAACCAACCACAGACGACCTGCTTTTTTCTCGAATATTAAATCGCGATACGAAATTACGATCACGCCGCGAAACACTGTTCAAGATGTGTATCTAGATATATATTGAAGTGATCGCGCGAACGGATCGCTGCTCCTGAACCAATTATCGTTGTACAAATATCCACAGAAGCAACTGATGCTTGGGGCATCGAAGATGCAAATAACGCGTCTGCTCAAGATCCAGAGTAGCGACAATATTTGATCGACAATATGCGTAACCATGCATTTAACAGGAACGGATCATTAATTGAAGATTCGTATTAATCGCGCATCGATAAGGTAAATAAATAGTTTCGATGCTTGTAGCCGGCAACGATCCTCTTTATTCGCTCTTGAATCGTGTAAATCGTGGACTGTCTGTGAAAAAGTGACGGACCGAACGGAGTGATCATTACTAAACAATAAAAGAGCAATGTAGTAAGTAGAAGAAAGCAAACGAAACGAGGAGGGTGGAACGGAAGAGCGGAGTCTCGAAGACGGCTGCTCGAACGCAACTTTGGCCCCCGGCGGGACCATGGTCGGCGAAACACGCGTTCAACAATAAGAAGCATCCAGTGAAGACGAGGAACGGTGGAAAACGAAGGAGAAAGTAACGCCAGAAAGAAAGAGCAAGACAACGTTCGGTTGTATACGGTATAATTACAGAGGGCAGAGCAGTGGCTAGACCCACTGCAGCAACTTATCGTTGCCTAAGGCGCCAGCATACTCGAAATCGGCGGGACTCGATCCTGTTGCGACTTGGTCCTAATTCGTATTCGTGCCCCAGGTGTAGCAGATAGTATACGTCTCGAAAAACGGCGGAAGGACTGGCAGGAATCTCCTATGTTACGCCCTTCCTCCCTATCTACGGTTTCCTTCTTATCTTCTTTTAGCAATGCAAATCTCGATGGTTATCAGTAATCCGCATGCTCTATGATTCTAAATAAATTTTAAGAAAAAAGGTCACATAATGCTTCAAAGCCTATGAGAAATGCAAGATGCGAGCATTTGTGATTTGACTGTAACGTCGATAATATTGGTATTATGATAATTACAAATGAAATATGTGGTTCTAGCTTCTTCTCTTACGTTTGCGAATATGAACTCGCTCGTGTTCATCGTTTTCTTTATGTAAAGCGTAAGAGATCAGTGGTGGTTTTATTTTTATTCTTACCACAGGAGAGGAGTAGCGACCTCGAATCCTCTAATTTCCTTTAGCCGCAACCACCGATAATTAACGACTATAATCAGGGGGCCAGTTCACGTGACGCAACGAAACGTAACACGGCGCTTCGAGAACCCCCTACGGGTGAGGCGTGTGCATTAAGATGGATATACACCTACCCAATTGCGTCCATGTACATATTGCGTATATGTAGAATGTATCAACGTGGGCGACGCCGGAGAAAAATGTTCGGGCTTATCAGATGTCGCTAATTAGTTTATGACGAGCTAAGTAAGGAAAATATGCAACGGTGTTTAAACTATCTAAGTGTCATTCACCGGATCGGCTAACGGCTCATAGTAAATTGCAGCCACATTAGAGTGTATTAAAGTTATTAACTAATTTCAGTGGAAAAGACTCCCAGTGTTAACGAAGATAAACAACGAAGTCTAATTAGAAATTTGGAACAGATCCATGTGAATGCTGCCGTTATTTTACCGCGCGCATGAAGAATCGCTTTTACAGCAGCGTGTTAGTGCAGTCTAAATATTTTGTTCTTATAATTACATGGTGCACGGTTGCGCCATAAATGGAAGACGACAACCTTGTACCAGCCTGCGTGAGAGACTCCGAAGCGCGATTACGTTTCGCGGTCTCGGCTTGCGTGCAGTTTCTTTTTTTCGTGTACTGAACACGGAAAGGAAAGAGTTCTCTGAATGCGACAGAATAATGCAGCCGTGCTATGCAATGCTAAGTACAGAAGATTCAAAGGAAACTTAATAGAACGGATTACCATTTAAACGGAAAGAACTGACATTTGTACCTTATTCGGAATTAAGACCGTTATCTTATCTTAGCTTGGACATGTCTATTTCTATCTCATGTGCAAGTATATATATATATATATATCTTATCGAGAATGCAATATATAAAAGATAGTGTTATCTAGAATATCAAAGTCAATGTAAAATTCGCTAGCGTTATTAGCCAAAGTCGTTTTCACTTTTTGGAACGGAACGATCGAGCAAAGGACACATACATCTTGCTGGAATAGTACGCACCACGTGAGCAAAGATTATCCACTTTTGCGGTAATTTGTGGCTGCTGATGCGCATGCTGTATCGCGCAAGATGGCCGCCAACTCGCGATCGCTGATTGGCGATGGCGGAGCGGGTTATTTGACCGGCGGTTGGTGGTTCCAGCACTGCCTGGTGCGAGTAATTTTGATCGTGATTATACTAATTTCATAGTATGCCCCTTCTCGGTGGCTTAAGCATTGGGTGAGTTCACACGAGCAGCAGTACAGGGCAAGAGTTGCCGTGCTAGCGAAATCGAACATCATTTGTAAGATTCCTTTCGACGTGTGTCAAAGTGATTTTGTGTTTTCGAATCTACGCCAGGCTATGGATAACAGTTCGCAGAAAATTTCATGCTGGTAAGTGTATTGCACTTTTTCTGATAAACCGACAGCTTTTTTAGCCATAACGATTCAGCGTGCACGCGATAGCGATGTCATGATGCATAAACCACGATTACTTTTACAGGCTTACATACGTACAGCGAATTGCTTCATTTGATGCAACTGTATCGTACATTAAACGTTTGCATGTAACATTTCATATATGATATGTCGCATACGCTGGCTACGTTAAAAATACGATATACGTTTTTAAAATATGTTTCACAATATATTTTTTTAGGAGGGAAAAAGATACGCTGAGCGTGTGAAGCCGCCTCAGCTATTGTTATTAGCGTCAGTTATATTGAACCATAATTGTTCCGTGTTGTTAGTGCGGCGTATTCACGGGCAAAAGGCCCCCGTTTTACTTTCCTCTTTTCCCGCCCCTCTTCTTCCCTTTCTGTCTCTAACATTTTCTATCTTCGTCCCTTTCTCTGTTACTTCTTCTATCTGTCTTTTACGCTCTTGTTCGCTCATTGCCTCTCTCCTCCCTGTGGCCAGCGAGTGGAGCATCGCCGCCACGGCGGTGGGGGCTAAATTACCACAATTTTGTACTTTTTATACCGCGAGGGAAAAAAAGAGGATAATTTTTGGTGGAAACGCAACAATTTTATCGGCCGTTGTTATGTGAGATCAGTTGGTGTCTACTGCCGCTACGCGTTACACCTGCCTGTCTTGTGTGCTCCGTTCTGGACTATGGATCAACGGGTTCTGTTCCCTTTGTCACCTTATTTCCATCTAAATCCACGTTGTTTTGGTTCCAAGACGAATAACTCAGTGTCCCCCTTTCGATCTATCAAGAGTCATTTATGTCGCCGCCATTTTGCTGACCTTGACTAAGGTTTCCTCGAACTCCACGTTGCCAATACCTTCTATTTTTTATTTTTCATGTATAAAAGTGACAGTTAACGATGACAGTGCATATGTCAAAGTGTAGCTTCTAGTGTTTTCGAAAAATTGTGTATTTTTACTATCTTGACACTAATTTCTCGTATAAGTGATACACCATGTATTAAAATGCATAGTGTGATTGTGAATGGCCGCCATTTTGGTGCACACAATTCTTTCCCCCGAGGAATTCTGAATAGTGACATTGTAAGTGAACAGAAGTTCGTGTTAAAGTAGAAGATTCGTTGAAAACGATGATCTCATCAACATGTTGGATTTTTCTTCTATTAATACAATGATTTTCTTATAAGAAAAACGATAAAATACCGCAAGATATTTAAGTTATGAATCACGTCAGGGAAAAGTCGAATGGACAAATCTTTGATTCGATGTCTAAGTTTGATATAGTAACTTTTCTTGCGAAAAATGAAGTTTGGATGGAAACAATATTGTTAATAAATATCTTAAAATAATTAATGTAGATACATTAATTGAAAGATGGTAAAATATTAACATACGCAATTTATATTCTAACCATTAACTACTGCGCAAAAAAAAATATTCTTCGTTTTGCTTTATCCTTCAGATAAATTCCTCTACTCCTCCAACATGCCGCTGGCCAGGCATCACTGTCACGGGAGATTTATACTCCTTGAAAACTACATGCTTGCACGTGCACACAATGCTGCTCACTTTGTGCATAAAACACTTGTTTCTTTATTTATCTAATTGTCGTTGGTCTTCTCAACGAAACATGCTTCGAACACATTTTGTACCCAGGGCTGGCAGTTACTGTTATTTAAATAAACAGATTAATTTATCCAAATATTCTTCAAAATTCTTTTCTGTCATGTTCTTTAGAAAGAATGTTCTCCGATTTACGATTGTAAACTTGCAGCTAGCATCGCAGAATAATGTTTTACCTGATGTAGAACTTGTAGATTCGCTAAGTGGAAACGGATTTTCTGTTTCTTGCGGTTCTTCGTGCGGATCGTAGAATTGTTAAAGCCGTCGGATCCTTATTGATGCCGACGATATCTATCGCTCCCGGGCTTGCTGGACCAACGTTGAAAAAGGGGAAGAAAGAGGCAATAAAAACTGCAAGGGCGAAAAGGACGGAGGTAAATAACGGTGGAGAAGGCGTGGTTGGCGCGATGCGGCGCCCTCAAAGCACGATCGCCCCTCGAGGGTACATCTTTTAAAAGTTCGAGGTACGAGGACCGTCGAAACTGGGAGCCCTCGAGATAAGATCCTCCTAGTTATCGAACGGACTCCCGTTCACGATCGATGTACCAGAACCCATCCACGGTTTTTGATATACCCGCAGGCGAATCGATCCTTCCACCTTTTGATTTCATTGTGTCTCAGAAATGTGGCCTTCATCAGCCACAAGGACGCTTCTTCCAAAAATCGTTTAGTGTGCGTCGGTAGCTTCTTCTTCGAACCTCCTTCAACATCGTCGCGTCGTGTCGAAATATTCGCAATCCAATGCAGTTCTTGTACTTATCCGACGGCTAGAAGCTACCGTAAAGTTAGTTCTCTTTCATTTCTACGACGAATTTAGCGTGGAAAGAGTAGAAGGAAAGGACGAAGTAAATTATTCATCTAATAAAGCCAGTAGGATATCTTGATGTTCCAGTTCTAGGAAATCAGAAGGAACATTCGGTAATTCTTGAGGAAACATTCGTGCAAATGGGCACCTTTGAATTAGACCAGTAAGAGAGGTACTAATGACGATACGATGACCCCAAGCTGTGGAAACAAAGACCGAGATGTAAGAATGGAAGAACATACGTCGTTTAAGACGTCGGTAATTACAGACTCTGTTCTATCTCGTGGGACAGCCGCGGCAGATGTGGATAATGATAGCCTAAATGTGCCGATGTGTCCCACTTCACGGAAGACGCATTCAGCTTTCTAGGATTTTGTCCTCCTCGATCAAAATTTCGATCGAATAATCGGTATAACCGCATCGCGAATAAAATAATAAGAAGAACGATTCGCAACTCAAAAAATTCAGTTTATTAAATGCATCAAGCAATACAGACAATTTTCAGAATTATGATACCAATTTGCTGGGTTGAATTCTTGGAATAAATTATTAACTTCATAAAATTTTTAATCTAGAAGCCTCATCTACATACAGATTTATCAAACTGTTTCGTATCTCACGATGTTTCGTAGCTACTCCCAACCAATTTCTTTCCCTAAGGACATAGATCCGTCGTTCGATGTGAACCGGGCACGTTCTGCTCCCTTTCAAGTCTTTAATTACTAAAGAATTTTACGAACCGCAGCGTTCATCTCTGTCGCATGTTTGTCCAAGCCCACCGGAAGTTCCAGCTAATTGCTCATCTACTAATTTGTAACTTTACCTATTAAGTAATATCATAGATCAGTCTTGCAATAGCTTCTGGAATGCTATATCTTCCACTCTTTGATAAATGCCGATGCAATGTCATTTTCTCCACATTTATATTCTATGTTGAAAATTGTTTAATTCCAAAGTTCAAATGGTTTCGTTTCTCTTTCCAATGTCTGACATTTCACGCTTTCTCTACTCTTGCGCCACGGATACTGGAATTGAAACGACTAATCAAATCTGCAAGTGGCGCAAGTTTAAAGTTTTTCCTCGCTAATAGATTACATTGTAGACGTGTCGATGGTAGTTCTGTGCGAGAATAGAGGAGGTTTAATGTTTACCCTCGTCTTGTTCGCGGATTGGATAATTGTATCAAACTTGATCTGATGGGAACAACGTAATTCGAGGTTGTTGAGTGTAATCTTGGCACCATACACTAATCATGACAAAACAATAGATACTATGCTTCGGTATAATAATTATGTTATCGATTCGACAATTGTGCACGCGGGAACTTTTTATTCCTCGGCACGCTTTATTCAATCGTGAAACATTTTACTTCAACACGGTAGTACAACTCCTTCGCGCCTGGCGATATGTTCAAAGTAATCATATGTATCAGGAATTAAATTTAAATTCTTTGTAAAACCTAATTCAGAGATACAACTATAATATAACAATTCAATCCTCCCTTCTTTCTATAACAGATCTCCGATGCGGAAGATTTACCGCGTCATAGATTATTCTCCAAGCAACTATCGTATCTAGATACCAAGGTGTAAAACTTAACACTTTAGAACGAACAAGGATGCTCGAGGCAGTTAGGTCAACGCGATGCTCGAACCGTGAGTGTCTCAGAGGTCCATTTTCGAGGTCACAACCGGCTGTCTTTTTCGCGGTGGATCATGGATGGAGAGCGGATCGCATAAGCCAGCTACACGAGCCAGGACCGCGTAATAACACGGCAGCACGAAACAAACCGACGAATTAGGTACTATCGGGTTCTGCGAAAGCGGTCGACAGACGGACGTAGCAGAACGGACGGATGGACAGACAGCTAGCGCAAGGGCCCAGCGTGGCGAAGAACGAGGAACTGTTGAGGGGGCATTCGGGGATGGGGAAGGAAGGGAAGTCTCGAAAGGGCCTGGCCTCGTGCAATTACGGGGCCCCGGCAACCCCGACATTATCCCCAATTATCCGTGTGCGTTTTGAGGTTAGGTTTTCGGGGCCCCTCCGGGCCAAGAGGCGCGCGAGAGCCACCGCGAGGCATCGCGACCCAAACGTCCACGTAAACCCCTAAAGAAACAGGAGACAAAGAGTAGTAGGGGGCGAACTCGATGGAATGAGACTTTCGGTGTGTATATACGAACCGATCTATTATATGGCGTCTGGCGTCAGACACAAATCGATCCGGCACGTTTCGGTTTTCTGGGTTGTATGCTTTCTCGCGAACTGCACGACCGCAAGGCATGCGACCAATTCGCCGTGAAGGGTTGATGCATGGTTATTTCCGTGACCGCAGATCGGATACCACCGATGCAATCACGATGGAAGGAAGTTGAGTGGTAATGAGAGTCAAGAGAAAACCGTTAGAGACGAATTTTCATCACAGAAAGGACGAATTCGTTCTTTTTATTGTATAATTTGGATATTCTTGTTTGGTGATAAATTGGTAAAAAGAATACTCCTTCCGTGTATTAAATACTTGTAATTACGATCGTAGGTGTTAGATTAAGTGAACAGTATTCAGTGAACTTTCGCGATTAGAGTGTAAGACACGACGTCTCGGTCTTGTGTGTAATTAGAAATACCCTTCGCGGTACGTGATACCTAGCATTAACCGTTCCATCGAAGCGAAAGCGAAACCAAATAATATATTCATAACTGCCCAACCGAAACGGTTTAACCACGGTATAGTTTACCTTAGACTGACAAGAACACCTTGGTTTCGTTCGAAGGGCGTAGTTCTTCGCGGTATCTGCTAACCTTTCACTGATCGTTGTTACGATCTAAAGCACTTGGATAGTAGAAAGGGCGAGGGACGATAGAACGATGAAAATAGGGCAGTTTCGAGGACTCGGGCGGACCTCGTGTCGGTTGGCGTGCTGGAAAAGATTTACAGTCTCCGCACCGGAAAGGGTACCGAGAGGGCGGTTGGTGGAAGAATGGTTTCCGGCGATAGCTTCTAGCTTTAGAAACTACACCTACACCCAGGTCGATACGCGTGCCAGCTTGAAATAGCAGTGATAACTAGCTGACGCAAATTTTAGTTTAAATTTGAACACTCTACAGATATTTTATCAATTTAGATCAGAAAATAAAAACAAAGATCTTCGAAACTTTATAAATAGATAATTCGTAGAATTTACTTTTTTGTCGTAAAGAATAGATGGTAGTTTTCTTTGATTTCAGTTTTCTCCCTTTTTGTCCATTGAATCACGAGTTAGGTACCATTGGTACGTTTCTCGCATATGCATAATAATTCGTCATTGCATTCTGAAGTTACACCTTTCGAATACAATTTTCATAATGATATGCGAAATGTCTGTGGTATTCACAGTCTGTTGCGTGGCTCCACCTGGCGTACAGAATGAAATAAGGTACCAGCTGACCAAACCACCTAATATTATATGCTTTCCACCTCATATTCTTTCTTCTCAAAGTGAATATTTTCTTTCAGAAGCGTTGAATTACGTTCTTTTACCGCAATTGCACTTGACTTTGATATCTCACGTTCGTGTCTTCCCCCCCTATCTTCTGCTTCTTGTTAAAAACAAAAGAATCGTTCTACCATGTTACTTGCTAAAAGACAAATTTCTTTTAGCAAGAAAATCACTACTTGCTCTTCCTTAGATAAGACCTGAGACCTGGTCTACGTTAGAAAATCATCACCATAGACAGCTTACATTTATGAATGAGGCAACGACATGCAAATTTTTCCATTACGCTTTAAAGCGGAACTTCATGCCTCTAATTGAGGAAAGTACCGAGTTAGTTTGAACGTGGTTGATTTCTCACGCAAATTTCCGCATGTAGAAGGAGTCGCGAGGCCGCGCGCGTTTCTATGCAATGCATCTCGACTGGTTTCCCGAGCGCGTAAGGTCTCGAAATATCACGTTGCCCGGCTCTATAGTTCGGTGCCTATCAATCACTTGGCGCATGGTCTGGCAATAAGACTTCTCGAAGGAGGGAGCTATTATCCTGCCAGACTCTGGTGATGCACGACCTCCAAGCCGACGCTGGACCTTAAGCTGCCGCTGAACGATCATCCGCCGCACGAAAATTCCGCGACTGCATACAAACCAGCAGAAATAAAATGGTGATCAGCCGAAGAAAATTCGTTCCTGTCACCCAGAAGCTCACTCTATGCGCGAAGATTTACCTTCAGCGATTTAAAAATGTCCTGGTTGATTTATTTTATTAAGTTCTGACGTTCAACACGGCAGGAAAATAGAAAGCGAATGATCGAACACGGTCGCCGAAATGTAAAATATCAAAGAAGTACAAAGGCACGAGTATGAAAACGTAATAGCGTGTATAAATCATGGATCGATAAAAAAGTAGCATAGCCTCGACGAGGGGGAGAGAGAATTATGACGCCAGGAAGCTGTACGTCCGTGTTTTATCTCGGACAGAATGGTATAATGAAAAATCGGGCAGTACACGTAAGTTAAGGCCTACTCGAGAAAGAAAGATCGAGCTCGTTCGCCTCTTGAATATTCATTAATCGTGGCTTGGTTATAAGTATACTGACAGGGTTGAAGGATCGAGCAGGAAGAGAGATTTTCTATTAGGGAATGATTGTATGGAATAGCAATCGTTAAGGTGGACATGATTCTTCGTGTTTTGTATCGTAAAGAACTCTATATAAAAGAGAATTTGACGCTTCTTTGATAAAATATAATACCGCGTGAACATAATGAAGGATATCCTGTGTTTTCTTTGTGAAATCTCATAGAAATTCACGCCGTGTGTCTTCTCCAATGAGACTAATGAAATTATCGCAAGTGTTAGAGGAGATTAACCCCGGAACGAAGTTAGATCGCGTGATTCGTGAATTCCCTGCGGTTGAGCTGAGACTTCGTTCCTTTCTCATTCGTGACAACAGAGCTGCTGCGATGCACGTGTACTCCGTGATACAGAAAAATTATCCAGACAACGTCTGTTCGCGTTATGCGCTAAAGTATCCCCACGTAATACGCACGCTACTGTCTACATACATTCAACTTTTCCTCCCTTGTGGGTTCGTACACGTCTAGGTAACACGCGATCTCAAAGGATGAGAACAGATACTACTTTTAAGATTTCAAGTTGAGATTTCATCGAAAATTTACTTTGTGCAAGTACAAAAACATATGGAGATCGATACTTATCAAGGAATTATTCAGTATCTGATGGAATATGGAAAAATAGGTGACACAAAATCTTCGTATGCGGTACAGGCTGTGCGTTCTTTGAACGTGTTACGGCGGATTTGAGATGGGTGTAATCGCTTACGAAATGACATGCAAATGCAATGGGCATCCAAGGCGAGTCTGGTTTTTCAGGGCGTTACCCTCGGAAATTCTGGTCGGTTGGTTGGTCGATGGTGAACGTTGAGGGCGGCGCATCTGTCGGCGGAAGATTTATATCCCGAGGCCGAAGTTCCTCCACGGAGTTACCCGTTGCGATGTTACCTGACATTAGGCACGCCAACACGAAATACTTTCGGGTATCGTTCAGCCCCTTTACTATATCAATAATTGAAGTACCAAGTTATTAACTAATTGGAACCACTTCGTAGACAAATTAAGCGTAAAACGCTTGTCCAAATATAATTACCGTAACGGTTATTCACCTTCGTCTGTCATAAAATTAAAAATTAGATTTTTTCCATGTTACCAAATACTTTTTAGAAATGTATCTTTAAGTGTGTCTATATTCACACTTGTGTGTATGTAATATTTATATACTTTTATCGATGAAGGACAAAGTAAGGAATTATAAGGGATGATACTAACGACGCACGAAGGGATGAAATTCATCTATGAAGACTTGATAGAATAGCATCGCTGATAATCAACCACTTTTATGACCATGACGCCGAGGTTACCGAGTCCAGGCTCAAAATGGAGGACCTCTCCGACACGGCGAGAAAACGATGCGCTGCGGCGCGATTATACTCGGCTGCGAGGGCCGTCCGGTCTATCAAAACCCGCTCGGCTATACATCAATGCCATCTATACGTATAATTTCGATGTCGACTGCCACTCGTTTTATTTGCCGCGTGCAAAAGCGAAGGCGTACGCAGTATGATTTGAGGTTAGGTTGACCGGCATTGATGATGCGCGTACATTTAGCGATTCCATTCGATTGTATCTCGTTTGTCGATTTCGACGGCGCAACATTTAGGTTTACGAAAATCTTACTGCTAGCGAGTCTCGATGGAAAATACACGTTTCGAAAGGTTGAATATAATCTTTATCCTTTGTGTACTTAACCAACCAACGATGATGCCCTTACTTACCCAGCACAAAGTCATCGTGCGAATGATGAAAATGCGCAACGCGTATCAAATCGGCGTATCTTTCTCTCGTTAGGCGGCGGCCAATATTGGTACACGATAAATCGTTAGTTAACGTAGCGAGACGCTAAAGAAGATGCACGGTAATATTGGCAGTTAAATGACACGGTATTATCCGAAGGTAATAAATGTCACAATGCAGTGTAATGACTCTGTAATTTTGGTCACTTAACCGACGTTATACCATCAGTTATAGACATGCGAGCGCCACGTTGTCGATCTTCATTTACTCGTGTGGTAACAGGTTGGCCAGATAACGCGCGATATTTATTGCATTTTCCACTTAGATACGAGGTGTTGCCTGATGTATCTTACTCGTCGTCGGAGATTTTCGTAATCCATCATGCGCAACAGAATACGCGGACGCGTTTCATGAGTACATTCGTGGTCGGGCAGGGGGCAGGGGCTATGGAATCGCTCTTTTATTGCATGCCTTCGTATTTCTTTCTCAGCCTGCTTTCTCAAGCTGACACTTAGGAATTAACAGATCGCTCGGTGGCAATTAAACCCCCCAAAGTCTAACTCTCTACTCGCTGGTTCCCATGGTTGCACTATGCACCTCGGCTCTTTGGACGGCGAAAAAAAGACCGCGCCGAAATGAAGGAAACATGGGGATTCGAAGAGGTTAAGGGGGGAAGGGAGGGTTGGGAGGGGAGGAAGACAGACATCATCGACAACCCTGGTGAACGGGGTACGTGAAGTTCCTCTGGTTGCGCCGGGGTCGTGAGAGCAGCGAGAAAAAAGGCCCAAGAGAAAAGAAAAAGCAGGCCAGAAAAGATACTGCTCCGTTGTGGAGGGCAATATTTACGAGAAGGGTTGGGTTCTGCGAGTTCCAACCATGGGACGTAATTGCACCGGCAGACTACTCTGATTTATTGGGTTATTACAGATCCTGCGTAAGAAAAGTTCGACCCGCGTGGTGTATGGATTTCTTCAACCGTTTCGCTATCTTTGTAGTTATTCAAGATGGCGTGGGAGTATAGAACAAGAGAAACAGATTATTTTATATGGTATCGTATGAGATCATTTTCTTCTCAAGTTATAGTTCATTCATCTTTCTCAAGTTATAGTTAGAATACAAAAATAAAAATTGTACGTTGTATGAGAAATGTTAAGAGTTGGCGTTAGGTTAGGTTTAGTCCGTTATCATCGATCGCATGCTTGTTTTGAAACGCTGATTGTTCCGGGTTGTTGACGAGAAATGACGGTCGATATTTTCCGTAATACATTCATACAATGCGATTTTGCGTTTGAGCGACAGACTGCGGTTGGTAAAGTTCTGTTTCAGGACTGTAGAACCCTAGCGATTGAAAAGCACACGGGAGAAATATTATAAGGTCCATTTTTTTAGCTTCCAACATTATGTTACTTGGTAGTTAAACAAATGTCTTGATATGAAATAATTATAAAAGGAAAACTTGATAAATTCGAAGATGTGTCTTCTAGAAATAAATAATAAATCCACGTTGTTTTGTAAAAAAACGTGATCTTGCTTTGGTTATGTTAGTTATTACAATACTATTAATATTTTCGAAATGTTTAAGAAAGTAACAAAAACACATATTCAGTCCCAAAATTAAATGAGAAGTTAACGATATATTGAATTTTGTAATTGCTTTTCTATAAAACACAGGAAATGTATCTTGTCATGTTTCACCTACAGCTATTAATCTCGTTATTCTTAAAAAGCGACGATTCCTCTTATCGTAATGTGGTACACCTACGATAGCATTTTGTCTAAAACATATATTTTCGAAAAAATCAGTTAGTGCAGATTAGAAGACAAGTTGATACATAAAAAAATACCATCAGGCTTTCAAAAATATATGTAGAAAGTCCGAAGCCCCAAAATTTCATTCAAGTCCATTCTAGATCGAATTCCTTTTTTGTTTTGACGTTAGGCGATAAATCTCGAAACTAGTGGGCCTTGGGGTACCAAAAAGATATGAAAAAAATCAGGATGCGAAAACAAGAGATGCATTTTGCCAATAGATTTACGAGCCTATCCATCCTCGTAGCACGCACTTGCTGCACATATTCTCGAGAAAAGCTCACCTCTGTGTGTGTGCATTATACATATATAAATATATCTAGGATTCCAGAAGAACGGTTCATTATTATAAGCCAGGAGGCGTAATTGTTTCCAAGGAACCGTCATGGCGAAGACCTTGCCTGGGAACGTCGAAGTGTTGGCAACCTTCTACAGGACGTTCCATCGATAGCGCCGCTAGTCACGACCATTCTACGTCTACCGATTCTAATACTCCTTTCGATGCGGTGGTACCGCGAACTTTCAGATTTCCACCGACGGTTCTGTCGGCGTGCCATGGTATACAAAGATGGTGTATGAATAAACTTGCGGATACGTGTACCGTAGCGAGCGTGTGTCGGTGTAGATCGAGATTAGATAAATTACAATTCGCCGCTGGCTTGATAGTCTGCGGTAAAATATAGAATTGAAAATTAGAAGTAGCATTTTTTCCTTTTCGTGCGCGCATGAAAATCGCGTGCACGCGCGCCTACGGTTACTCAGTTTCATAAGATCACCGTTAGAACTTGCCTGATATTGTTCCTTCTGTTTCAGGTGTTCGTCATTCGCGAGCTCATGACGCCTTCTTGATGCCGTTCTTCAAGATCTGACGACGAACCAAGGGGAAATGATAGCCGTATTAATTCGATGTTTTTGAATTTATCTAATAATAAACGTGTATGTCTCTGCCTTTTTCTCGTACCTACGATGTTTATCATTATCGACTGGAAGATTTTTCCGAGGTTGTCTTTTCCGGTTCTTCTAGTTACATATTCGAACAACGGAAGAGGCACAGAAAATGTGATGAATATTGGACAAAAAATTTGGCCGCGAACGCTGAATAACGGCAATCTAGTTTAATCTTGGCACGCCCATTACACACTGCACCGCGAACCTATTACATCATGATCGCACTAGATAGGGAGTCTATCTATAACGAACCCTGATTCCGTGCCTACCTGTGATACGTATAAGGTACAATTAAAATTCGAAAAAATTCCTGGAAACCAGTTTCAGCCTGGTTGAAATATTTCGCTACGGGGTGGCCACCCAGCAATGTCGATTCAGGATGATCACATTTAATTACCTATTTCTACTTATTCATCCAAATTTTCTATTCGTCGGCGATCGATGATTTATTTGGTTTCGCAACCGATCGAATTAATCGATCGTGTGCGAATAGCGCATAAGATATATGAGAGACACATACTCACCGGCCATCTGATCACAACGATTGTCAGGCTCGTGATAGTAAAGTAAACAAATTACTTGATATAGGCTGATATCCACGGAAGCGAGTACATATATGTATAAATTATTATTCACACAGTTCAATTTTGTAATCGACATGAACTGGCCATATTCTAACGTGGATGTTTACGATTTAACTTGCTGAACGTCAATTTGTGCCTAGAAGGGTGAATTTTATTTTGTAAGTACCACGCGTTTTACAATGTATATAGGTGTATGGCGTGAAACAATATGATCGCACGCGAGTGCTGAGTGCTCGTGACTGATGTCTTCATGTACCGACTCCATTGTTGCGTCCATAGTCATTGTAATTTTCGCTTCACGCCAGAAAAATCAATAACCGATAGCTTGGTAATAACGCCGTTGTGTTTCCCGGAATGGAATATTGCTCGTTCGGCTGCATTCGCAGTCGGAGAATATATTTTCCCATTTTCGCATCGTAAACAGGTCTCGTTGGTAAATCATCGGTTGAGACCACATATATAGTGGCTTGATTTCACATTGCTTCTTGGAAACCAATTTTCTCCCACGAACGCAACGTGTTACATTACGCGTGGAAATAATTTATCGATTACTTTCGTATTTTACACTGTCGCGAATTTGAGGAACGACGGCCATACCGAACCGCGAGACACGGGGGGCATGGCCACCATTTTGAAAGATGGTGCATCCTGCAAGCCGTGCAACATACACCCACGCAAAGGTAAGGCCGTTGAGAAAACTCAGACTACTACAACCACCCACGTTTGATTCCCATTGGCCGAGCCGTCCTCACCCATAAGATACCACACCACCCACGGTCTACGGACCCCGTGCAGGTCACTGCCAGTTCTCTACAGGGTGTCCCTAATATATAAACTTGAAATAGTCTTGAAACTGGCCCATTAAACACGACCAAATGAAAAGCATCATACCCGAAGAAAGTTATCGAGAAAGTCTACGTCACAAAATGCGATCAGAAATATCTGTGAAAAAACAAAAGTTAAACTTTAAGGAGTTTGACAAATTTGACGAGTACCGATTGAATTCGGTCGAATCAGTTGCCGATATGAAAATTCTAGTTGGTGAAATTTTTTTCAATACACGTGCTAGACGCACACTTAGCGAGATGGAATAGGAAGAGAAGATCGAGGAGCCCTCGACACGACTTTGCCGGCGCTCGGATTACAGTGGGTTAGACCAGCGCTAGATTATCTCAGTGACGGTAAGTATAGGTTAGATCGGCAACTCTAGCCCATCTTGCGGCCATACCAGGAGCATTGCTTCCCCGAACACGTAAGTCCCGCACTCTCGGGGCACGTCGAGCCACGCGATAATTCATGGAACTTTATGCGCACCTCGTGTAATGCCAGTTCCTGTTTTTTTTGGCCGTCATGACGCGGCATAGTGAGCCACGGTGCTGCACGAGCCTTAAAGAATCGCATGGGTGGTACTTTTCAAGGTGAACTGCCGTTGAAAATCCGTGAGCATAAAAGACGGCTGGCCGAGTAAGTCGCTTCACGAAGCTACCATAATATAATGGAATAAATACAAGAAAATGAACGAACAAGTTCTCCATTTTATATATATTTTTATATGTTGTTTACATATGAGATCGTATTATCTACGTTTTTATTTTAATTACGCGCGTTAATGACTGTGGTTAATTTAGTATGAATATCAGGGTGAAATATCATCCGGTCTATACATTCTATATCGTAGCTGTTAGAGCGCTATGAAATTGCATCACCTTTGATCGAGAGATTAAACGATTTTACTAGTTGCCAGATAAAATCAGCCAAGCTACTTTATATATACATTGTTACAGCATGATTTTGTATGTTTTAAGATTGTCAGCCGCTCGCGGAGAGATGGAATCTATAGTGGCGCCTCGCATTAAAGACTACAATTTTTCCATTCCGGGGCCACTAAATTTTACTACAATTAACGCTGGCAGCAAATTGCTACTGCCGATCGCGGAGATAACCTAATTACTACATAATATCAGGTAGAGTTGTTGTTACGATGTACCGGTGTGGTAGGAGGGGAAATTTAAGTACAGCCGAGGCTTTAGCACCAGCGCGACGGTGGGATAATTTTTCCTCTGATTATGGGCACGTGCAATATTTCCATTAGTTGTCAATTTAGTTGTCGGCACCTGATGGACGTACGTTGGATATATGTACCTGCAACCGTTCCGGGAATAATTAACAATAAATTATCCACGGAAGCTATCATTACGGTAGCTAATCGTGACAAATTGACCGTTATATTATTAAACAGCTTACAAACGCTAATTGCGTGACTCGTGTGAATCGTTTGAACGAGAGCAAATGGCTGATTGTAAGTGAATAATGGACACTCAGACCGATCGTTTCGAATCATAGATCGAGTCGAGTAATTGACTTTCTTTCGATAATTCGATCCTAGGATAAATAGCACCATAGGCCGTGATAAAATTTAATATTATAACCTTGTCCGATGAAATTCGAAGTGAGTCGAGGATCTACCGTTACTTCGTGGTCATTGGGTTCATTAACTATGTACATACATACATATAAGATAGAATCTCGCTTAATTAGGTGATGAACTACCGGACAGATTGCGAAGAAGCTTATATCTTATATAGCGTCTCATCGAAAACTTCTTTTCAATTGTGTTTTCCTGTAAGACATTGTTATGGAAGAAATTTTTTTCTTGCTTAATCAAAAGTCATACAGTACTAAGGTGCTTAAGAAATTGCTGGAACAAGGTTGTTGAAAATAGTCTGAAGCACGACGTGGCCAATAATTTTCCCACCATTGGTAGCGAAGCGTTTCAGAGGGAATCTTTCAGAGGACGCCACGATGCACGTCTAAAACGCAAAGTTAATCAATCTGCTGACAGATGGCAGAGGCAGTATCGCAAATTGTGGGTAAGCCTTTACCAAGTACCGAAAAATATGAGCAAATATTCTGACGTGTTGAAAACTCGATTAACTAATGATAGAAGAGTAAACGAGCAGCCACTTCGTGCATCGATAATTTAACAAGAAAATACTGTAATATCGAATAAATATACATACATATAGAAAATCACCACTTGATGGATGTCGATTACACTAAAAAGAACAAGAAAATGAAAAACAATAATGTCTTCTATTTAGCAAATGAACGGTTCTTTTACACTTCTACCGTTATTACTTATCGTGCCGCTGTTATAGCGGAGTAACTGAAAAATTAACTCGTGTAATTTAGAGCGGCGTTTAAGTTGATCGCCACGCTCTTAACGGATCCATTACGTTATCCTTGTTAAACCAACACGTACAGAGCGAAAACGCTTGTTCGCCGGCGCAACATGCAATCTTGAATTTAGAATTTCGATAACGCCACGCAATAAAACCTGTTTTCCCCGCATCGAACTCATCGATGCAATATATATTGAGAAGCATTAGTCTGGTTCCCAAGATGGTTCGTTGAACAACCTATGCCTATGTAGGAATTCACGAGGTTCATCGACGAGACACAGCAAATGATTTTATACTTTGAAGCGATTTCAATTTCTCTTCTTTCCTCTTTTGACACCGACGTTGCGAACGATTCCTCGTAATACGGGTCCCCGATCAAAGTGTAGAGCCGTTCACGATCTCGCACAATCGCATATCCAAGGGAGTCGAAAGTGCGAAGCGTTTACACCGGTATTTGAACTTCGCTGATGACGGTAATCACGCTCGCTCGACGCTTCAATTGCACGTTTCGTCGGGTTTCTGCGCCTCGGTTACTTTACGATCGGGAGTAACCCAGCGTGGTGGTCAGGATCGTGTCCTCTTCGTCAATCTCTATCCACGAGACCTTCTCCAATATCTTTTTACTCACTTTTCAGCTTCGCTTCTTTGACTATCCTTTCTCCACGTTTCGGTAAATTAACGATAGGCGCACGTTCCTGTCGAGTCGAGTAGATTTCTATATTTTTTCTTCAATGTTTACTATAAGACTGACTAATTGCCGATGGAATTTACCTTTGTTTGCATTTTTCTTATCCAATTTCTAGTTAATCGACTGAGTTATACTTAGCAAATGTAAATTTAATTGTAGTAAGTTTGTCTGATGTTTATGATACACGAGTGAAATTATAATTGCAAATTAATATAAAATGATTGGTTTCAATAATGATAGGAGTTAAGTAATTTAACAAGGCGCCATATAATATTTGTATATAGTACATAATATGAAATTATGTATTCCGCGGAGAACGAACGTTTTTCTAAGATAGCAAAACGATAAGACGGTGTTAATTATAAATAAAAGAATGTGGCAGTTTGATGAGTTTATCCTGTCATTAATCGTTACCAGGGTAGAAAACGCGACGCTTCTGGTGGCATTGCGGTGCTCTTAGTGTGCCACGGAAATTCTAGGATTCTCAACAACCATGCGGCCACGGTTGGCATTATTTGAAGTGTTTCTATACGCGGATGAGTTATTACCGTAAATTACTATTGTTACGACTTCCCTGGGCGCGCGTTACCGTAATCTTTTTGACACGTAGCGCGACACACGGTGCCTTTCAATTCGCCTGAAATTCAAATTAGCCGTGCTTCAATGTATTATCCCATGGCGGTGTCTCGCGAGCGCGCGAGCGCGTACTTCCTGATACCCGTTGACAACCGTAGAAATCACGCTGTCAAAATATTTTTCAGGCCGACCGTTTTTTCCAACCGCGTGTTCAATATTCACTGATGTGACAGCGATGGCCGCGGGATTGCGCATAATTTCACCGCGCGACGATTTTCGACTCGTTACAGAATCATCGCTAAGAGCCAACGAGGACGCGATGGCTAAAAATACCAAGAATATTTCGTTCGGATTCATTGTGTTTCGGCTGAATGCGTTCTCCTTCCTGGATGTGTCTCGGCTCGTGAGTCGTGAGACTTCGCTCGATCTTCTGGTCTAAGAGGAAACAAGAAGAAAAGAAGAAGAAGAAAAAGAAAAGGAAGAGGAAGGAAAAAAAGGAAACGTTCCATGGAGACGGTGGCGCGGAGACGCGGCGACACGGTCGTTCCACGGTGTTCGGAAGGATGCTGCGACATTATCCTTTCCATGTAGCGAGCGCATCGACGACGAATGCACGAGAAACGCGCTTGTATCGAGAGACTATACGTACGTGTATAAGTATACAGACACGAGTAGCATACAAGCGGAGATCGCACGCACGCGGCCAACAGAGCGCACCGGTTCGACCGGAATCGAAGCTCCGTCGAAGCCCAGCCAGTCTCCGCGGCTCGATCTCTCACGAGAGAGCCGTGAGCGCGTGCATGAACGCACGCACACGCAAGCAGGAACACGCGCGGAAAGTCGAAGCCAAAGCCCAGCAGTCGGTGGACGCTTTGATGTGGCCGCCGCCGCCGCTACCTTCGCCACCCTGAATACCTTTATATCTCGCTCTGCTGGCTCTTTCTCTTTCTTTCGCATTGTCCTGCCGCATAGCTTCGTCCCTCTTTCGCTTTCTCTCCTACTTTGTAGCTGCACCACGCTCTCGACTTCGTTCCGCAATTCATCTCGGTGTCCTCGCGGACTGAACTTCACCCCCTGTCGAGACAACCGAGTGTGACGATGCTCTAGCCTGCCTTGTGACACGATCAATTCCTCCCTTTTGTTTTTTCCATCGGCGAGGAAATCCGGATTCGTGGATTTCTAGGAAAAGGAAGTGTTCAATGCAGGAGCGATAATTTCCTAGTAATCGCTAGTCCTTACGTTCTATTAAAATATCGAAAGCTTTCGATTTTAATATTCCCTTCGCAAAGTAATCTCCGCTTGAATCTTTCATCCTAATCTATATGGTGAAGGATTAAAATTCTTGATTGTCTAAAAGTACAGCAAAGTTGAAACTTTAGAAAAAATGACCTGGATTTCATTCATTGTTACAGAGGATGTCCCCAATTTCTGGATGGAGATATAGTTTGGACGGGAGAGAAAACGGTTGCAGAGTACGTATCGACACGTCGATCAAAGGAGCACGAAAGAGTGACGGAAAGCAAAATCCTCGGCGATGCCCGACGTGGCCGGAATGTGGGATGTAGAAAAAGTGGTGACGTCCCTTTCCCCCGCTTTGGCGGTACCAATAGCAACAGCACGAGGATATCGCGGAGCTTGCGTTCCTGCGGGATCAGGAAAGAGGACGACTCTTGGCCAGCACCTGTAGCACGTAACCGTGTGTCCATCTGTCCACCCGTACCATCGGTGGGAAGGCAAGGCCTGACTTCTTGCAGCGCAATCAATCGAGCCGCCGCCGTTGCCAGTTTCTATTCCTCTTTTCGTTCCCATCTTCTCTTCAACTTCATCTTTTCCACTCACCACCTTCGATATCCCTCGGCTATCTGCTATCTAGGTGAGTTTAGAACCTCTTCGAACATAATCTGACTTCAAGTACCCAGGTATTTTGATTGCGTTGCAATTCTACTCTTTCCTTGACATTTTTTTTTCCTTCGGAGAAGCACGATACTAGGGATTCGAAATACCAGGAATGTGACGTACTCGCGATTTGAGATACTAATCTTCTGTAGGTTCATGGAGTCCGTCGATATTCTTGAATTTTGGTTTTTTCGCTTATTGCCATATCACTGTACCAATTGACACTAAATAGCTTATCTATGATTATCAGCTTGTAAATTTCTGGTTAAATAGAAAGATTGTGATCAATTACACTTGTAAACAAATTCTGATCATAAAGAGTCAAGCATTGAAATTATACTAGAAATTTGACACATGTGATACGAATGCAAAATAGTAGAAATGTAAAATTACAATATCAGAAGTTGAAGTCATTAGGGTTCTTTAAATTAACTTATCTTAGATTTCATACTTCGACAAGTGTGACGATTGCAAATACGACAGTTGCAACTCGCAAAGACGTAATTTCATTATGGGAAAGACACGGTCCAGCTAAAGGCGTAGTCGAATCGCGGAGCTCGTTGTTCAAGTTTTTAGCTCAAAACAGGTACCGGTGTTTTGCGGTGCGCGTAAAAGAGAGCCTCGTGCGTGCCACGTATGAAGAGAGTTACGCAAGGCTTCTTAATTTCTTTTCCTCGCGGTGAACCGGCGAAAGAACCGTGGCCTTGACGATTCTACCGAATCAACGTTGGGATCTTCTCCGTTACATCATAACTTTGATCTTCCATATTCAACATTTTTTACGCCCTCAGAGCAAGCATAACGTGACAACGATGACAATAAGAGGCTAGGAACTGTAGCTCGTAGGAGCAAAAATTCGCAACGGACCAGAAATTCAAACAGGTCAAAATCTGCATACCTATCGACCGTTCCTTGGATCCTAGTTTCTACTTCTCTCAATATAGAAAACAATAGAACTAGAAGGCGACCAACAAAGACAAGACAGACGATGGGTGACAGGATCGAGAGTCACGCTTTCAAATTTTTCTATTTTAGCAATCGAATTATCGTAACTTTTCTCTGACATGGTTCAGTGTCGAAGTCAAACTAAGATGTATATAGTTTCGGCTTTTCTTCTTTATTTCAGACGCGGTATTTTTTTCAGGAGAAAAAGAAGAAGAAAAGATTCGACCATGAAGATCGTTCGTTATCTGGAAGATAACGCGACTCGTTGTTCGCAGAATAATTAAGCTGAATGTTTGAATCGTAGAGCCGAATAATAACGACGATGCTCCACGCGGCGGTACTCACAGCACCGGCACAATATAATTAACAGTAGCCGTGTACACATGCGGAGCAACAATTGCCGGCTCCTCTTTGAAAGAGAGACCACCTCCGGAGGCGATAATTTATTATTTTTATAGGGAGCTATTCATCAATGGCTGCGGTCTCTGCCACGGTTCCTATACCGTCGTCAGGTCACCCACAGTAGATGAAAGAGAGGGAACAGGTGTCCAGATTTGACGAGGAGAAGCTTAATTGTCTTCTTCCGCAGAAAAAACTATCTCTCGGTATCTTGTTATTTATGATGAGAAAGAAGAGTGTAGTAATTAAATGTTAACTTGGATCGTGTAATAGTTTAGAGGAAGATTCCTTCATAAAGCATTTCGTGGAAAAAGTCAGTTTAATTTTCCAGTTAGATCTTCCATAAGTCTAATATTCTCTTTGATTCTTCAAATATAAAAGAGGAAAGAGACGAAATTAGTTAATTGATTTTCAGCGACTCCTCTAGGGAATACGCCGTCTAAGCACTTCATTTTTAGCTTCTAAATGATCATACTATATAACATTGATTTTTAAGTGTTAAGATAGGGCGTGTAATACTTTTAAGAGATACACACTTCTTTATGAAGAACATTTTACTGAAAAAAGAAAAGAATCTTCTGAATCTTCTGGTTCGCTATTTAAGAAACTTAATATTCTTTCTGTTTTTTAAAAAATGAAGGGAGAAAGAAGAAATCCATTTTCGAAGACGCGAACAGGTTTCCTCTAAACAGTTTTCGATTATTTACATTGACAACATTAATATTTGACTATCCAATTAACCGCTTCTAATCTTGTCTCAGAAACGACAAAATGTAACCTGCGTCTCTTTGGTTCTGAGTATGTCGTTTAATCGACGCTACATTTTTAAAGTCCAGATGGCCCTAGACATTTGTGCAACTCTGTAGACGAAACGATCGGCTGCCAGGCACGATCCTAATTTCCATCCGCTGTATTTTCGTGGATGTTCACAGCGGTCAGATCGCTTTGCTCTATTTGCATTTAAACGGCTCGCTATGGTTGACAAATGAGGCCGATATTATCGGACAATCGATTGCCAGGCTGAAGGAATCGCTTTGCTCGCGCCCGCCAAGCCGGCAAATCTCTTAACTTCGCGAGCCCCGATTCAGGAAAGGGCCGGGAAGAGGAGAACAATCGGGCCTGCGACATGCCTCTACAAGCGGATTCCGTGTTCTCCGTGTCTGCCTGTTCTCTCTCCGTGTTCCTCGTCCTCCTTCTTCGTCTCGTCCCCTACCCTTTTCCCCTTTTGTTCACTGTCTGTTTTTGTGCGACTCATTTCGTCCGAGACACCCGTGAATTTGCTGCTTCTATGGGAACCAACAAAACCAATAAGGTGCATGCTTTTGCTAAAGATCTCGCGAAGTTTACTGCTTTAAGCCATTGAATAATAAAAAAAATTATTTTTTCATAATAGCGTCTTCATTTTTCTATTTTCTTTTCTTTTTCTTTTTTTTTTTGGATATGACGTGTGAAAGAGTTCGAAATTGTATATCATACTTTGTAGTCTCTCTGTTGCGGATAGTATTGCTATAATATTTTGTGAATAGATTTGGAATTTTTAAAGTTTTGATGAATAATAAGTGAAAGTGGATGACGACGGATGTATTAAATAACTATGAAGTTATTTTTGGTCAAGGCCACGAGGTTCCTGAACCCCTTGGGAATCGAATCGAATAATGTTTGGACAGCGTACTATGTCGCAGAGGAAACTCCGCACGGGCAATTACAATATTTCCTACGTTGTGAAAGAGGATGGGCTTGGCTGACACTCTGACAGCCCGTAGTCAAATGTTCCACGCTCCCTTGCGTTCTCCTCTACGCCGCCATTGTATCTGCATACGCACATGCCTGCTTCCCTAACAGTAACTTCTCGTTTTCGTCTCGTCTGGTACACGTGTCGCTGCTAAACTACCTTTCGCTCGTTTCACGCGCTGTGAATTTGATTTTACCTCGGAATCACTCATTCGATCGTTCCTTCCTTTGTTTTCATTTTATTTGTGAAAATCATCAGTCCCCTTCCTTGCTCGCCCATAAATCATAGCGATATTTATTTGACTCTATCGCGAGATTATTTATTATAATTTCCTATCCCTTGTTTTCCCTTTTCTCAATTAAATTATGGAACGATTTGATTGTTCTACCTATGTCATCCATAAAATTCAACTGCACTTCGAAATATTTCTATTATTAATCGAAATAATCAACTTTCAGATAATTGTTTCCAATATCTTATCATTCGTCCTTATTTTTAAGATCAAAATTATCAACCAGAACAATGGGCCGATTTAATCACTCTCCCTCCATCGAATTCAGGACCATAAATTAATCTGTGCCTCAAAACAGTCCTTTTGTTTCCACGTTATTGACTAAAATGATGAACCCCGACAATGGGTTAGTTTAATTATTCTTCCTGGGCGATAGAACGCAGTCGCTATAAATGGTGTACCGGTAAATTCACGGTCAACGAAAAGAAAGAGAGATAGAATGCCAGATCAAAGGAGAGGGTCTCACAGGTGGACGCATTGCGCAAACGAAAATCTCATTATCGCGAGACAAAGGTAGGACGATTAATCATCATCATCGGCGTATCTCTGCGGGCAGCGCGTCTGGCTCGCGGCGGAAGCGCGGGATGATAGACTCGAGGAGTCGAAACAGGAGGAGACGAAGAAAAGAGAGCAGGATGAGGAACGAGCGTCACCGTTGCGGTGCCTCATGAAAGGTCCATGCGGAACTAAGTCGTCGTCCTTTTGTTCTCGCGTCGCTGGACCATCGTAGCCACCTACCAGACTTGTTTCTCCTTTTCCGTTTTTTTTTATCTACCTCTAAAAGACCATCCACCCTATTTTCTCTTCTTCTTCTTTTTTTCTTTCTTCTCTTCCTCTCGAAGCAACGATACCGCGACAGGGGGCTCGATTCTTTCACGATTCGTCGCAGTTCATTTGCGTATAGATCTCTCTGTTGGACGATTCCAAAGGAAAGAAGTCGAAGCTCGGTGCCTTAGTCTGATTCCATGTCTGCCGTCGGCAGAACGCGTTAAATTAGTAATTGTGTTTATTACCAAGGCAGGGGTAGCCGTTTTCGATCGCTGCCACCTCGTGTCGCGTTCCTTTCGAAGTTAATCCGTGCCTCTGCAATTGCTTTTTCGCCTCGAGAAAGAAACGATTTCGTGTGTGGCGTTCGAAGGTATTGCGTTCCCTTCCGCCGTTTAAAAAGATGGAAAAATGTCAGTGTAATAGCAGCTTTTGTCCTCTTTCCTTTCGCTGTACGTGTACAATAGTATATGCGATGGATTTTAAGAGCGAGACCACCCTTCTTGCGCTCGTGTTTCGAAATCGACAAACGAGTCGGTTATATTCTCTATTTAGGTGTGACAGCACGTAGGAATTTGCATAGAGAACTATCTATATCCGCCATGAAATTTCTATGAAACGATTTATCTTCCACTTAGCAACGTATGTATGTTTTACGATATACCATTTGCGATTCATTACAATTAGAGACCTGATTGATGAAGTCGCATTCGGAATTATATGTAGCATTCAATCTTCTCCGATAGGCAGCGCCTTCTCGAAGTACACGTAAATTGAGATGTAGGAGAACTTGCACGTTCGAAAGATCCTATTGCTAGGAGGATTCTAGGAAAAATTCAAGCAACGAGAGAAAAACTAAATTTCTCAGAAAAGGTGCAGTGTGCGAGGATAGACTACGAGAAGAAAGAATGCAAAGATATCGGAAAAGAGAATGCAACGATAAAAAACAATCCAAATACGTTAAACAAGGAAGCAAAGGAATTACACTAATAGAAGGGAGCAACGTAGAAACGCTAGAAATGGAATCTAACGAGAAAAAGAACAGCGACAACCTTCAAGATTAATAGAAAAGCCCAAGAGTATCGAAAGAAATGACACTATCAGAGCAAGAAAAAGATTCTACAACTAAAACTACAACAGACTGTAACTAGACAACAATCCAGGATATAGCGTTCCACGTACAGGATACTAAAATGTCGTTCCGCCCAAGAACTCCTAATAAAGGAGCATTAATGACGTTTAATTACAACAATAATATTTTTTCCATGAACACGGTAGCCAGAGAAGCCTTGGAAAAACTGGACGACGCGACGGGCGAATTACGCTTCGCTCGGATTCGACCCGGCAGTTTCTCCTTTACCTGGAGTATCGTAACGCGAATCCGCGACACGATGGAGGATCGGAAAAAGGAACAAATGGTAGGAGAACGTAAAGTCTGTCGTTTGACTGGCTGGGTCGAACCGATCGAGCGCCTCGTAATTATTGGGTTACCTGAATGAGAGACGGTCGGTGTCGACAATGAAAAATTCTGGAAGGATTAATTTCCAGCCTCGCGGCACCACCACGATAGGTAGGCTCCTCTGCTTCACGTTTTCCCCTTCAGGGGGACGTGGCTGTGGCTCTGCAACGCACGGAAGTCCCATCGAAATTCCAGTGTGCACGTGGAGCCCATCAATCTTATTTATGCATATTAGAAATTACGCGCATATGTAAGTACACGGCACGGTACACGATACCACCGGCAAAAAACAAAGAATTAACAACGTTGTCGGGTATCAATCTCTGCCTCTGTTCCTGTCCGATGTCGCCAACCGGTTTTTAGGCGAGGCAACAATGTTATTAAACGCTATTAGAATAGGTCGTTTAAAAAAAGATCACGCCCGATCGTTGATTTTATGTACGATATTAAAAATATCGAGAGCACCGAAGGAATACTGGTTTTAACTCGGACGTACGACTGTTCGTTCTTTCACTCGTACGAGAGATCTAATGTTAATCTGGAATGGCGACGAATGTCACCGGAGGTGGTCCACGATGATAAATGCGAGGCCTTAGGCGGACCTCACCAGTGAAATGGTAGGTAGGTAGCCGAGTAGCCGACAACACGCAGCAGGGGTCTCTTCTCACCTCTGTCCGGTGGCAGCGCAGTGAAAGAAGGAACACGCTTCCGTTTCAACGAATCCGAAGTCAATCTGCTGCTTCGATCTTTCCAGAACCAATCTGTTTTACGCTGTGTTCATAAACAAAACATTCGTGATTCTAGAAACATTCCTGACAAATCTATCGATTTCTATATGAATGTAAGTACGTACTTACATAGTTCTTCGCTTGATACCTCTTCAAACAAGCGAAAAAGAGAGAAAAGTAAATTGTCGTGCACGTTACAAAGAAGGTAATCAACATTCTTTACGTTTGCTTTTATACTCTCGGAAAGATAATTGGAAGCACGTACATTCGAGTGGAGCCGGGAAGGAGGAAGAGGAGATTTAATATCGAATCCAGCGAACAAAGAGGCAGACAAAGGGCGAGCATCTCGACGCGGAGAAAGGAAAACACTTCATTCGCTTCTGTGAAATTATAGAAGGCGGAGAACGGCGTTTGCAAACGTCGAGATGCAAAAGAGGCGGCGACCGTCAGCAACCGGGTTCAGAGGTTAAAAATGCGACCTTACCCGACAAGAGGGAACCTTCATCGTCGCGCTGCGACAGAAAGCGTCGCTTTTACAAACGCGATCTAAAGAGACGACGCGTGCTTTGTTCTTATATGAGCGTACACATCGAGCCGGCGAGGCTTGAAAAAATTGCTTGATATAAACAACAATTAAGTAGGAGTGCCGTGGATACCTTTCACAGCGTCGAGCCCCGTGGGAGAGCTGGTGCACGACGCGACGAGAAAAAAGAAGTCGAAAGGTGCGCGTTGCGCATAGAAGAACGACTTCCTCGCGTAGGCGATCCTCGAATCCTCCATACCAAAATTGGCCAGAATAACTCTGCGAACAGCGAGTAATTAGTTTCGGAAACGATTGCAATTGTCCTTCGATTAGGAACAGTTAGGATAAACGAAAGAGAACGTTCTCGACTGGAACGTTTATGAACGAGTTATTAAATCTCAACGATTTAATTCGGCTGTCTTTTAATTAGTTCGTCGATTCATCGTATACTCGACTGAGAATTATATTCTCGCGTGATCCCTTACAGTAGATATTGATATACGAAATTATCGAATGGACGATGGAAAATTTCTGCTAAAAGGAACAGAAAGCCTCTGCCGTCGATCGTTTTTAGCGTTAGTTAAGCTACGTTTTTAGACATAGATTGGCTTAGATCCTTATCTTGGGAAATCCTCGTGCGAGCGAGATCCTACAGATAGATAACCGTTAACTTTCGTGAGAAATCATTGGCAGCGTTTAAACGTGGTTGAGGAATTTTTAGAGCTTCCATTCTTCCAGTTCCCTGTCAGATTTTGTATTTTAACTTTCATGAAAATGACGATTGTGTATTTCAGATTTTACGTATTTGATTGGTGGTTTCTGGTTTGTTTCGTTAGTCAAAGAGGACTATTTTCGAGACTCCATGCGCAGTTTGCATGGGGGTTGCGAGTTGGTTTAAGGGGGCGGGTCGCATCCCCATGACAACCGTTGGCCTCGCTGATAAATCGACTTCGTGCGCGGCACATCGGTACACCGTGAAATGCGATTCCAGATTACTTCCAAAGTTACGATCCTAATTAACGATCCACGAACGCACTCGTTGTTTAAATTACCGCTTTCGTGGGTTCATGGTTCGATGCACTGGGAACGAGTTCTGTAATTCAACTCTTCTGATAAAGTTTCTTAATAACCAGCCTTTAAATGACTTTATTATAAATTAATAGTTTCGACGATTCTCTAAATCGTTGGTTGCCGCGGCAACATCGTCCGACTTTTCTGATCTTTAAACACATTTTCCACCCGAACGATACAATCGTTCGTCGTCGTTGATTAAAGAACCATGACGCTGTAAAACGTTGCCTGGCAAAAACGTAACTGCTTCAGCCAGCCGTGGAATCGTTCGATCAGACACTTTCAGCAATAGTGGACCTCGACACTTCTCTCTCTTTCTCTCTCTCTCTCTCTCTCTCTTCATCCCCGTGATGTTCTCCTTCTTCATATACATAGCCACGACAACCAGTCGAGGTTGTGTCTGCCTTTCCAGAAAATTTTCCGCGGAGTTGGATGGAATATGAAGTCGCGTGCGCTCTTGCAAATGTATCGCAAATTGTCGTTGCGAAGTGCTTAATGCAGGAGGCGAGGTGGTGGCCGTCGAGGTGGCGGAGGACGAGGACCAGGATTGGGGCGAGGAGACGCTCTTATAGACGAAGGGAGACGAAGCCATTTCGCCCGTACCCGCCCACGCTGGAATTCGAAGCTTGGTTGACGTCAGAGGCGTAGCAAAACTGTCATCTGGGCGAGGAGTCTGACGACTAACGCGACGCTCCTCTAATGGTCCCGGTAATGTCGCCCGTAAAGATAATCGACCGTGAGATCTTCGACCGTCTCGTGGCTTTCTTCGTCGTGCGGATTTCCATGGGACCGCGAATCGCGAAACGATTTTCCGGCCTCCGATGAACGAGCCCGTACGCGAAGCGTTAGCAATTGTGTAGATGTGCAGGTGCAGGCTGTCATCAAGGGTGCACTTGGTGATGGAGCGTTCTTTGAGGTCGGTGACGTTTTCAAATGTTTTCTCTCCTTCTAGATTTTTCTCGCAAATAAAGACGGAATGGTTTCGTTCAGGATGGAGACGGAGATTTATGGGTTTTATTCGTTAATGCGGGATACGAGGATTTATATTTGATTGCGTGCTTCTTCTATTTTAGAATGTAGAGTCGTAGTTTTCTTTCTTTACGTGCGTGAAACGCGTGAAAAATTTGATTGCGATTTAATGGCGCGCAGGAGTTTATTAGCGTAATTTATGGGCAACTGGTAACGAACGTGGGTGTCGTTAAAATTTTAATAAATATTTGTTAGTTTGTTTTAACGTTTGTACGAGGTGACAGAGAAATCTGCATCGATGCATTCGACGCGAATGTAGAGTCGCCGCGATGCAGTAACATAATGGCCCCAACAAGCCACGAGGGGTTGGGTCGGTGGCTCGGTTGCCCTCAAATCATCACGGGGGTGTGAGGCAAATGACGTTCGACCACGCGGAAGTAACGCGATAATGGCAGCTATGAAAGGCCCCACCACGATATCTGATGCTTTGATGTCCTCTCCCAAAGCTGCTCGCTTCAAAATCCATTCTTTTCACTAACACTTTAAATTCTTGAACCCACACACACTGCCTCTGTCGATTGCTTTATTACGATCCGAAGCGACGCGACGTAACGATCTCAATAAAAGTATCCTCCCTCTGCATGTAATTCCATACATTTATTCGTAGTACTTACATGAATCTGCTACTAAAATCTATGGAATAGTTTGTTGAAATACAAACTGAGATTAAAAAGTGAAATAGGGGAAACGATCTGTAAATAAAATTAATTGGCGGTTTAAAGGAGATAATACCCTGTTTCTTAATTAGGGCACTAGACTCTGAAATACGCTTTGAACGGCTGGCTATTGCTTATTCCTATGTTTCTGACATCGACAATGATGCAATTTAAGTAGGGATATAATTGGTTTAATAATGTCTACTTAACACATTCACTGCTATTTACATGGATATTTTTTTTTTATCAAGAAGGTCTTTATTTCAAGATCGCATTATACTATTTTTCGCAATCCATCGAAACGTACAATCTCAGAACACACAATACTTGCTTCAACAGTATTATTTAGATTCTAAGCAAGATATTTGAGCTGTTCACACACCACACTGATTAACTCCATAAATTGAAAAGTAGGAAAATATAACGTTACAAACACTATTTTTTAATTGCACGTTATACTTTACTATTCATTATGTCATCCTTTTATAACAACCGAACCTATGAAGTAAGTTATTCGTTTCTCGACAGTTGAATATTAATCGCGTACTCGTGTCATGGGATTAATAAACTGGCCAAAAGTGCCGATTAATTTGGTTCCTGAAAGGATAAACTATAAATCTTCAGTAGGGTAAGTACGTCGTGAACACGTTAATAGAGACTAGTACAACGAAACGATATATACGTATATAGCATCGATGTTCAGAACTAGACAAAAGAATTTTGTGCCTTATAAAGCGATCAAAAACTGCAATTACATATGACAACTATAAATCATGTTTCCATATTCCAACGACCAAAATTGTAACGAAAAATTACTGAAACTTCCCAAGTTCACGAGTAACTCTTCCCCGTCGCTTTCAGCGGACGTTAAAGAAGACGAATCCGCGACATTGGCCCAGGTACCACGAAGATCGATTCCGAAAAGCAGTTTTTAGCGGCGAAAAGGAATAGCAGGAGGCAAAATTACATCTCGAACGGCCTGAGGTCGCAGTCTACCGGAACAGAGACTCGTCCGTAGTCGCAGTTTGTCGGCCAATGGGACCAGACAGAAACGCAATCGCAATGCAGGCCAATCCCTCTGCCCCGTTCGTCCACCCGCTCGCTCGCCCTCCCGTTCCCGGTAATGACAATCATTACGGGGAATGATTGCAGCGTCGGGTCCGCCAGCGCGCCAGCCGCTATTGGGGGATGGAAACCACCTTATAGAGTCTCTCCTCGGTCCTCGATGCGAGCGGTTTGTCACATGCTCCCGACGCGGCGGAGTGTTTCCTTTTCGTCGCGATTCCTTACGAATTCGTTACTACGGTGAAAAAATGCCATCCTTTTCGCTGAACGATCGTGTAAGATGGACAGACGTTGAAGACACGAGCGTTCGAAGTATGGCCGACGATTTCGAGCCTCGAACACGTGGATTTCTAGAAGACTTCTATCGTGGAGAAAGGTTTACCGAGATTGGATTGAAATTTTTGTGGCTTTTCGAGGTGATAATTTGAGAAATGGAATTGGAGTAATGGACTGCGATGCTGGATCGAGAAAGTGACGAATGAAAGACGCGGACGATGCGACGGTCGCGTGATGGAAACGTTTCAGTGCGATACGAGTGCGTCATCGAATACTCAGGGTCAGGATGATGTAATTGCTGGAAGATTTTTTGTATGGCTCGGCGAATGATGGAAAAGTCTTGTGATAAACATAGTAAAATGTATGCAAAAAGTCTATACATGAGAATCATCGAGATGACAGAAGAACATGGCGGTCATTCGACCACGTGACTGTTTGTGCGACCATTTTCAAGGTAACTGTCAATAAGAAATATGTATTTATTTCTAATAAGACATCTGTCAGACGTTTAACATTTTTACGTCAAACCGTATAATATTTTCCAATTGATTCGCCTCTACCATGTAATTTAATCGTGACAAATAAGTAAGACAATTATATCGTATCTCCGTTTAGCAGCATCAGTCACTGGAGATTCGCCAAGTTTGCTGAAACTTCTCTGTACAACGGAGCCACGAGGTTAATCGCTAATTGTCGTTTGAAAACCGATCGATTTCTGATGCTCGGTGAATTCCTTCGTCCGGATGCAGGTGGAAAGAAATCTCGAGCAGACATAACGGTAAAGTGATAACGCGTCATTGATAGAATGCAACGCGTTGATTCGACGGATGCGCGTAATACTCGTCGAGATAGGAGAGAACGGACGGGTATCAATTTCAAAAGTCGATAAAATATCAATGCTTGTTAACAACGATGAAATATGGTCCATGTCCTATATCGTTATGTATCGAACGTGGAGCATAATGACCGGTGATAATCGTTCGTAATAAGAGATCGAATCGAAGTCCTCGTGGTTCTAGGAAATTATGGAATCGATCACTTCGCGAGTTATCCGGATCATTCTTGCGAAACCCTGATTTCTTTGGGGGCAAAAACCGCGGTCGCGAGACCGGTTAGAGCTTTAACTGGTATCGAAAGAACAGATTGCAGGAAACGCTTGGTAAAAACGCGGCTGCGCTTCGCAAACTGAGGGATACATCGCGGGGGAAAAAGTTGAAATTGCCGTCCGTTTCAAGAGAGGAGCTTCTCAATGAACGCCGGCACACATCTCTCGCGATTGTTTCACCCTTCTTCGACGAATCCTCGATAATTGTGCTCGGACGTAAATAAAGATTCTCGCGAATGAATGGAGGGTTGGCGAGAAGAAGGTGCAACGCCGGTACAATGTATTTAATTGCACGTACAGTATTTGGCTATTGAGTTAGGAAAAATTTTACTTTCCTAAAGACGACGCTATAAATGGGAAGTTGCACTTGGTTGTTCATAGAATTGGTACATCCGGCGATTAATTTATTACTACACTATGTCACAGGGAATTTTTGTAAGCAAATGGTTACAAAATTTTCCTTTCACGGTCAGACAATTTATTCAACTTGAATGCTATTGAAAATATCTGAACTCTGTTCGGATCGCCGCTATATTTATTATCGATTATTCTAATATCCGACCTGAAGATGAGGATACAAAATGTCTAGAAATATAACGAAGACATAAAATAACTGATACAGCAGTGTATACGAAATATATCAAAAAGACTACGAGCTATAACGAATACAAACGAAGAAAATAGATAAGTTTTACGATCTCGGTTCAACCGGCCTCCCAATTTTACTAGAGATATGAAAAACATTGACTGTTTTTGGTATTCGACGAGACTGTAATCATCACGATAATCGAATAGGACAAACTTTTAATTCTAAACAGATTACAAGAGTTTGCATAATAAAGCAGACGCCGCTAACTTCGCGGTGACTGGATTGCCAATCGACCGCGCAAGATTTCCGAACGTAAAATCATCGTACCGACTGGAGCCTGTCATAATACTAATCATCCCCTGAACGCAAAAAACCGATCGATTTTTCTCAGGCAAGCCCAGATACGCGTCCCTCCGCCCAATCCAGTTTTCCTCGCAGCCTGCTTAATCCAGTTCCACCGGGGCTGACTCTCGTCAAAGTATCGGTTACAAAGTATCGAATCGATGCTGGAGGTATATTTAAAGACGCAGGAAGAAATTCGACTGGATGGTGACCGGATTCACCCATACTCTGATACGTTCTCCATCTGGAAAGAGGCACGGTATTCAACGTTTGGTCGCGTGTGTGCGTATTTCTGGGCGCGTTCGCTCGTGTGCGCGTCCTTTCTCGCCGCGGAAAATATAATGATGGCGAGCGAACGGAGCTGCGAGCGTTCGTTCGGTCGAGACTCGCGTTGGAAACCGGCGATAAGGAGGGAGTGTCTACTGCCGCCATAATGATAGCCCTGAGCGGCTCTCTGACTCCGGTACACGCTGCACCGAGCTGTTCTGTGCACGTTGCATCGACTATACCGTGCGTTTGTACGCGCTATGTGCACATGCACCGAGCCGCTGCACGGCATGCAGGCACGCATGCACGCGTGCACGCACTTTACGTGTCGCCAGCCAGACAGCCAGCCAGCTAGCGAGGAGAGTCTCGAGAAGGAGGGAAACAATGAGCGTGTTCCTTGCCATGCTATACCTCGTTTCTCCAGGAACCTTACCCTTTTCCTCTATCTTCATGCACTCACCGTAGTATGCTTGAACCTTTGTGTCTGGCTACCCACGCGGTGCATGCGCGACTCGCATGCGTTCCGGCTTCTGGGGGTGAGAATCTGTTTATTTATGAGTTGTACGAATCGTTCGCCAATTGCTGTCATTTAAAATTTAAACTCGCCTGATGAACAAGTTAAAACGGTTATTAGAAATCGAAGTATAGGGTGGAGAAGTTAATCGTAAGGGAAGGGACTTTCTCATACATTGATTAACGTTGCTGGTGATATTGTTGTAGGTTTCGAAATAGAATGTATATATATATATATAGATATATATATCATAGGTATAGGGCATAGTGGCTGGTTTATATCGCAATACTTAAAACACGAGTAAACGATCCACCGGCTCGCAGGGGTTAATCTTTCCATGGAATCTTGTTCGGAAATATGTTCGAGTCGATAAATTAAACTAAAGGGAGGGGAGGGGGGAGTTAGGGCGTTGCGTAATAACCATTGGAAATTTCGAAAAAATCGTGCGCCGCGTGGCCTGTCGTTCGCAATTCTCCGATCGCAGAAAAAGAGGAGGATTTCTGATCGAACGGCCGCGCGCACACACCACACCCCGGGTTTCTGGTACCGCGGCATTGCCACGAGGGTTATACCGGGTTCACCAGCGGCGTATATGGGGTTCCGCCATTGGTCGGGTCGGTTCAGATTCATTAGCACGCGAACGGCGATTGGCCGGCCGCGAGGCTATCGTCTTTTTGCTTTCTGCCCGCGTAATGACGTGCTGCGCGTCTCGGCTTATATGCAACCGAGCGATCGTGCATGGCAGATAGGTTTTGCCGGTGTCTGCATGTGCATCGTCGAACCACAGGCGCACTGTTATACGCGTGCAGCCACGTATACGGTCGCACCAACCTTCGTATACGTTCACACGTACAGGAAGCGGCCGACCGAACCTGGAAGATACCTCGAGGGGGGTGTGGAGTTACCTGCATCGCAAATGGGTCTCCGCCACGCAGCTCAGCCTCGAGTCTCGAAAAGGATACACATGTATATATACGCCCTTTCTCCTCGCACCCTCGACGAATCGTCGATCGTCGAACGGGGGAAGCCGAATCACCTGATCGAGATCCCCAGATTTCACGAAAAAATAATTACCAGAGAATCGGTGAGAGATAGGTAGACGGTGTTGAAATTCGATTCCGAAGGGATGTGCACGCGGGCCGCCTCACCTCCATTTTGAATTCTTGTTAACCGTGGCCCAGGGGTGGTTGATGGTAGTTGCCGCGCCAGAGAACCCGTTGGTCGAGCACATTACAATAATATCGATATTAGAATGCAGATCGTTTCATGCGCGTGACTTCCACGCGGCGTCATACGGATTGCCAAGGACGTGTCTTTTTCTTCTTTATTTTGTCTCATTTTTTTTGTCTCGTTCGATACTTGTCTTTTTTTTATCGCGATTTGCTTCTTGTAAGTATTAATTAATTCACGATGTACGTAACTGCCTGCAGCGGAAATTAAATAAGTTTCTCGTATTCAATTTGCGGGACGAGATCGGATACGTGCGTATGCAAATCGTTCAATTACGACAAGGTAGACACGTATGCAAAGCGTTGAACGATGTTTTTACTCCCGTGTCGTCATCGCGACACGTGATCCATATACGTTTCATACTCTGCTCTCCGCTTTCGTCAGCGCAGTGTCGATTGTTCTGCTTTGCCCATTCCCTCGTTGTTTAATTACCGATCCAGACCGTTGTTTCCTCTTAACGTCATAATCGACTGGAGGGCCGTGACTCTTAAATCGGTCCTCGACGACCAATGCACAAGTGTCGCGACAGTACACCCCTATGCATCGTTGAAAGGGCGCCTGGTTACGTGTGGAGTGAGTTTGAGTGCTCTAGGAATGTGTCGAAAGCACTTCGCCTAACATAGAGACCTTGCGACTAATGCCTTGGAAAGAATGGAAGAACTTGGAAAGAATCTTCGTCATCGAATTTGCTTTTCTGTTTGTTTATTTAATAATATCCAAAAATTTTCTTCGTCGAATCGTAGTCACCGAATTGAGTATATTTCTTTCTACTGAAAAATCATTTTCTTTTTTTCTTTTTTTGGTAAGTCTCTTAGGACATTACTTGGAACATTGTTCTAAATAAACGCTCGAATGACAGCGGATACGGTTCGTCAAGATTACGTAAACGCGGCTAATTGCACCGTGGATTGCATACAATATTCTTTCTAATCATCACTTGGCCGTTCTTTGTTTCGAAAATTCGTTCCCAGACGTCCTTGTCACGAATTATTATCCGGTCTTCGACATGTTCATTATACGCTATGGAACTATATCTTCCATGCGACGTGACGTTTCCTTGTCGCTTCGCTATTTACATCAACGATGTAGTTCCCACATGAATCCACGTTTGACATAATGACAACGTGGCTTAAATACGTGTCATTATAATACGTGTCATTACGTCGAATTTTCTCTCTGTTTAGTAAATACGTTTAATTAAAGCGTAACCATCAACGGGCGGTATATCCTCTATTCTTATTTAAGCAAAATCATAAATAGTCCAGAGATTTACCGGAGTTTTTCCCTGAAAGGAGGTGGAATCAGACGAAGGCGAAGTTTTCGCGAGAAGCCGAGGACCCGTTCTTTCTTGTCACAGCACAAAATGGCCATTGAAACGTGACTTCGCGTTAGCAGATATGGATCGCGCCTTCCCCGGAGGTCGGAGGGATCGCTGTAGCGCACGGGGGAAATGGTGAACTGCCGGAGGACGGGGTTGGTGTCGCCATGGCAACAACGATCCCTCAGTAGCCGAGCCCACCTACACCCTTCATTCAACTCTACCACCCCTGTAATCCGCTCGAACTCGAAGACAGCCACTACGCAATTTTCATGAGAGGATACCGAATTCGCGACGCTGTCTTTCGGGGATCGTAAGGCAAATAGAGAATCTGTTTAAAGGAAACGACAACCGTTACGATTCATCGCCTATCTTACGAAATAACACACGATATTTTGAAAAATATCAACTTCAGCATTGAACTTCGAATATCAGACCTTTTAATCAGCCGTCATTGACAATCGATCGACGTCCTAATGTTCCGATTGGGAGAAGAAACTCGCGAGAAAGGACAAGTAGTCAGCTCGTTCTTTAACAACGTCTAATTAATGGAGGAAGTTAAAAAGGGCGCGGTTCACGGCGACCGTTATTCCAATCCTTTGTCGGGAATCTAACGAAGCGACAAAACGTCGCTTTAATCGGCAAGTTGGTCAAGTCTGACCCAGATAAATATTCATGAGCTTTCACGAACGACTCCTTGCTTCTCTATCAAGAGCACCGTCTAACGCTGCCACGTCTCACTGTGAGCTCTCGGCCGGCATTCACCACCGTGTTATTTCATCCCCTTTGTGTTCATTAATTATTTTTCGTCAACTTATAATGCATCAGCGACGAACAGCATACATATATGCATACGTGGTCGCGAATATGGGACGAGTAGGCGAAAAGTCTGGACGGGATCGGCCTCCGGGAACAGCGTGGCGATACTATATTGTAATATCGTCGGCTCGATTAACATAATATCTTTGCTCCTTTCGTATTCAAAATGGGCCACCACCAGGGCCGTATAATGGTACTCTCGATCCGTGTTTATACTAATGCTAGGTTCCCTGGGACGAGCTCTAAGATCATAATGAGGCTTCGATCGAATTAGGAAGGCGGATGACTCCTCTGCTGGTCTCCCGTTTCTTCGCTTATCCGTATCCTCTTACGTTTTCGTCTTTCACTTTCGTTTTTTACTATTTTCTCGTTTCGGGAATCCCGATATACTTTTCACAGGCAGCATCATTACGCGAGGGCAACCACGATCTATGGCAACGCACACGGTGGACACGTTTTTTTGCTCTTCTTCTCGCTATGGATATTAAACGGTGTTTCAGGGAAGCGTCTCGAACCCTCTGATATTAGACGAGACATCGTTACGTTCGGTTTTCTAATTGGTTGAAAAAAACAACCGACTAGAAAGCGGATCGTTCGACGGTCTTCGATCCGATTACACCTTTTCAGGGCATTAATAGGCGTGGCGAGCGAAGCGCGTATCGAGGAGAAGGAAAAGAATCCTTCTTCGAGTATGTGAAACACGATGTCGGCGTGTTTAAATTTTTCATTTCCAGTAGATCGGCATAGAAGAGAAACGCGGACGTTCTTATACACAGGCTACGTGTCTCTTCGTTTTATGCTTCGTATCAAGCTTCTTGTTAAATATCGATTCTTCGACAATACGAATGGAGAGGAGCTGGAGGGGCAGCGAACGCGAGAAAGTAATTTCTCGTTCAAGGAAAATCAACAGTTTTTCCGCGAAACGAGCTTAAAATCTCCCCCTCGTTGGTCGGAGAAGTGCCATTAGCAGCGGCGGCGAGTACTTTAGAAGCTTCCAGCTTCCCCGCTTCGTAGCATCGCCGAGCTTTCGAGTACAGCAACATGATGTTCGTCGTTGTTGGTCGTTGTTCTCTTAGCGCTTTCGTGATATTGCATCCATTCGGGCGAGTTCGTACGGAAAAGGGTGGAACATCGATTCCTCGATTTCTCCTATTCTCGAATTGAAAATCTTACTAATTCCTCGTTCCACCCTTGAAAAATATCTAACAATTTTTATTTCCTTGTTTTTAACGCGGATATATCGTGCTAAAAAAAGAAAAAAAAAAAAGAAAATCGTATTGAAAATTTACCTCGATGATTTCCACGGGAAGATAGTAATCCATTCCCCTGAAACGGAGGGGTGGTAAAAACCAGGAGAAGCAATAATGCGCGTGCAACGTGTGAAATCGCGCGCCGGGAAACCGAGCGTTTAAATCGTACGGGTCCGCACGAAGCGACCGGCCCGATCCAAGGCGAATTCAGGATTAATGCGTTTTTAATAGTGACATAACTGCACCGCTCGTCCGCCTTTTTCCCCCCTCACCTCCTCCTCTTCTACCCTCTTTCTCTCTTTTTGTTTCCCGTTCTCTTTCTCTCTTCCTCTCGGTTCGTATCGCGGTTTTTACGCGGCGAGTGTCGGTCGTGTACGTCGTTTCTATCGCGAAATACACTTCGCGGAAAGCCGAAACGCGCGCTTTCGGGCATTTTTAACGATCCTCCACGCGGTAAGGAGAGCAACAGACAGTGAGAGATGAAAAGAAGGAGGATGAAAGAAACAGAACGACGAGCAGAAAATCGCGTGAATACATTACAACGAGCGCGCTCCACTTTCTTGCCGGCGGAATTGCGTTTTGCAAGAAAGTCGGCACGCCCTCCCCTCGTTTCACACAGAAACGTCCGGAATCGGCGGATTGCGCGGTCAATTTCAAGCGTGTCGAGAGAAAGCTCCATCGTACCGATCATCTGTCGCGGCGTTTTGCAGATTTTGCTCTTGTCCGATGCAGTATATTGTTCTTGTATAATGTTTCCATCGATATGAAGCTTTAGGGATGTGTCAGGGACGGGCAAGAGAAATCAAATTTACAGGGGGAGAGCTATGATTCTTCCCTTTTTGTCAGAAAAAGTTAATCTTAAAATAGTCAATAGCAGAGTATATATCTAAATATAGATACCATACGCTGATAGATGTTAGAATTAAAATGATGTGAGCCGAGTTTCCATCTCAATAATTTTACCATCGCGTTGATCTTACTAAAATGGTCTGCGCGTAGAAACGCAAGAAATTTGAAATCTACCACCTCGATAAATTTGGTTCCACCGCTCAAATTGTAACTTTTTGTTTGTAACTGATCGTAAAATTGTAACTGTAAAAGTTGTAACTTTGGTAGTTCTACTGTTAAAGATTGTGTGGTTAATGATCCCAATATTTTATACGACACATAGATATCGAATGTTACAGTTTCGTCTCAATCGCAACCTCTGAGCCTTTCTAAAATCCCTTCATAAAGACGTTCGAATGATTATAAAAATTACGCTAAAGATAGGTTACTTTCAACTATACCAATCTAGCTGGAAAATAAATCTAGAAAGGCGAGCACACAGCTGATAGCACCTATGGCTTTCTTCAACTGGCCAATTGTTGAAATAATTTTAAACCTTCTCTGAAATTGTTACACTTTCGCCACTCCTTTTCCTTTCTACGAGATTATGTTCCCGATTCGATATGAGCGTAAATTGCTTGCCGCGCCATCGGTATCTTCCGCGACGATTTTACGGGCGGCCATCAAACTTAACGCGCCCGCGTACACATTAAAAGCTGCTACGCCCGGCCCGGGTCATGAGATAATGAACCGGTCGTATGATTATTAGAATCAAGCGTGTCTGTCGCGCCTACGACTTGCTCATTTTTTTACTGCAAACGGGCAGATTCTTTTGAGGTTACGCCGATACGAGGCAGGTGGGGAACGGGCGCGATACCGATCCGTATCATAGTTTTATTCCTTCCACGGCCAAGGAAAAAATGTAATTGGCCTGACCGAAATCTATCGCAAGATGGATAAGGGGGCCACGGGGGGAGAAAAGGAGCACCGAGGGATGCAAGGGGGATGAAGGAAGAAGAAAAAAAGCACGTGTGCGAACGGGCGACCGCTCGTAATAACAATGATTAGGACGACGAACGGAGCATGAAAAAAAGTAGAAGAGCAGCAGGTCCTGCCTTGGATCCATCTTAAGATGGCGGCCGGGGGAGCAAACCACGTGCAACCATCCTCGGTCCCATCTAAGATATACGAATTCCTTCGAAAAGTATGAGAAAATATTCTATCTGAAATTTTCTTTATTTCTTCCATAATTTAGGGAAACTAACGTATCGCGTAGAAATTTGTTTATTTGCAACATCGTGTCAGGGTGGTCGAACGTAAACCATTCAGCACACGTGGGCCAACGAGCAATCCGCTCCGATCCTTTCTTATCTGCGTATCTTCGCGTCGGTTAAATCGAGGGTTAACTCCTCGTCGTCGTCGACGTCGCCGTCCTCTACGTTCATGTGCGATGCCGCCCGTGGAAAGAGTTGCTGGAGGAGAAAGAGATTGTGGCGGGGGAGGAAGAGGGTCCAGCATTGTTCGCGGACATTGTAAGCATGTCCGGAACAAAGAGCGGTAATCGACCCGTGTAACATTTATAACGTAATGGGAGGGCCTCACCGGCCCATAATAATATCAATTACGGGGCAACAGGAGAAAGTAAGAGAGAGAGTCTGAACTGTGGCGAGAAAGAGACGAGAGAGGGAAGGAGGGTGAGGCAGAGGGCTTAGATCGAGGGAGCATATTCGCGACGCGGATTCGCGAATCTGTCGGCCAGAAAATTGACCAACGAAACCTTTCCAGCCGACCAGCTGTCTTGGGATAGGAAGAGAGCGTCGTGACGTTCTCGTTAAGTCTCGTAATCAAGCTCGAGGGTAACGAGATTCGTGTATCAGAGGGATGATTCGTAAATCTTTGGAAATCTTAGAACGTATAACGTTCCGGGTTTTGGACTCGTTTGACTAACAAGCTGCGATTCATGGACTTGGTATTGCGTACACATTTCCTATCATTAACTTTCTCTAAGTTCACTGTATTTTTATTACCAGTTAGGAAATTTAAGTTTCATCTACTTCTGTAGTATCACTTAGCGTAGGTATACAGAAGAACAGAGTATCCATGCCTAACAAGTTTCTCCTCAAAATTCTTTCTGCTTCAAACCTATTAAAACAATGACACTATTTATATTTAAATATACTTACCATCGAATAATTCTACAGCCCATTCGAATCCAATATGAGATCAAATTTTATTTTTTCTTTCCACGGTAGGAATCCTTATGGAATCACTTTGCGCCTCGGTTGAAAGCCTAAGAGAAGACAAAGAGGAGACGAGAGTAATCGAGTTGAATTGACGGGGTGCGTAAGTGAATCGACACGTCGCGAGGCAATCGCAATTGACTTAGAGGTACCGAAACAGTGCCGGGGCAAGGTCGAGAACGTATCGAGGAGGGCCTGGGACCCTTCGTTTTTTAATTTCGCTCTCTTCTCGCAAGGTTTTGTTTAATGGCGAAGGCGGTAACCGCGCACAGACCAGTCGACCAATGAGAGCTCGACTGGAAATCATACGCGGGATCGCCGGCCGCACGGCGGCCTCCGAGAGTGGAGGTGAAGTTAGGTTAGGTGAGGTTATGTTCGCTCCCCGCGTCTCCTTAACATTCGACGGGCCTGTCCCGGCACGGCATCGCTCTCGTAAGAGGTGGGGCTCCGTCTCTTCGATCGGCGTTAGGCATTTCTTCTTCTTCTTCTACCTCCTCTTTTTTTTCTATCTACACTTTTTCTCCAACCTTCTCCTCCTCTTCTTTCTTCTTTTCTTCTTCATCGCCGTCGTCGTCTTCTTCTTCTTCTTCGTCTGCTTCTTCTTCTTCTTCTTCTTCTTCTTCCTATTCTTCTTCTTTCCCTTCTCCTCCTCCTCCTCCTCCTCCTTCTTCTTCTTCTACTTTCGTCGCTCCATCATCGACTCCTTCGCCCCTCCAATGCTGCTCGCTGTCGACGAAAGGCTGTCCACTATATACTTAGCATTGCCTTCGTTTTAGGACCACGTGAAACGCCAAGATAAACCGCTATCGCGAGTGTAAGTGGGGGTAGCAGAGCTAGTTATCGAAACTTGGTTATCTTTAAAACCGCCTCGTATGTTCATTGGAAGGTTTTGAAATATTCATTCTGTTTCGTACTTTTGAAAAACCATCCTACATTTATTTATAGGTTGGTTCTAACATTTATAGTTTGCAGTACGAAGACGTTATTAGTTGATCGTTTCTGAAGATCATCGAGGGTTCGTGATTACGTAGGAAAAATGATCGAATGTGGCTGAAAGTTCATTCTAAATTGCAACTACGCGATAACCTCGATGTAGCCACATAGTTTGATAATTCCTGAGATTCGATTGACTTGCGAGCTCGGAGGAACCGTTTCGGGTAGAAAATGTTTCTATCGATGCCTCGTTACAGGCAGCAACATCGTTGGCTTGGCTTTTCACTTCGCAGCAGCCTCTGTTGCTCCTGTCCTAATAATCGGGTTATCGGCCATCGATATGTCGAGAACTCTAATTACATTCTTCTGTGTTACTGCTTAACCGTGCTGCGCGCAATCTCCTTCTCCTCTGTCAATACCGAACAAAGCGTTTCGCAATTCCTTTCGAGTACAAGAAATTACGGGGTACGTTGAAACACGTGGGAAGTAGAAGAGCTCGTCGAAGACGAAAAAATTTGCGGGATTGTCGATACCACGGATCTAACCATTACAGATAATTATCAATAGCCAGGCTAATGATTTCACAGAAAGTTTGGTGAGCCAAAAAAAAAAAAAAAAGGAACAAAAAAAGAACCTCATCTATCTTATAGTAGCTTTACACGACATTACGCAATTCTGCTTGTAATTCGAAGGATAATTATCAACATTCGTGAATCTTTGTTGAATTCTAGATGTAACAAAGAGGATAAAACGGAGGATTGATAAACACAAGCGACAGATTCCTCCGGCGATCGCGTGATTCTGTCGTTTACTCCGGAATAACAATCACGTGACAATGTGTTTTTCGCGTGCCCCATCCTAAGTCCGATTAATCCACACGATCTCTACATGGACGAGCGCATTGATACCGTTAATTATTAATTAGATACAACGGTATCACTTTATTAATCAACGTTTCGCACACGGTTACGATCCATTAAAAGAATTGATTTAACGGGAAACGGTACACATCGGAATAGTTTCGAGTACCAAGTTTCTGTTCCATTTCTGCGAAGTAGAATATGACCGCGCTCGAACGGCAACGCGAGACGTTCGTTGAGGTGATCGTCGTACCAAATGCACCAAAACGAAGCCGTGAAGGGAAGGAAAGGAACGTAGCCATTGATGCAGTCCGCGCAGAAACTTCGTTGATTCCTTTTTGCGGCTATTGATCGATGGTGACCGTAATTTTCAGATCGCGTGCCACATCAGCTGCCACCTTCCTCTTCAATGCAAACCAATGTTATCGGAGCGCGCGTTTTTCCTCAAACTCGTGCCTTTCACATTTCTTCTTTTTCCTTCTCTTTTTTTTTTACTTTTCACGCGGCCAACGAGCTACGTGTTTTCCTGCCGCGATATAAGACAGCGATTAGGGCTTGTTTGTAAGTTCATGACCAATTAATTTTATTTTTCACAGCGTGCGGTAATGAACAGTCCTCCTCTCTGGAAGTAAAAAAAGAGGAATATTCTGGAACCCTTGTTTTACTCTTTCGTCTCGTTAAAGGATATTTCTCTTTCTATTTTATTTTTACTTTATTCTCTCCTTTTCGTACTTCATATTTGTCGTTAGCAGACAAAAAGAAAAAATACAGAGAGGGAGAGAGGGAAAGAGAGAAAGAGACGTTGCATGTGCAGGGCGCCGACACAGCAATCACGTTTCCGTGTTCTTTCCTGTTGCAGGTGCAGCACAGGGACAGAGGAAAAAAGAGAACGAGAACCTTGAACCAATCGTAAATGGCGTGGAGTGAAAGCGGTCGGTCTCCGCGGTTTTCCCAGAAGAGCGCGAGCCACGAAATTATCGACCTGTAAATCGGAACGAAGGATCTCGTTTCTTACTTACCAACGTGGGTATGAGCTCGCTCTCTGTGCCAGAAGAAAAAGGAAATATAAAAGAGAGAACAAAGATTGAACGTACACGTTGGTCCCGAGACGAAAATCGTGAATCTGGTGCGTGCTACGAACGACGATTCAGACGTTACAATTTGCTCCTCGCCGCGAACAGCTTTCTGCCACGTCAATCCTCGCACGTCGAAACGTGGCTCGGTGTTCCCTACGATTGATTTACATCATCCATTTGACGGATTACGAATAACGATGTTTAGATGTTTCAGAAAATGACTGGCGAGCCGGGTTTGAAGATTTCTATCGAGAACATTATTGCACAACGCAACCGAGTGATTGATGGAGAGCGTGCACTATTTTCTGACATGGTTTCGATGAAAAAAAGTGTCATTTATTTCCCCCAGTGATAACTCTGGGAATCCTTCCACTTGGATTAATGACTAACCATTATCGTGCAGACTGTGTATCATTTCTTACACTTTAATTGCGAGTAACTGGAAAATAAAGCGGTAGCTTCGCCCACGAGAAACCAGAGAGAAAGAGAGAGATTTATTCTATGCCATTATAGTAATGAAAAAACGAGAAAAGGAGCTGCAATAGACGAGAAAGCGTCGTGGGGTCACACCTTACCCGATCGAAAAGGAAGATGAGATTGAACGGTGACACTCGACGGACAATACCCCGTGACTCGATTACACACGAGTACCGTTAATCATCCTAATAGCGTGCGCATAATGTCAGATACGATCTGCGTTCGCTTGCTACGGTAGATTCGTGATGCCACGCTCCTCCAACGATCGTTCGGCCCACGTGCGACTCGGCGTCGCACAGGATGAGTCGAATAGAAAATGAAATCATGCTCCGCCGCTTAGAAGTACGGCTTTAAGATCGTGAATGGGCGTACAGAGACAATCGGAGACGCTAGGCGCCTGAATTCCGATTGGACGTTGCCTTCTAATTGAGTCATCGTGTCATTAGCGTTATAATAATCACGGCTCGTAACGAAACGATCTCTCTTTGTCGACTGTACGCTGGCCTGGAACGCCACCGCCGGGAAAACACAGAGATCCACCCGAAGATCGTACGTAGATCGATGGCCAATTAAGCTCAATTACCGACACGGATAATCGGCCACCGTCGGTGAAAGAATGATTATTCCGCGAATGATCGGTTAGGATATCGACCTTGGCTGATTTTGCAAGATCGATTGCAACGATAAAGTAGACAGAGGGAGGAATTCTTGATCAAGTAGGAAGAACGATTGGACGGAGAAAGGAGCTTACGAGGGAGAAAAGAGAATTTCTTAAATTGAATTTGCGATTGCATTTGAAGATTTACATTGCTACATTTTATAGCTATATCGTACTTGTCTAATGCATTGCACAAGATAGGAATTATTCTTCAACGGATATGATAAATGATTGAAGAAAGAAGATCGAAAGGAAGGATAGTTTCCTAAATTGAATATTCTTGAACGAATATGAAAACCGATTGGTCGAAGAAAGAAGTTGGAAAGAAAGGTAGAATAGTTTCCTGAACTGAATTCGCGATCATATTTAGAGGTATTAAAATAGAATTGGTATACTATATCGTATGTATTCGTCGAGCCGCCTATTTCACTGGAATCCGAACAAAGAGGGCCTCGCATTTTCGGAACGAGTTACCGGAACATCGCGTGCCACCGAAATATTCTGGAAATATGCTAATTACCAGTTAGTCAGTCAGTTTCTTGTGGCATTGCGCCCGTTTCTACGATCGCTATTGCCTCCTTTCCACGCGGTTCACCTTGTCGAGACGTTTCGTCCCTTCTTTCCTGACTCTTTGTCCCGGTTTTCAGGATTGTTCTTGTCCTTTGTCCGCCGCGTTCGATTGTCCCTTCGACGAACATGCGACAATTTGACGCCGTTTATCTTTCATTCTTTTCCGTTCGAACGGAAGGTTTAGCTTCTTTTTTTATGGGGAGTTTTAAAGTCATAAATATGGGTCAAAGAAAAATTGCACCTGTGTCCAAGTGGGTTCTTGGGAACTTCATGCCAACCCTTGAATTTTTGTAAATTACGCAAAGGAATACTTTACTTCTGTGAACTCTTTCTTAATAATCACGAACATTTGTCGTGAACTTTTTTGATAGATATGCGATAGACGAGCGATTTATTTAAAGATTTTTGAACTAGAAGCGAATCGATTGAACCTTCTCTGTAATTTTACCGTTACTGTCTGACGAAGTCCTATTCTACTTTGCACAACTTCAATCCTCCATAGCCATACATTTTACAGACTCTTTAGACAAAGTGGGTCGTTTATATTCAAGTGTAAATCTTCTATTGTTCTCGATTTTCAGAAAACGTACGAAACTTCTGGAATACTTATCAGTGTCTCTATTCTATTATTATACAACGCTACGTTAAAGCAAATATTTGAAACTTTTCTTAATAAAAATGAAAAATCTTTTCTCAGAGAAATTGAATTGTTCTCGATGGATTGAATATGCAAGCGTACGACACTCATAGAACCGGCGAGGTTAATGAAACTTAATTTTCTATTATCGTGGCAGGCAAAGTGTTAATTTCTAGTATTATGCACTATATTTTACTTCTTATCAGAAATTGAAAGATTTACGAAGAGCTAAATATTGTGCGCAGCCAGACGACTTTCGCAGAAACAAGAGGGTGAATAACGGAAAACATAAGTTTTTAACGTCATTGAAGGCTAGGTGCTAATTTGTAATTATCGTATACTATGTTTTCCTTTTTATAATCGAGTTTTCGACTCGTTTTTCATCGACAGGGATCGTTGTCATTGAGAAAGGCCGGCCAACATCTCGACAGTGTACTTTCTTGCCTCTCTGTTGTGTGCAGTACAAGCGTGCATACTTTCTGTCTTCACTCCCATTAATTAACCACACTGTGTACGCGGTTGTTCTCCTGTTTCGAGAATGAGGAGCGACCCCTGCGCTGTATCGCCGGCCTACAACATCCGCCCTGAATTAATTGAATATACGGCTCGCGTTTACACGCGATACGGAGCCAGTCTTTGTATGTTGACTAATACGGGGCTTTGGTACGTTGGGGAAAATTAAAAATTCATCGGAAATCGCGCGTAGGACGGCCTACCTCATTCCCGCGAAACCGTAGGGTTTCGTGTGATTCGAGACCCGAGCCGTGGCACCTACACGTTCAGTCTTCCCGCGAATTCGTTCAGAAAAAACAACAACCTTCTTGGAAACGTGTATCATGCGAATATTAACAAATAGAATGCGGATTTTTATGCATTTATAAGAAATTTGAAAATACGAAATTGTACGGAGCGCGCGTGATACGAAGAAAATATATAAAATATCGAAAATATAGCGCTTTGTATGATATCGATAGTTGGAACAATCTTCTACGAAGATTAACAGAAAATGCCAATACGAACCCAAAATTTATACGCGTCCTGTTCACTACCAACATATTTTTACGTGTCTCGTACAACAATGATTTTATTATGTTCCGAATGACGTGAATTTGCATGGAAATGCAGTCAATTAATAAACTTTGAACCACGTTTGGGAAGTCGTTCTTCAAAAGGTACGGCTCTGACTTGATGGCAAATGCGAAACGAGCGAGTGAAATCAGGAAAATTAGACTACCATAGTCGTTGTAGTATTCCACCCATGTTTTTCTCCTTCGATGTCTGGTTCATACAAACTCGTCACACCTTCGACCATTTTCTAAACTTTGTTCTCGAGCATGTTCGAGTGGTAAAACCGTGACGTTTGCACCTTCGAGTGCAGCATCGACGGCGGCGCGTAGAGAACAACCGGAAACGAGGGCAGGTCTATTATCGCCCCGGAGGTTATACGAGCTAGCCGAAGTTTCATCGCCGTGGAGTTCCAGGTACAGCAATATGTTGTTTTATGGTGCAATCATCGGCGCGGTAATAATCATTAAATCCGTTGGCCGAAGCTGTGGGCTCCAGGGTCTCGTGGTCTTTGTCTCTTTCTCTCCTGAACGAGCTCGTCGTTAGGCTCAGATTAATTCGTTGATCCTGATGTTGTTTCGCTGTTAAATGATCAACAAGAATAATCGTTTGTTCTATTAGCTGAAAACAAACTTTCTTACGAAAGAGAATTTGACTTAAAAAATTATCATTCGAAGAATTTCTTAACTTTAACTAGCACTAATACTTTTATAGAGAGGAATCGTCGGTGATGCTGTACCGAAAAAATCTTCTTTCGTTCACCTTCGTATTAGGTAGAAGTACGAGAGATTCCGAGATAGTTGATGGGTTAAAAACAGATTGAATTTAAAAAGTTGTAGTTTAAACATGGTTTTGCGTTTAATTCTTTCGCGAAGAAATTTCTTCAACGGGCTAAAGGCGCCGGCTATGATTGCACAAAAATCTTTTCTCGTTTATTTCCTCTATTAAGGACAGGAAGGGAGAAAAGTAGAAAATCAGTGAGTTAAAGAAGGAAAGAAGAAAGATCGTCATTCGAGTGATTATCTTACTTGATATTTTTGTGTAGAAATTTTTCATCGCTCTAGAGGCGCCAGCGATGGATACCAAAAAGTCCTTTTTCTATATCGAGAAAAGGAAAGAGAAGGGAGACTACGAAAGGGTTAGTTAGCGAGTTATATGATGGCCATAATTGCGGTTTATTGTCTCAATAAATATATATTATACGACACACGCCGGCTATGTATCAAGGCAGAAGCAGCTTGATCGAACTGCTTCCCGGGATTTGAAATCAGACGGCATGTGTCGGCACATATAAGGCGCAGTTTATGAGTCTGCTTAATATGGTTTATGGTGTTTTGTCCGGCTCTTGTCGACTCCCTACGGAACCGGAAGATGCCTCCTAACGATCTACCGAGAGATGATGACGAGGATCAAATAACGATGAACCATCGACAACACGTGTTCTTTATATTCAACGAAAATTATGTATGTTTTAAACGTAATTATAAATATGGAAAATATTTTACAAAGGAGGAATAATTTATTCCAAAAACATCATGTTACATTCAAGCAGACGATACATCAATTATCCTCACCTCATGAATCGATGACAGAAATTACAGCTTTTTCCAATGATGACGTCAATTTATTAAAAAAGTAGCGCGAAGAAACAATTTAACGTCTTTGTGCTTGATCGATTGTTGGCCAGGTTACTGATTCAAACGTACTTACACTCGTATATTGTTGCATAATATGCAATTAAGGAGACAGGAAGCGTGTACAGTTTGCTATACGTGTTAGTTTCCGCTCTGAATTTATCGATCCTCGCCGTGTCGATTGATAATATTTACCGATGAGTTTTACATTGCATAAGTTACTATTTTCACAACTGGCATGTATCGTCACGACAGAGCTGTCTATTGCGCAACGCGAAATAATTAACTAAATAAGCGACGTAAACGTTCTACTTTTCTAATCTTCTCTATAGTCGTTTTATGCCTACATTTCGTCGATGAGTGGCCATTAGAAGTTCATTATTCTTATCTTAATTACACCAACACGACGATGGTTCAACATTGTTGTGCACTTGCTTACCGTGAACCCACGAGTCGTGGGATATCGTGTCATTCCATTGGTATAATCTAATAATAATTCATAGAACGTAGCCCGTGTCGCGAACGTGACGATCGGAAGATAACGAAAATGATAAACTATACCCGTAGCATCTAGCAATGAAAGCTGAAAATTGCACAGTTGTAACAAAACTGTAGATTTTTATTCCTTTTCATCGTAGTATAGTTATTCTTTTTATCATTGCCTCTATAGTAGCTTTGTACTGCTGCTAGCAACATGATTTTTACTTCAATCAAGGATAGATGATGTAAGTTCATAGGTATACGTAGCGAGTAAACTGTAAATATTTAGGACAATTTATATTTTTATATAAACGCAATTGAAGAAATGAAACCTAATTTCTTTCGAATTTCTTTCGACTACTTAATATTATAAACTTTGGACATTTCATTATATTTTTGCGTGCTCTAAAATTTTTCATAAATACGTAAAAATCAACAGTTGAGTAATGAGTCTGATACAAGAATGAAATAACTATGAAAATATTTTCGGGATATCTTTGTGACAATCGAACCATCGATGTGCACTATTGCGCGATGCAAGTGCAAATCCTGAATATTGTTTGTCCTTTTAGCCTTTGTATACAAATTAAGACGTTGCAGGAGAATCGGAATGAGTGGTTCATTATAGTAAACGCATTCTTCCAGATAGCGTAAAAGCGTTAGTCTTGCTGCCGGCTAATTCCGCTTGAATTTAACGGCAAGGACAGCCTAATTGATCTATGCAATTACGTACCGGTGGCGTAAGTGGTGCTAAGTGAATACCGTGGTAAGCCTTGGTTTCTCGTAAATTATCGGACAGCAATTTGGTGCGCGGAAAACAGAAGTAAAAAGACACCGGTGAATCCCTTCGATCGACAGAAATACACAGCGTGCGATAAGCCTTTTTGCGCAACTTTTTCGCATCGTAAACAACAGTTTTATTATACCCATTGGCTATCACGCTGTTATGGTTTGCCTATTTATCAGAATCTGCAATTTCAATAAGATCCGCTATCTTTCATTTAACATTCGTAATTTATTTTTCTCAATTTTCTTGTTATATTCTTGCGATTTGTGTTTCGGTAGTACATGGCGTGCTTGTGACAGTCCTTTGTTCCATTGCTGAGAATTTTGAAACCGAACCAGTTCCACAGACCCCTAACATTAGAGCTCGCCTTATTTTCTCGTAATGACAGTCCATCGAGGAATGTCTTCGGGTTCGAGATTTGGAGGTTGAAATGAAAGACACTCCTTGGATCGTCCGATGATCGTTGAGACTCTTCCTTTACCATTATTTATTCCAAGAGTTGTATTCGTGTTTGAAATTTTCTTCCGTTATTGTCGTGTTAAGCAGACGATTTTTGTTTATTAATATTGCCAGGAATATTTTTCTGTTTCTTTACCATGACTATGTATTTTATTTATTCGAACAAATTAAGCTCGTGTTAATCGTATTAATGATAATCGGCGCTAAATGCAAGAACTTAGCAAGAAAAGAACACCATAACGGGAGGAGAAGAATAATACATTAACCATCGCTGGTCGTCGCGTCGGTTGTCTTCATTTCACGGGGCTTTTTCCAGTAAACGGCATGATGGATGCGACGGCGAGAATGCAGTCGACGGGACAAGAAGAAGTCCAGCTGTACATTCTTACATAACAATTGCGAATTCAGCTAATAAATTATAACACGTCCTAAGTGTCTAAGCAGCGAGCGTCTATCACAAAACCCTTGCGATATTGCCATCCGTCGGAAAAAGGGAAACGTTCACCAGATATGGAGCAAATACCATTTCCCAGTCAGAGGCCGAAGAAACGAAGAGTGAAAGGGAACTTTCTGAAATCCTTTCATTTCAGTAAAATTGCGGTTTATTGACACTGATGATCTAAAATTCGCTGCAGCGAATCGTCGCTAACAAAACGACCGATAAACGTTTTATACCTTCGCTTCGTGCTTTCTTCCAGTTTCCCCAGGAAGTAAATCCAACTTTCCATCCTCATGTCGAGGAACCTGGTTCATAAAATTTGATAACCAGAACATTTGCATAGACGCAGGATAAAAATGGCCTCGCAATAACGCAACCAAATAACGCACTGCAAATTCCGATTTGATTTAAACGAATCAGTCTCTCGGAATCAGAATCAGAGCGAACATAAAAGGATGAAGAGCCGGCGAGTGCATCGCGAGATACCGCTACGTCGAGTTTTAGCACTATCCCGCGTACCGGGATTACTTTCCTTTCCCCCGAACGATCTTTTTCGCGAACGGTGAACGGCACGATCGATGGCAACGGAAAAAATGCGGTCGATGCAGCAGGAAGGACGCAAGGTGGACACGGTCGAAGAGAGGGTGCAGTAGGGTCGCTGCTTTCCGTGAATGCCGGCGGCTTCGTTTGATGGTTTTTACCGAGAGTCCTGGATACCGCGCGTTCCTATAGCACGATTGGCTCCTTCCATGGGCCCCCGTTCGGTCATTGGTCCTTTCCAACAGGATCGTAGGTGCCCGTGGGACGACTTTAAACAGACGTCGTCGCCTTCTAAGTTGTTCTCCGCCGCGATTCTTTTATACACGCCAGCTCCGCGATGTCGTCTATACGTGCACGGAGAAAACAACCGTCGACATTCTTCGGGCCACTCGCCGCGGCCAACCTTTACCAAGTTCGACTATGGCGAAAATGAAATAGTGACTGCGTCACGTCAAGCTTTTGACTTTTATGGGACACGGATTTTCTCATCGACGCTGAGAGAGACGCTCGAGCGTGGTCCCTGCTTTCGACGATTTTGGTCAATGAGCACGTGGACATTTATTCGTAGTGATCTAAATCGACGATAAATTTCATTCTTGGAGTATTTATTTAACGGTGGAGTAATCTGGACCTTGGGTGAGGCTAGCAATTTCTTTATGGAAATATGAATTACTTTTGTTGGTGATGTGATTTGGATCTATGCGAATATATTCTTTGTATCCTTTCGGAATACTTCGGTGTTCGTTGAAGTGATCCGGATCTTGGCTGTTGTTGGGTGAAATAGAAATTTCTTTGTAAATGTATATATGATTTTATCAAAGTATTTATTCGATGGAATAATGTAAATCTTTGGTGCTGTTAAGGAGGCGTAGAGATTTCTCTATAAACATATAATCGAGTTTCCTTGAAATATTTATTCAACGGAGTACGCAATTTGGGTGATATTGGGTGAGGCTGAGAATTTTAGAAACATATGAATGTTATTTTTAACTTTCTCTATTTATATTAATATACCAGATCTTATGCTTTAAATTAAAGTTTTCGAACGTGAAGTCTCCCACGTAATTAAAATTTTCGATGGAAAATTTGATAGTCGAAAAGTACGATATTTGCTTCGTGGAAGTTGATTATATTCGGAATAAGCGTTCGAGCGGTTCTGGTAAATTGTAAACCGCTTGATGTTATGAAAAGGAAGTACATAATGAGGGTTATTGCTAGCAATCGACTACTCGATATTCCGTTCTGCATTAAGACACGGAATTATGTTTAAAATCGAGCACCCAATTAGCCGAGGTGCATGCCATTAGGTCCATTCTGACGAATCAGGCTAACATCGTTCGATTCTGTGTCTATAAATCGTAACGTTAGAGGTTCTTTCGCGATACTTAAAGCGCAGTTTCGTTAACGGAACTTCGATCAAAGTCTCAGACGCGAATATGACTCGTATATGCGGGCCATGGTACTTGGAGGTTTTATGGAGTGCCGTATAAAGTGGGATAAAGCCTCTGTTCCGCCGGCACGAACCGATTCTGGTATGCACGAGAGTTTGGTTCGCCACTTCCTGAAGAGATGGCGCCACCATAGCGGTCGATACGTCTTTCATAGTTCTTCGTGTACCAAGGTTAAAGAAACGGAACTGCCTACGATGAAGATATCGACGAAAATGCTACGATCGTTTAAAAATAACGAGAATTAATAATCGTAAGTGGTTGTCCCACGTCAAAGAGATAATTTGTTACATTTTAATCGCGATATAATAAATATTACAAGTCGTACGATACTTTAACATTATTATATTGTATGCATAAAGAAAGTCGATGTGAACGGATCGCGTTTGATGTTTTCAGTTTCCATGTTGTTTATTTGTTTTCGCGTGTGTTCAGCTAATGGCTGGATACACGCTTGATAATGCCTTTATATGGCCCGATAAAGCTCATATAGCTTTTAGCAATGAAATCATAATCGCGCGCGATCGCCCGACACGATGTATTAACTACATGCCAGCCCTGTTTGTAGCTACACGAAGACGCATAAACGGTTCTATTAATTATGTAGATGATGCTGTTGCGTCACGGATCGACGCTGAAAACACTCGACCGATTCCCATATACATCTACATGCGCGGTATACAGAAGAGAACGATGCCTGATATTCCTCCGAGAGAAATGGCTTGAAGAAGAAGAGGATTACCAGGTAGTTATCCCTTAAATGAACAGTTTTATAACAAAACTCGATATCAAAAGTGGAAATCTTGGCTACATATTTCTAACGTACATCTTCGTTTCTACCAATCGAAGATATCCTTAGATAATCCTACGCCTCATTTGTGTAGTTAATTGACAGCTATCAATTTATGAAATTGCTATATAAAATCTAGGAACCAGGTACGTTTCAAGGAAATCTCGATGGTACGGAGGAAGACGGTAATATGTCAATTAGATTTTAATGAAAAGCCTTGAGAATTGATTAGATCATCGGTCTTGAGAACTTTACGTATGCCAACGGTTGGTTATCAGGTATTTTCAATTCGAGATGAGCAACGAAGACGTAAATCAAGCTCGGAGCTTGAGAATTTTGTTGGACGTCAAGTTGTTACGCGGAAAGTACTAAACACGTTGATGAAGTGCTTACAAAACGTTGTCCAGAAGAGAGACAGAAAGGTAGAGGGGAGGAGGAGGACTCCCCTTGCTGTTCCTTCAATTCAATTGAATTCTATTCCAGCGTGCAGTTGATATCATTGAGGTCGCCACTTAAATCCTCATTGTCGTTCGTCGCTTATTGTTTCACCCTTCGTTCGGCTACCAACGAATGTACATACGTACGTTTCTCTTTCACATCCGTACCCGCACCTCTAACCGATCTAAAGGAGAGCCAGACTCGAGGGTCCAACCAGCTAAGAATTGAAACTGTCGTTGCGGATCGGAAAATGACCGCTCTGGATAAATTACACGGGTTAGGAACACAATTAAATGAATTTAAAATTGATACAGATTTCATTAATCTACTGAAAATGTGATGCAAAACAATTTTTTAGAATGTACTAAAAGTTTTAAGCGAGATTAAAATACAGAAGAGTTTCATTTCGTACGATAACTAGTAGTTGTGTTAAAATATTCTTCTAAATACTAAATCAAAAATTCCCTGAAAAAAAGGAGAAACAAAGTAAAATAAAACAGAGTAAAACATTCCAGTAAAAGATATTTCGTACGCATATTCGGTAATCGAATTTATTCCAAAATATTTCTCCCATATCTGCAACTTAGACAGCGTACCGTACGTGACTGAAAACACCGAACAATAAAGTCATTTGCACAGGCGATCCTCCAATTACAGCGAGCACCACAACACCGCAGACTCGTAATCCGAATCACGCATGAAAAGTAGATAGAAATGCGGCTGACGAAAGGACGGCGGTGGACGAAGAAGAGACGAGCCTCTGGCGGTAACGAAAAATTTGGTCACCCAACCCCCTCTGTCTGCCTGAAGGGCTTCCCTCGACTTCATCACCGCTCGAGGACGCAGGTAGCGCCATCCGACTCGACGCTACTTGCCGCGTAGCGAATTTCAAGGAGTGCACTTCAGGGTCTTTCAACAGTGGCCGGTGCGCTGGAGAACCCTCTTCGTGTACCGTGAAGGCTTGGGTAGTTTCTGGCTGCGATGTTGTTGGCAACGGGGAATACCCCCGGCACCCCAGCCACATGGAAACGTGGACGGAATAATGGACGAAGTGAAGTGCGTCGCGGTTGCTCCCGAAGTGGGCATTGTTGGCCCACATGCTCGCTCGAACAAACCAGGTTGATCGACTTCGTAGGAACACATGGGAACGTCGACCGCTACTCTTTCTCCTTTCCGTCTCCTTCTTCCCCTTCGTTCTATTTTTTCTCACTTCTATTTCATCTACTTTTGTTTCGTCTCTCGTATGTATACATACGTATGCACGTCTAATCTAATTGTAGCAGTATTACGACCGCTTTCAAGAGTCTTCTATTCTACCCTTCCCTCTTGGTTCCAATCCAACAACATCTATTCCTTCGCGAGAACCTTATCAATGGGGATCTAGAATCGTACAAATGCATCCGTACGATGTGATTTGCTTTTGGGGGGATCAAAGGAACGTTGAGTTGGAATCGGTTCTCTGTTGGGATAAGACTGGAGAATCCCGCAGTGGCTCGTGACGATCATGTAAAGTGAATTATCCTGTCTGATTATATCGTCATTGTCATTAGGTCCTGATCTCTATCGCCTTCTCTCTGTCCCAGCCACCTACGGTGCCCCCGTTAACAATCCCACTTGATTCCGTCATTGGCGACGTTGGAGTTCCTGAATGAGTTCGTAACGAGATGCACAGCCAGAGGGCTGGCCCACGTCGGGGTTGCCAGCACGTGTCCTCAATGGACCAATCAAAGCTCACCCTCTTCTCTAGTCTAGTCTCTCTTGCCGACTCCCTATGCGTTCCTCTCTTCCCAAGACCGGGCTTTATGTACATTAGCCTAATACGATCTGGCCACGGAGGATTTTGTGGGTCGCCGTTGGGATCATCTTGTCATGGCGTGATTCCTCGTTCGTCTTCGGATCATTTTCTCACGTTTACAAATCCATTATGAAATCTTAAAAGAATTAAATTTACTCGTCTTCAAATCAAGTATCGTTTATAATAAATTTCAAAAGAAATTTTCTTGTTTCGAAGAAATAAATAAATTTTTAATCGTCTTTATACCAACAATCATCGTAAGATAATACATTAATGAATCGAGTGTCCATATTAATTAAATTAAATTAAGTTAAATAAGTATCATCTAATGTAAACTCACCCCTTCTTCAAAGGAATAAATAAATAACTTTCCTAAACCTAAGAACTGCATTAGTCATCACTACATTAATAATCATAATAAAATTCTATTTCTAAATCCATCCCTTTTATGAAGCTGTTGAATTCTCAAGATTTAGCGACTTCGAAATTAATCTCGTCCACTATAGTCTCTATGCTAATGACTAACGATTATGCGAAGGTATTGCATCAATCTCATCATAAAATACTTTCTAATGAATACAGTAATGGAATTGGAATTAGAGGAACGAAATGACCAACGGATAGAGAATTGTGCGCACACGTGTGATTATGTGTACGCGTTCACGCGGCAAATGCGTGTTCGCATGGAGCGTGAATGCATTTGAAAAGAATCTGATCTTGGAATCGGGACTTGTCGAATGGGATAGTTTAATTGTCGCAGGAGGGTGACATTGCGTACCGACGACGTTTCTGCGGTGACGAATTCCGTGGGGACAGAGCGCGATTCCAGTTCAGTGCATTCGTTGGACCCTGACGCGTGGACCACCAAGTAAACGGGCTTAATTTGCAATTTGACTTCTATAGCGACTCATCTCGGGCTTGTGGCTATAAAGTCGTTATTAAGATTCTATTATTACAAATCAGTGGGAATAAAGATTTTCTTGAAAACAAGATGGGGATAATATTTAAAAGGGTAGCAATAAGGAAGCAATTCCTCTTTTTAATTCCATATCCGTTCTAATTCCACCAATTTGTATAAATCAACGAAAATCAACGCAGAATCAGTCAAAATCAAATGATTTATTAAACGCGCTATAAATTCATAACTGATTAATGTTCGTAGCGATAAAGTTTTGCACTTTGAAACATGAAATTTATAGCTTTCTTTTTATTCTAATAAATACGATTTAAATACTCGACCTGTCTTCTTATCGTTGTCAATTCTTCAAATTATTTGAGTATTTTTTAAGTTGTGGAAAAATAAATGGGAAATATATTGAGTTTTCGAAGCGACTCTATTAAGATGGAAATTAGAATGTAGAAACGAGAGCTCTCTAGCAGACGTTCCAAGTTTGAACGCCCCCTCCTCGGTTCCAGGAATAAATAATTGAACCTAATTTGCCCCGGCCGTGGTAGTTGTACGCGTAAAATCCGCTCAACGCGAATTTAGTCGGCGGAATCCGCAGCGTAACTGCAAAAACGAAAGAATGAAAAAAATAACCGCACTCGCCAGCCGTAAACCTCGAAAATTATAATTGCCACGCGGCGTAGGCAAGAACGCAATAACGCGAGTTCCAGTTGTAAAAGCACGTGGACACACACGCACGTCGCGTGTACACCAGGTAGGACGTAATACGCGTTCGTATATTCAAGAGATTACGGAAAGACGAGGAGTTGCGCAGTCCAGGGCTACAGCAGCACAGTGGCTCGGCCGACCACGATTGCGACACCTCCTTTTAACAACCACTCTCGACATCCAGGAGAAACTTGTGACATCAAAACTTCGGGCCGTGGTACGATTGCAGACTCCGCAATTCGACGATCCCATGAGCCGTCGAATGTCCTAGATTGAAAACCCTCGGTTCATCTCCTTCTCCAGATATTCACCTTAGCTTCACGAATTATAGCTATTTTAGTCGAGAAGTTGCGTCATTGTGAATTAAGAAATTTTTTAAAAGATTATTTAAAACCTTGCCAGATTTAATATTTATCACAGATCATAGATATAAAGAATCTTCTAGGATACACATCATCATTATGTGAACCCAATATAATTAGTTACAACCCTTACTATTTTTTAACCCGTAGAATTACGGATTCTTTCCAAATTTCTTAGAAAACTCTTCAAAATTCTTACTTATCTGAGTCTTATTTATTTCTTATTCAAGGGAATGCTCGTGTTAACCATCCTCGCTAATATTAATCAGCAAGTCTTAAAACTACTCAGCCCTGAAAATTAGGAAATTTCTTAGACAGTCTTTTAAATTTCCTCGAGATTTACCACGTAATTCAAAACATATTCGACTAGTCTACATTCTACCTTCAATAAAACCCTATCTATCCTTAGAAGCTAAAAATTCCTCAAAAAAGGTTCTGCCTAAAATGTACCTTGTAGAAACCAAGGATACAAGGATCGTACACAGCAGCGATTCCTGGACATTTCCATCAACAGCGGAATACCATGACGACGAGCAACGTCCGCGAAAAGAACAAAAGCACTTTCACGTGTTGGGGGATAGACGCGGCTAATTGAAAAAATCTCGACGGACGCTCCAGTAACAAAACGTGACTTTCGGCGCGCCGCAGTTCGTGGAACGAGAACGGATTGGCTCGGGTTTCCACGGCGCGAAATAAAAGCCGCACGCGGAGTAGATTCAATCAGGCTACGAGGGGTTTGATGAGGGGTCCAGGGGGTGAGGGAACGCAGCATCGATGGGGAGAGTGGTGCGCGAGAAGCAGTCGGTTGAAGTGCAAACGCGAAGGGCTCCGTAAATGCGTTCACGCACATATACGGCGATGGGTTCAAGTCAGTACATCGAAAAAGGATAAACTATCGTCGCACACGCACGCACATTGTTCGCTCGTTCGTACGCGCTCTCCCTAATATCATAGGGTGCATTACGCGTTAAGTTAAGTTACACTTAAGGATGCTCGTTGAACAGGATTACGTATGTACATACACGTTAATGCACGCATACCTAGTTGAGTGCGTATTGTCGCGCTGGAATGGGAATTAAACGAGTTTTATCTCGCGAATACTAATATCAGGGTGTCGTGTAACTTTCAGTTAATGCGTCTGAAAGTGGGTTTCTTTCGGTGGCGACAAAAAGTCTCGTCTATTTTTCTGCTGGTAAATTTTGTTTTAATTAGAGATTAGGATAGATCTTTGTAAAGTTCCGAAGAAAAAAGGAATGAGACGTTTTACAATAATTTAAGGACAATTTTGTAACGTATGATAAATACCAAGTTAATGACTGAGAAATTATAATTGATGGATTTTTTTGTGAAACGATGTAAGTACACGAGATGTTCCACCGTATGTCCGTATTCGTATTTCCCTAGAAGAGGGATTTTTATAAAGCCTATTATAAATCTGCAAATTTTAACGTCTACGTAAGACAAGGTATTTTGACTGTTCGAAGTGATATCTTGAATCTGCTCCGATCATCGATTCTATTCACGTCTATTCGTGTAAAAAGATAGAGGTGCAAAGGGTTAATGTTTGAAGGCATACTGATTTTTATATCACAATTTAATTACACTCGCGCTCTGCTCAAATTAAAAATTTCATCACCTATATCACTTTCCCTTCACTGAACCCTTCAATTTGAATTACACTCCTGAATCTTAACGCCAGCCAATTTGTCGTAACACAAAGTAAAGGCTGAATTAACGAGCAATCTAAATCTAGAAACCTATGTTCGCACGATTCCTCGGCTCGTTTCTTGTTCTCGTTCCACCGCTTTTTCCGTGAAATAAATCGCTGTTCCAACAAACTAGTTCGAATCAGAGGAAAATACGAACTCGGGTAACAGCGTTCCTCTTCAATTTACTTACTTCGTAGGCTATATTCTTTGGATTCGCGTGGAGGTAGGATAGTTTTCTTGGTAACGCGAATGCACGTATACTTTTTGTGGTTGGTACGCTGCCGGCTATGCTGCAATAGCATTAGGCCGGCCAATTGGACGCATCTGTTGACTGGTAACCGGGTGACCTCGCCTCTTATCAAATGCGTTGACACGATAGAAGTCGAGAGGTCCATTTGTTGGGCGTTAACGTTGCATAAAAGGATAAAAGGAACCAAAGCAATCGAGGGGGAAAACATGATACTGATTGCGCCAGCCGATTGTCTCTTCAAGATCGACGATTTCGGTTCTTCCTAAGGGCTCCTTTTCGTTCCTCGTTTTCCAGATCACACGTCAATTAGATCATTACACACTTGCAAGGAATAGCTTCTTTCAATTTTATCTCACGTGTTCGCTTATACATGTACACACGAGAAATTAACGCTAGAAGGACCGACGATTAAAATAGAAATCTTGCGTTAAAAAATCAAAGTATATAAGGATAAAGAATAATGTGCAGTGTACATTTAGAATAAGAGAATTATAAAAAATTACGAATTAGTTATTTTGACCATTTTGATAGTTCTAATATTAACGAGCATCGGGCGAATGAAATGTTTTTGTTTGCTACGACGATAAACACAAATTTTCTGTGCTGTCAGGCCAAGGTTTCCCAACATTGAGAAAGAGAAAAATTGATATATGGTCGAGATATAATATTTGGGCCATATATCCGACAATGTTATAAGAATTTTATTTATCGAAGAGAAAGGGATGAAGGATAGCAATATAAAATTACACGAAACGCCTGATAAGATTAATTGCGTTTGCATCAGGCTCTCGTGAATATATTTCTTCAAGCGTTTCCGCTCTTCTTCGCTTAAACACAGGTAGACATACACTTATTTCGCGAAATTTAATTCTGGGTTACACTGATGGAGGGTAAAGACAGCCATGATTAATCAGTTCCATCATTGAAGGCTGTTCGTCGTTAAGACGTCGATGCCCGGCATTGGAGAAGGGGAGGTGGAAAAGAAGTGGACTCAGGGAGTCGTTAATCGCGGAAATTCGGTGAAACCGTAATTAGCAGGACGATCGCCGTTATGGCGGGGCACGAAAGTTCGCCGGACCAGCAGCCTAATGAACTCGTTACATATTTACACGTTGTTCGTGCCTGACGGTCGGTTCGGGGAGCTCAGAAAACCACATCGAATTAAGAGGTCCTTTCGCAAATTGCAGACGGAACACGAGAGAGCGATTTAACCTTATCGATCCACGAACGACTTTCTGATCTGTTTTAACACCCACGTCCTGCCGCTAACGTTCTAGATAATGATACTGGACACGCCTGTTAAACCGCTAATTTGAAACAATTTATATATGTGTATACATTTATATATATATATTACATATATATATATATAAATTAAACTAGCCTGTAATTTGCCACCGTGGTGTTCCGTTGTTGGACTGCGAAAATCGTCGGGTTTCTACACTTTTCGATACTTGACAGGCACGTGTGTTTCTTCTGTTCGCTAACAGCGCGATGCTTCGTTCGTTTCCTCTCCGATGTCTCGGTAACGTAAAGGACATTGAACTTAGTTAATTGTTTGAAATTTTTGCAATGTCAAAGATACAATTATCTTGTCAAACAACGGTCTGAATTTGGAGATATGTGGTTATATATATTTGCAGTGATGTTTAAAATGAGATGTATTTAACTTTTGCGAAATTAAAAATATTGTATTAGACATTATAGAGCAAGGAATACGATAATTGTAGGAAATGAAAACTTGAAGTCAAGAAACTAACATAGTGGTATCATCGATAATTCATGAAATCCGTATTTTTGTGAACATGACAATGAATTAGGATCTAGATATTTATATTATCTACTAAATATTATGACGAGTATTTTATTTTGTATATTTCATAAATATAAATCACACCTTAATCATCAAACCCATAAACTTCAAAAAGTTAAAACGTAAATCGGGCATTTAAACCATTTATAATACAATACTCCCGTAATTCCCAGAAAACTATATTCTCTTCGACGATTTCTTCCTCAAACCCGTTTCTACGATCTAATTGTCGTATCTGAGATTCAATTCGCCCCACCAGCCCCGTTTCTCTACGATTCCCTCACGAGTACAACGAGGTTCGCCAATTTGTCGTGGCATCGGTCGTGCTTCGTTCCACGACCGAAGCACTTCGACCACTCGACCGACGGTCCCACACGTGCAAACGCGTCCGCGTAAGCATAGAACGCAATACGCGTGTGTGCGCGCGTGTTTGTGTGTCGTGGGGTTAATTGAATCAAGCAGCACGCAACCAGCTCTGTATACACTGCCGGGTCATCCGAGGTCAAATCGGTAATGGGCTGACCCTTAATTCGCCATGTGGCTGACCACCGAACGCCGATACATCGTCGTAGCTCCGGTTCCTTCGACATGCGACCCATCCTAGATTCCCGCTGACCTTGAACTGGAAACACCGTCGACGACACGGTGGATCCATGCCAGCTCGTCCGGCACGAAACCCACCCCCTCAGGTGCTATTTCGAATCCTCCGTGTGCTTGGATCGATTCCGATCTACCTTTGAGAAAGTCTGGTAGCAATAGGAATTCTTTTATTGGATTCTTAGAGTTTGTGGAATTTTTTGAGAATAAATTTCTCTGATCCTTTTAACAATAAGTAGTTGGCAAATTGATTTGGGATATTTGAAATAAGAGCGAAGCTGCTTCCTTTTCATGATGATCATGAACATCAGGAGCACTAACCTTCTCAAACTAACGGACTTCAGATTCTTTGTTTGTTTAATTGATAAAAATATACAGGCGCTTTTGGGGAAGTTGATATTGATTTTTATTATCTCGAACGTCGACCTTAAAGATTGACAATTCTTATACTGCAACTGAGTACTGATCTTACGGTCTTAAACATTTATGCACATGTTGGTGCTTCTTATCAGTAGGCGATATCAGAATAACACCGGTTATTTCTGCCTTTAGGTGTTTCTGAGAATATCGGATGATTTGTAATGAAACCGACCATCGTTTGCGAGCTCTAAACGAAAGACTGCACAACCGTTATAAAGAATAAAATAATACATATGGGACCGAACGATTTCTTATAAATAATTTGCTGAAAAGAGGCACATCTTCCTGAACAGTTAGCAACATGTTAGCTGCTCGTTCCTCGAGAGAACGTTAAATCGCGATCAGACTTTTTATCCTGTAGCCAGACAAAAATAAACGAAGCCGACGGAACGACGTTAAAACTGAACGACACCGAGGTCGATCACGCTCGAGGAGGAGGATCACGTGGACGACCATTTTGTATATATAATATATATATATATATATATATATATATATATATATTGTATATACAAAATATATATACATACCATACGACAATCGCGTTTTGTACGGTATACGGTATCTTAAACGTTTTACAAGAAAGCGAGTCGTAGTCCGTGGAGCAACCGCGAGAACCGTGATTTTAGGGGCGGCGATCATCCGTGAGGCAAGCCGATAAAGAGCACCGCGCTCAATTCCGGGAATTGAATTACCGAGGCGTGGCGCGTAACATGTTTAATATCTTCATGCGGCGGAATTCCGAATCGATGGAAAAAAAGAGTGTATAGCGGCTTGATCGTAACCGTGGATACAATGTCCGGGGAGGAAATTACATGTTGCTATACATTGTATTACATGGTATCTGACATTGATTCCTCGAATCTGCATGCTTTGAACCTCAATCATCTGCCGAATCGACACCGTCTTCATGTGACATGGCTGCGTTACGTTGTATCGCAAGAGAATACTGGCTACCACCTCCTGGAGAACCAGGTGAACCAAGCAGTCGAGTGTGACCAATAATTCTTGATTAGAAAGCCGACTCTCATCGGATGCGAAGGCGTACGTTCTAGTGGTGAGAAGAAACTGCGAAGCAACCACAGAAGAAGAACTGTGAACGAACGTTAGGAGAAGAGAGAGTGTGGCCGAGTCTGATTCGCCGGAGAGACCACTCGGAGAGAGGATCCATCAATCACGAATGTCCCGCACCTCGAGAGTGCTGCTTCTCGCCGGTAGCAAGAAGCTGCAGAATCTCGTAGCTTTTACAACGACGTCGCGGAGGAAGTCAGAATCCATCGTCGAGAGCCCGGTTGTTCCAGGGTCACGGTGCAAAAACCGCGTAATAATCCGGCTGGTCGTTGTGTGCTTCGAATCGACCAGCAGATAATATTGTTTCTGTTTTCGAGCTATATAACAGAACTTGGTCGGAATCACGCGAAACTGGGATATCTAAAAAGAAGGAGAAAGTTTCGACACGGTTTTTCTCTGTCGCGTAGGTTAGCGATGATCCACGCTGCAACTTCGAGCTGTTTGATATTTTGTATCTCAGGGGAAATAAGATTCCAGTAGAGTTCTACTTATCTGAATTCGTCAGCGAGCAAACAGTTTACGTAATAGGATTTCGTTAGTTCTACTCGCTATTCATCTTGTTTCGGTCGTGTAGTAGGATCGGTTAGTTCAATAAGCAAGAGTTCGATTAATCTAGCAATAATTTGTAGTATATTGCAATGTTTTGCAGTAATCATTTTTTCATAATTTCATAGCATTCATTTTGTGACATAAAATATTGAATAAATGTAACGAATATACGACCACGATGACAAATCACGTAAAACCTTCTAGATGAATTTCACATAAAGTTTCTCTTACACCACCGCCATCTTAAATGAGAAAACTAGTCCAAACACGTTTCTAACGTAAAATCGGTCGAAAAAAATAAGCGTCGTCGTAATTCTTGGCACAAGAATAAGAGACCAGAGGGTCTTTTAATAGCGTATTCTTTTCAATTGATAAATGAGGGTTCATGCTGCAGATAACTGCGCCTTATTGTCGGAAGGATTAACCTGGTCACCGGAATAGGAGAGATTTTTTCACCGTGACGAAAGGATCGAAGTCGTGGACAGAGAAAGCCTCGATGTGGCAAATGGAAAAAGAGGAAAACAGGAAAGGTGAGGATGGTCCAATGTCGGAGGGAAGGAAGACGAAGAGGACGGAGGCCGACTATCTCGGAGGCGAGATTGTGTGTTAATGTATGGCTGGCATTCGGACGACAACCGTGACAAATTGCTTTATTAGGTTGGCAGCCCGGGAGCCTTTCCACTCGCGGCTCGCACCTCAGGGCCGCTACTCATCGTGATTGTACGCTCTATTCTCCTCCACCTCTGTTCCTTCTTCTTCTGCGTCGCCCTCTTCTTTCAACACGCAGTGGAAGACCAACGTAACACGCGGCTGGATGAATGGATGAACGAGAATCCTCGCCGCGGGAGGCCGATGCTTTTTTGAAATCGAACCGAATCACCTTACCTCACGGTCCACGGCTACGCGACTCTATTTCGCCGATTTTGCTGTTTTTCAGGGAAATCAGTCGATCGGGTAGTTCCCCTTTCCTCGTCAAACTAATTTATTTAGTGTTTATTGCCCTGACAAAACATTCGTTTTGTTCGAAAGATTATGCGTTATGGGTGGATGTTACATCGTTATGAATACTCAGCGACTACTGTGTAGAATGTCGAAGACTACGTGTATCACTGTGAAATAAGAAGATGTTTGATGTTCAGAGACATTTGGAACATCGATGGATTTCTTAATGTAAATAGTGAGACTACTTCTTAAACTTATAGCAGAGCAGTCGTATAGAAATAATTAACCAATTACTATTCATATAACTATTGTATAGTATAAAGAATCATGAAATATGAAGAATATAATTGTGAATAGAGAATAATGGATGACAAAGAAGCAGCAACTTCCAGCAATATATTATATGTAGTAGAAAATATCACATGGAATTGACTATGAGCAGTACTAATGCACCTATTCAATCCAATATTCCTTACATAAATCTTGGAACAAGGAGACAAAAGTCTCATAATTGAAACAATATCAAAATTTATATAATGACAATTTAAAACTTTTTACACCAATATATTGATCGATAGAAACTTGATTATTACAGCGAAACGATATCTACTACTTCCTCGTGTATCCTGTAAAACTTGAAAAATACCAACTGATCATTGACTGATAGTTTCCTTGTATTAAGGGTCCAGCAGCAACAGTAGTCATGGAGTCCAGGAAGCTGGGTCGAAAAGATCGGGCCACTATTACGTCACCTGGCCAAGGTTGCCACCTTGCAGCTCGCGTCCGCACGGCAATCGAGGCGAAGCTGCGGATTATTAATGTTTGCGTCGGGTCGTTAATGGATCGGGGTCTCCCATTCGAACACGGGGAACGTAGAATGCGGGTCCAGCTGTGAACGCGTTATAAGATCCTTTTTTGCGCGGTACAATGTCCTGGCGACTCCCGGATGCGGCATCATTAAGTCACCTCCCTCCTTACCTTTCCCACTCGCGCCCCCTTTTCCTTCTTCTCTTCGTTCTGTTCCGCCACTCGGACTTTTGTAACGTGCTTCGATGCCGGCCCGGAGAGATCCCCGGCCGAGTAGAATCGAATATCGACATGCCAGTCTCGTGACCTCCCTCGGCTTCTTCCTTTCGCTAGGTTATTAACTCTCGCCGGGATAATTAGCCACCGTTACTTAAACCAAGTCAACTACCTAATGATCTATCGTCACCTTCGCCTGGATCTTCTCTTTCCCTCTTACCTTTTTACCTTTTTCTCTCGGGCCTCGTGCTTCTAGAAGTCTAACAACCACGAGCTCGTTTCAGGCTACACCTCGGGCTCGTTACGTTGCCTTTATTCCACCTGTTAGTCCAGTCTCACCGAATTGCCCGCTCGAAATTGACGCGAGACTTGTTTGAAGATCATTAACGGTTACCTTGCTGGACTCGAGGCGACCGCCTTTTCGGGCACTGTACGGAGCGCCACGCATTTTGGCCAGGGCTTGACGAACCGTCATGAGCCGTCTCTTCGTCCTCGAAATTTCCTCGTATACGTTAAATACCTAGTACGCAATCTATTGCCATGTTTAATCTTGCGTTGGTATTCTGTGCTATCTAGATGCAACATTTGTGTTACTGTTTCTTGTTCTAATTTATGTTATTTATTTCTTTCACAAACAAATGGAAATGAAGAATTTTTCCTTTAATTTTTCGTTAATTATTGACAGCACATTGCGTAATTTATTCTATTTAGTCCTTTCATCTGTATCGCTGACAGTAATCAACCCAAATATATTACGACATTTAGGAGTCATTCTGTCCATTTGTTAATGCTTGGAAGTTTGTTATTTGTTCCTCGAGTTCCTAGCCTTGTGCAGGTAATATCTGCTTAAATAAATATCACGTAGTTTGTTCAATTTATTTCTTTCGTTTAAAGTGCTGAAAGTAGATAATCAGCGCAAATATATATTTGCATATGCCCGCGAGACCTAGGTATCATCTGGATCATTTTGAATTTGTCAATGAATGGGATTTTGCTATCTATTCGTCGAATCCGCATCTACTGGACATCCCATAAGTACCAATTTAAACGTGGAACCTAAAGTCGTAAGCGCATAGATCATGTTTCATTTAGATATGTAGCCTCGCGATTTTCATTCGTGACGAATTGCAGGGCTGATAGGGATGTTTGCGTCAGTAGGATCGAGCCTGGTGTTGATTTTAGGGCTATCAGACATCGTCTAAAGTCAGACGCGTGCGATTGGACCAAATGCTATAAGTGGAACATGGGAACAGTCCGGATTTCTGGTCCACGATCACGTCGCGCACGTCGGGCTCGTCAACGAATAGATAACGAAGGAGAATGAGCTAGTTGAGGCGGTTTGATACATCGGCGACATCGCCGCAACATTCATCTGCATAATTCATTCTTATCAGTACGATTCCCTCAAGCAGGGATTCTCAACCATCGACCAACAATTTCCATTGAAAAATTAACCAAACTTTCATATTCATTTACTACGCGGAGAAGCTAAACAGGAAATTTCATTGAATTTTATTTGCTGACAAAACTAAGGATTCGATCTGTTGAACCTAAAATCGATATCTATGTGTAGCAGGAAACAGTGTTCGCTGATCCTGTTCGATTCTAAAGTAATAAGCGCGGACCGGAATAAGAGACGAACGTTCCAGTTTAGCGAGGCCTCTTTCGGTAGAATGCCGGCGTTGTTAACATCGTTAAACTCGGCTGAGTCTTGGTGGACAGGCAAGCTGGTCAAAGCGACGCCTTTGACGCGATAGCACGATATATTAAGAGTGGTTCACAGGTCGCGGGATTCGCGTTCTCCGCACGTAAGAATAAGACGCCCACCGTATTTACCCGCTCTGAATTCCTGAGTCGCGGTTCGCCCCCTCGCGAATTGTTGCGCAGCGCAAACCCAAACTCTTAACTCTTAAGCTCGCATGACTCGCCCGCCCGCCAATCTACAGGGTGTCCTTTAATCTCTATCTTGCCAAAATTCAAAGATCCTCGACGTATTATAGCTTAAGGAGAAATTAGGAAATTGTTGTATAAAAATATATACATTCCTGACGAAAGTATGAAATAATAGGTGTCTTTAAAATGATCCAATGATTCTTCTAAGCGCGTCTTTGTAACGTAGAAAATTAATGAAATGACATTTTATAGCTGCGTGTTTGTATCTTTTATTTGGTCGGATGTTCATTATGATCGCTGAAAATTGATGTCCAGTTGTGACAAGATTTTTATTTTCCTTTCTACTTTAGGATGAATGGCGTCGTTCCGGCAGGCCGAAGATAAATCGAGATACTTCAAGAACACCCCGTACCTACACAGATGTTTAAGAGCTAAGCAACTACTCAGAGCGAGTGAGTTGATGCGAGCCGCGTATCACGAGAAGGAAGTTCAATTTAACCCAATAAAGGACAATCAGAGGCCGACGGCGACCAGAGACGAATACCTACTACTCCTCTGATGGCTAAACGGATCGACCGAGGGACTTCGCCTTCAGGTCTTTTCGGCTCGGAAGATGGAAAACTCGTCGACGTGTTCAGACATCGTACCTAACAACGTCTTACCGCAGACATCCTTTCTGTTAGGTTCGTGCATATGAAATATCTCTTTTCCGATGTGGTACTGTTATCAGTGTTTTATTTTATCGTTAATTATCGAATATAATGAAGAAGCAGCAATTTGCTATAAATTATATTATTTAATCCTAAGTGGTAGGTACTATGTCATAAAAAAAAATTGATACCTCATTATTGGTTGTCAGGGGTAACTAAAATATTCGTATGATTTCCTTACGTGAGTTTCATTTTGGAAAAGGTACCCTGAAAGCGTTTGAAACAAATGGAGAAAGTTAAAGATATTCTGTGTTCCAGTGAGACAATTTTTTAATTGATAATAAATTATTCTATAAAAGAAATCGTAACAGATCTATTTCAAGGATCGTCGAATTTAATTAAGTAATTTTTATAAACCCGAAATAATGAAACTAGTCCGTCGTATATGCATTTGATTAAATATACAAAAAGAACGTATCCACTAACTTAATGTTATTCGATTAATTTATTGATTCGAACAGTAGCATAATATATTTCTTCAAATAACGATACACGACTGATCAACAGTTTGTTTACCGTTTAATATCACAGATCCATCTGTTGTCGATATCCAGGCTACGTTTTCCTTTTATACAACTAGAATAGTTCGCCAGAGGAGTTTTCGATTGGCAAATGGGTATTACAGGCTTAGGGAGTTGGCGAAAATGGAAAAGGCCAATTCAGTTCTTTCTTCGGGTTCGCCGCTCCGCGAACGACAAGGAGCATCTAGTTCACGATCCAATGGACCGTGAAGTCTGTGACATGGACCAAGTGGAATTTTCGGTCAGTGTGTTTCTTACAAAAGGCCGCAAAAAGCCCGCAAAAAGGCTGCAACGATCCGCTGTGAGAAAGGAAAGGGAACAGAATGGCTCAACGACGGAACTTGAAGCATTCAATGATGCTGATTCGTGATCGCTGATCGGGAACATCGATTTTGACAGGGTAGGAAAGTGGTAAACAAAGCGACAGATGATTTACAATTTCGTACAGTTTCTTACAGTTTTATCAATATTAATAACAATTGAAGGTAAGCTGCAGTTTCTTTATTTGCAGAATTCATTATATTTTCAGTTACAAATAGTACATAGGCTTCTTAACACATTCACTGCTACTAGTGCGTATGGTGTACCGATTCGATTGTTTAAATACAGGCAAATTATCGCTTAAAATAAAGATGTTTCTGATAGAGCGAAGAATGTAATTGTAGGGACAGGTGATCGTGTCTCAGTAACAGGAAGTGTGTTAGAGGGGTAACATTTATTATGTATTTTTTACTTATACCATTAGAAACAGAAGAGACTCTTATTTATATACATAGAAGCTTGCATATTTTATCTTCTAAAGGGACTTAAGCTTCTAATTATATTTTATATTACATTTGTAGTTTAATATTTCACAATTATTTATCATTATTCAAATTTCATTCTTATTTTCAACCCTTAACTATACATCTCCGTATCTTTAGATAATCTAACATTTTATTTACTAAATCATATGTCATGAGAGTTAATCCGATATATCTATTAGATAGTTTCAGGTTTCTTACAACTGCTTGAACTTCTTCGTCTCTAGTTAAAACTTTCACAATCCTCGAACTGGCATAGTCCAGTCTATAAAATCTCGCGACGATATTACCTAACCCGTCGAAACATGGGTTGACACTCGTAGCGAGACGCAAATTAATTATCATGCATTGATAACGACGTGTTACAAGAGCAGACAATCGGGGACCAACGGTGTCTCCAAAATCTCACGGGGTTCATTCACGGCGTCGTGGAAAGAGCGAGGGCTATCTATGAAATTAGCGGGGGTTCGGCTTTAACCCTCCCCATGGATGGATAAGGGGGGTTGAGCATTAGCGATTATACGCACCGCGGAGTCCATACATCGGGTGTCTCCGTGTGGAACTAAACAGACAAAATGGCCACACTACGGCTCACCCTCGATTCCGTTTTCCTTTTACGAGCCACAGTGGCCGTCTCTTTTCATCCTTCCTCCCTTCCTACGAGTTTCTCCTTTTTACCTACAAGGCATTACCACGACAAGGAAGAGGCGAGTCACGAGATTTTCGAAAGTGCTCTCTCGCCTCTTTTCCTATCTTTGTATGCAGTCGCGTCTGTGGAAAGCGTACTGCACGCTCCATCAACGTGTGGTATTTCTCTTCTGTTGCATTTTACATCTCGATATCGTCGTAAGATCTATCGAAAGGCGCATTATTTGCATTTTACCGATGTGAATGGAATAGTAGCGGGAGATGGATGATTAAATTACCCGGAGAGGGGTTGCTTTTTTTCCTGAGATTATCTCGACCGATTATCTACTGCAATAATGTTCAATAACGTGATATTACTCGGGCAAAGTCGAGAGCCGTGTGCAATGTTTTTATCAGTTTTGTGCGATTCAAAGATTGCCAAGTGTCGAAGGAAATCCGGTAATGAAATTAGAAAAGAAAAGCTTCTTACGTTGGTTCTTCTAATCTGGTTGTTGAAACCATTTACAAAGTTTACAGTCGCGTACAAGACTCGTGGAATAACATAGTGTCTTTTCTAGTGGATTTCCTGGAACTTTACCTCAATTTTATTGATTCATATGATTGACCGCAAAATAGATGCTAGTAGTCGCTTCCCTATCTTTCTTTTATTCTTACATTCATTTTTGCAAAATTAGCTTTTAAGCGAAGCAGATACATGAAAATATCCTAAAAAGTATACACATTTCCATAAAATATTAGGTACGTAAATTAATTCTTACATCTGAAACGAAGCTGATTTAGTCCATGGAAACAGGAAACGTCAGATTTCAAATCAATTCTTATGAAATTACACACAAATGATAAATATTTGAAATTAAAACACAAATGTTTAAACGCGAGCTCTTTTGTTGGTAGCTCTTTTCCATCGCGTCTTCGCTTCGTTGCTCTCGCAAAATCACGTTTCAAAGGAGCGACGGCTCCATCAAAATGGGGACATATGTTGGTCGACGGTCCAGAAGAATGTCCCGAATGGGCCCTTGTCACGGCGTGTTGCGGTATGCATCGACAAACGAAAGTAGAGTCCCGCGGCGGCTAAGATCGGTGTCATCCCCTTAAATGGGGACAATGGGGCTAAATCCGATTTTCGAAATGATCCCGTTAAACGTGCCCCGGGATTTACGGAGGGCGGATGCCCTTCTCAATAGCCGATGTTTACCGGTCCCAATGGAAAGGGATTACACCGTGCATATCCACTGCACGGGAAAGAGTATGCTCCGACGAACTCCCGCGGCGCCAAAGAGGGGATGCTCGAAAGTCCGCGCTGCAGGGTGCATGAGGCGTGATCTTGTGCAGTTCTTGCGATACCTTCTCCATCGAGCTGCAATTTTAACATACATAATAAAATTAGAGCAACCACTGATTATGTCACATGAATTTTTCTTCTAAAATAATCCTGTCGCGGTGGAGGTTTTAAGAATTCTGTCATCGTTGCGGAATATATTGAACGATATATAGCGATTTTCATTTATACTCTGGGCTCAATTTTTGAATTAAACTTACAGAAATAGAGCGGAGAATGTTTACTTTTGTTAATGTAGATGGAATTTATAATTGTCAAATAAAATACAAATATTTATTCGTTATGGTTTGATTGTCATACCGTTCATTTCGAATGGAGCGTAAGAAACGAACAATTATATGAATTAATACAATAGCTAAATAAACAACGATCAGTTGAGTAAACTAATGCAACTCCTTCATTAGATGCGTGGTTTGCAATATTCATCGTAAATTTCGAAGTATATATTGCATTACATCTATATCTGTGTAATGAATTATATGAAAGTTATTTTTGGGTTACTTTTGAAAATGCTTATGAAAAGAATTTTACGTCTATCTGTCAAATTAACCACGATTTTCGCGATCTTAAGAAGTTATTTGATATTTAATATACAGATACTTGACGATATTTTGAGATCTTCCTTCTAGTAATGGAAGAAATTCACTCATTCCGTAATATTAGAATCTTCAAGCAGCAGTACAAAACAAGATTATAATCGCGACATGTATTATTTTTGTGAAGCAAATATAAATATAAGAACTATGCTACAGTTACTTAAATTAAAAAATTCCGCTTCGTTTTATGTCATAGTTGAAGGAAAGGTAAAACTCGATGAGCGAATTCCCGATTAGCATCCCGAGCAGTTCTTTGAAACAACAAGAAATATTACTTAGGTGAGAAAGAATAGAAGTTGTCTAAATTCGTATAGAATCCCGTGATATTTTATACTGTCGATAATGTTGGACGATTAACCGATTCCCTAACCACTCTTTCGTCGTTCGAGTTCGAGAGAATATCGACCCAGCTCGTACTGGATGTCAGGAAGTTCATTCAGAAATTAAGACAAGCAGCGTACGGCCTTTGCCGCGGCGACTTTAATTGCGGCTAATTGTTACGAAGGTCGGAAGCGGCCTGTAAAGACGCAAACCCACGCAATTGATGGTCACACCACGCGATAATACTGGGTGATCGAATAGTAACGAGTTACCGTGAGTCGCGTCTTGATTACTAGGTATGTAAAACGAGTTCGTATTTAAAAGTGATCCGACTGTGTCGGCGACACGTAAGTGTTATTTTCATCCTTGAACGTGGTCCCGTACCATAATTCTCTATCGGACAACGAAACGTGTAAAAGAAGGAATATCGTTCGTAAACACGTCGAAAATATCAATCAACTATAATTTACGTCTCTGGTAAAGCACACCGAGTCTTTGTAATTACTTCATCGGGTTCTGGAATTCTAATCCATCATTGTCAGCCAGTTTGTCCTCTTAGACCATGCTCGATACACTAAGAAAATCGATTATAATAAAAGAGCCCACGGGTAAACACATCAACACACAGACTCATGTGTATATGTATAGTTAATGTTGGGAGTAACAACGCGCAGTCTATGGAAAAGAGAAAAAAGGATGGTAGTTGCGTAAGAGATGAAATCACGGGAGACGGTTTTCCCGAGAACGAGCGGATTTTTCTCAAGAATCTAACAAGGACACGGTTACTTAACGCCTCATCGATCGACTTTTCCATGCTAGTTCTACACGTGGTCGAATAAGACGGACGAGTGCAGGAAATTTCGTGACCATTTTTCATTTGGTCAGACAGGGGAGAGGGTAGGGACAGGCAAAGAAACGAATGGCAGGCACGAGTATGAGAAGGAATGCGAAGGGAAAAATTCTAGCGTGCATTCTGCTGCACACATCGTACGTATTCGTTCGTCTTCTTTTACTCTCACCTCTATCCCACGTTACCGAAGGAACTCGCGAGGTCTTTCAAGGTTGCTGCTTGGCTTTTCGTGCCAGCCACGCAGACGCAATTTGCCTTTCGGCCATTGTCATTTCTGCACGATACGCTCGTACATGGCATCTCGTGCGTCTGTATCACCGCGTTTCCTTCTTTTCTTCAGCACGGCCAGTGGATTCTGACTTTTAGGAATGTGGTTCGACTGTTGTCGATATTCTTGTACGTCCGCCAACGACGTAAATTTAACCCTACCGCGATCGACTTTCATTTCAGTATTTGAACAAGTTAAATCTTCTGTTCTACAAAACTAGTCTGAATTTCGGTGTATCGTGTCTTATCTACGAATAGAACAGAACAAATTTTCTATCGCCATCGTATTCTTGTTAGAAAAGAAACTTAGCGCGGAGCTTGGAATAATTTATAATAATTTAATTTAATAATTAATAATCTTTCACACATCATAGGTTATTTGGGCTTGCTCAGGGATCAGAAAAATGACATTTATTTTCATAAACAAATAACAGTATTAAGTTCAATGAAAACACTGTTACGAGAGAAGTACGATAATACGAATTCTCTTTTTCTTTAGTGCCGTTCTGTCATTGCTAGTAAAGAATGTCAATTCTTGGTATGTTAAGTAACACTGTTACTTTTGTCAAGGAGACAGAAAATCATTTTCCTTATTTTCAAAGTCAATTTCATTCACAGAATACATACGATTCTCTTTAATGGATTATTTTCTATGAATTTCCAATTCCATTACGTTCCCTCTGCCACAATCTCGAACTTCACTTTACACTTGTAATTCCGATGAAATCATAAAAGACAGCACAAAAGCGTTCATTGAGAAAATGATGGAAGAAGGAAATCGGGGAAACCGAAAGTGTTCCATTCGATACCCATCGATATAGTGGTTTATTCGAATACTCTTTCTAGAATCTTTCTATCGAAAATGCTTTGCAATAACGGCAATCAACGATCGCCCTAACGACGAGCATTTAGCTGCACGGTCACGAAGGTGATTCCGTGGAATCTCGGCTAACTGATAACCAACCTGGCAAGAGCAAAATGCGTGGCGCGATGTCAAGCGACGAGGAAGGGAAGTAGAGAAGAAGATTCGCTGTGTTATTAAACTGGTCGATCATCTAATTACGCTCGACTTGCGGTCGTCCTCGTTAGATCGCGATACGAAATAACGGAAAGCAAACTGACGAGACAATCACCCTCTTGAACTTCTCGACTGTGTACGTTTTGCAACAAGAAAACCATAGAGAAAGCAAAGATGCAATCGCTGGAAATGAAGAGAGGGATATAAAATAGTCGAAGAGGAATAGTTGAAACCGGACGAGTTTCACGATTCTCGTTCGCATTTAGAGCGAGCAAAGGCAAGAATTGTAACATAACAGGTTGGGGAAAATTTTATTTGAAACAAGAGCAAAGAGATAGCTGTTTGATATTAATGAATCGTTCCAAAATCGTCTAAAATAGAATTGATGAAAGTAAAACGTCTTCAAATAATTTTCTATTTTAGTCAACTTTTTTCAAATTTAATATTAATTTGAATGTTAAATAGCGTATTGCGTAAACATTTACGCCATAAGCAATATAGCCGCCATAGTATTTGTTGTTAAAACTATTTTTATTTCCATCATCTTTGAGTAATATTTATCTAAATTTGTGTACATCTAGCACAGTTGATAACATTGAAACAACAGAATCAGAAACTATTTGAATTATCGCTTCAAGAAACGCATTACACTTCGAAAGAAAATTCCAAACAAAGTTATTTTTGTTTTTAATGGAAAATTTAATCGTTCATTTTTCAAACATTTTACTCGAATAACGTCCAAGTCTGGAATATTTATAATGAGAATGACCAATAAGATAACGTGGATGGATGGTGCAGCAGGCGCGACTCCAGCTTGCGCTGGTATAAGCTGATGGGATTCTGGGATTCATTAGCGTAATTAACGGGTCCTCATTAAGCGTATTATGGTATGAACGGATCGTCGTTACTAGCAGAGTCATCGAGTTTGCTTTCTGCAAACGGAACCACGCATCAATTACATTCGAGTCGCGTGCGCTACTCTCGTTTTCGCTGTGTGCCGTTTTACGTTTGTCCTTCCCCATTAGTTTGGACCCTGTGAAAAGAAGCTTGCACGCTGTTTTGTAGCAATTAACCCTTTCGAGATATGCCGAATTTAATGCCTCCGCGTGTTCCTACCACTTTAATGAATTTCCGACAACTGAATATTAAACATTGTCCCGTCTTCGGTCGCGTTCATTGTATTTCGAGAAGCACGCTGCCACGTTCCCGGTATTTATTGGGATAATGAAATAAGAGGAATCATCCGTGGGATCGTTTTTTATTTTGATAAGGTAATAACCGCGAGCTTCGTTCCCTTGTTTGGTCGAGCATGTCGAAATGAGCTCGACAAAACACGCGTAATGGCGCTCGTGTGTGACGGGAATTTTAATTACGAGCGTGACCAGTATTTGATACACTTCCAATATATGTATACAAGTATCTTTGTACGCTAGATACTAATTGCAGAAAAAGAAATTGGGTACATTCTTCTATTTTTAATTATATCGAATGTAATCTTTTTTCTTTAATTTTCTTTAATTAATGCTTCATTCATTCGATATTACGCATTAATTTTGTTTACTTCGATAGATTTTTAATGCCATAATTTTCCCGGATAATGAAATTCTGAACTCATCTACTTCTCTATGTTATTAGATTCCAAACATCTAATAAATAACGCATAATGCAAAAGTTTTCAACCACTTGGATTTTTCGCTTCATACTCCAAAAACGATATAGAAACAAACCTTAACCAGCATTGGATATAAGGGCACGACAAATAAAAAAGAAAAACAACAGTATAACTATCCCTATAACCTATAGAAGATTTTACGATAAATACGCAATCTGGAAAACATCCCCAAATAGGAGCCACGAAGGAGGATGAATTTCGTGAAATTCTTTTGTCATAGCACATTAATAAGCTCGAAGCCGCGATAATCTCCTTGCCCTCTAAATTCGAAAATAACAGCTTGTGAAATAAAACGCGCGATGCGTGTGCCGTAACACAAAGGTCGAAGGGCGCGGCGTAGAAGAGGGTCGACGCGTGCCACCCGAACCCTGAAATCGGAGTCGATGATAGGTTAAAACGGTGATCCGCCGCCGTATACTTCCGACAGTTTTGTTATCATGGTGGTACAAGAGAGATGCTCGTACGGTCTGTGGACATACGAACGTTAATGCCCGATTCACCGATAGTATCGGTGTTTATACAACACGTTTTACGTCCAGGCAGCCTGACGACGTTATCTTGCATGGTCTTATAGGCTTGACCGGGTGTATCGAATGTAAACCATTTGTACGAAGTTTCAAAGGATGTCGCGAGATAGGGGTACGAGGCAACACGTGTAACGTATACTCGTTATAAAACTCTTGGATACCAGATGTTGGTGACGGTATGTCGCAGACGTGTTTTTATTGATTCTGACAATAAATCTTATTTGTAAAGATATTGACACCTTTTGAACAGGTATTTCGGAGGGAAGATGATGGTATTCGATCCTGTTAGCTTTCTGTATTTTTAAAACTAGTAATGTATAATATATTTTCTAGAATAAATATAGTAGGCACGATCGACTATAATTGTGTCTCAATATAAACTGAACGTTTGTTTTAATGAAAATACATTGTTTACATTCGAAATCCGATATCCATCAATTTGACGCGTACGATAGCCAGGTGTCTTCAGCGAAATCAGATAAGTTGGAAAATAAAAGACGATAGAATTATTTTAACACTAGAACTATCGACGGCTATAAGATACCTGTATACGTATAAAACTTGTATCGCTCGTAGAAATGAAAATGAAGGATAGTCGAAGAATCGTTCAACGCAACGAATTTGTTCCTAAATTTTAATAAAAATTATTCGAATCTCCAAAACACACCGTGGTAGATCTATAAAATTTCTATTGAAAGATACGAATGAATCATTTGGACTAAGAGTCGAGTTAAAGAAAAACGTTCATAGACGTTGGAGGAAAGAAGTTGAAAACATTTCTGATAGGCGTGGCGCGGGAGAGGGTGTCGCCAGGAATATTTTAGAAATTAATGTCAATGCGAACGACGATATCCAATTACACCGGAAGCACCCGGTACAAGAGGCCGACTTATAGTCGGGGGTTGCAGGCGAAACCGAAAGAAAGAGAAAGGACAGAAAGAGAAAGGGGGGAGGAACGTCAGGGTGAAAAAAACTTACTGTGGGGGGTGGAGGAGGGGGAAGTGAGCACCAAGTCCTCCCACATTGTAAAGTACCCCTGCGCTCTAACACCGGTCGGCTTTTTCATCGCGCACGCTTTTTTTTTTCTCTTTTTTAACCCTCCTCTCGATCGCGATTGTGTCCGAGACACCGGGGGCGTGAACTCGCCGATGCCGGCACTGGCCTCGAGGCGTTTTTCGCATTTACAAGCGCCCCGAAGAACCGTTGGTGCTCGCGAATAGTCCAGCTGGCGACTCGCCCAAGGAGATTTGTGAGTTTGCGTTTCAACAGGCTGTGTACGTGCGTTTTACGCGCGGATACGGTTGAATATTTCGTACTTAATGGAAGAACATGAGTTTTGCTCGTAAAGGTAGCTGACAATTTCTGTGAGGATGCGCACATAAAAAGGAAAGCGACATTAAATATTCCGACGGGTTTTTGTATCTTCTATTTCTCATTTTCTTTATATATATAAGAATAAGGAAAGGCAAAAAAGATTAAGAATGAAAAAGAAGTATAATCATACATGATACTTTAATTACGTTGCTCAACGCCATTTATTACATACGCTTTTCAGTTCTATTTCTTAAATACATCTTTCACTCCTATTTCTTATCGCTGCTTATAATTCCGCTTATCAAACCTATTTATTATTTCCGTTTATCAAACCTGCGGTTTAATTTAATTTTTTTTACTGTTGTTTTTCAACACCGGTTTTTTGTTTCTGTTATCTCAACTTTATACAGCTGTTTGTTTTTAATTGCATTTAATTACTGTTTTATAATCTACTATTAATACCTATAACATTTTATAAGGAATGACGAAGCTTCTTTTACAGATTAAAGTTCAAAATTAGACACGTGATATCTTTACTTGCGAGGTTCTGCTTTATTTTGCTCATTCTATCCGTTAGAACATATTGATTGAGATAATAGCTTCAATGAAATATTATTTTGGACTAGATGATTCTCCGCACGAAATAACAGACCTTGCCGATGATTTTTTTCGATTGTGCGACAGCAATTGCTCGCTAAAAAATAACAAAGGAGACAGAATTACACATAATTGTCTTATCCGATGTTTCCTTCCTTTGATTTGATTCACAAAAAAAAAAAGTGCGGCGACTTGCCTAACTTTCTCGATCAATTATTCACTGCATAATCGTGCGTTCGCTTTCCTTTCCTTTTTCCTTTGAACCCACGTACGATTTTGCAATCGTCCAACCTTCGATAGCTCTAGAAGGAGCAAGCGAGACTCTTAGGGTGCTTCTTTGAAGTCTATAGAACAACTCAAGCCAATGTGTGCACTTCACGACTTCAAACCTTTCGAATTTGTTCGTGGAATCGGCAATCTGCGACCACCATATGTACTCGTAACGTTCATTAATAGGGATATTATTTATCTTCTCGTTTATATCTAGACGCTTCATCAAGGGCGAAGCAACCAATAAATTGTAATATAAAAACAAGTTAATTGTCATTTTAGAAAAATTCTAACAATTCTTTTATACACCGTTACCAAAAAAATAGATCTCAAGAAAATATGAATAAGAAATTATACGGATGGCGCAAATGTCCAAGAAGAAGGAAATTTCAAGACCACCTCGAGAACGTACGGCACGTTCTCCTCACGGTTGAATAATACATGAAATGTTGCCTTTCTTAACGTCGTTCGCGGTCGTGCGACAAAAGAAGTATCGACAAAAGAGTGGCCCTCGGTATATAGACTCGTACGTTCAAGCCTCTTGAAACATGCATGAAAAACAAACAGATGCATCCATCAATCTGACACTGCTAATTTATATATCGCTCGATTCCCTACGATCCTATAAAAGGGTTAAATTGGAGCAGGAGAGCGAGTGGAACGATGAGAGGAAATGAAGGAAATTTTGGCTCTCAGCTCATCGAGCAGCCGATAATTCTGCCCCTGTTCGCCGACGAGATAAGGATCTAAGATTACCGCGGTCCTGTTAACGTCAGATTAGTGTCACCAGCCCTTTTCTAAAGTGACCCCACTCGACGAGAGTGGGTCAGAGGGTCGGACGCGCGCGCGCTGTCCAATGGCTTTTAAATTCACTCGGCTATACGACTACCGTCCCGCTGGATAAACGTTCCTTCAAATCTGTTTATTTTTGCGTGGCTTTACTCGACAGGTAGCTCCTCCGAGCCTATCTTTTCCCGAAGCAGCATGCCTTTAAAAGAGGATTCGGGAAGCCATCCTCTTGATCTCCTCATCCTAATCCCCTTAACCCTTCTTAACGTCCCGGAATAAAGGAAGACGTAGACAGATCGGTTCGGCATACTTGACTTTTTTTTGGAAGGAACCTGTGAACGTGTTTCTGCGCTTCCATCTGACTTACATGCGAATTTTTATGGTGGACTTTTTGTTTGAAGAATTTAGTTTTTTAACGAGACTCGAAGATTTTTTAATTACAGCAATCTGAGATTTTTTTTAATCGTGCCTCTAAATTGCTTTTCATCTCAGAAATAGTAGATAGTTAGAAGGATACCAGAATCAAAGTATTATAATCTGCAATGTATGCTCGTAGATATTGAAAAATCACATGTCGATACTACTATGAAAAAGTATTTTTGCGATTTTTTCTTCTAGATAAATACAGATTCCATATGGGTTTCCCACAATCAGAAAACAAGCTGCTCAACTTCACTCTCCGTAAATGTTTCCATTTTATTATCTACGTACGTAATTAGTGTTCAACTTTTCAAAGACCAAATAATTGAATTTCTTATATCCATATATCTCTTTCTACCTTTCAACCATAAAAGTAGGTGGCATAATATACCTAATTATAAATTTAAAGATAAAAGATTTTCAACTACTTTTCAATCTATGGAATTGTTGGATGTTTAGTACATTTTTCCCAATATTTAATCTAATTTAATCCAATAATTTAATAATAATTTAATCTAATTTTTCCAAAAATGTGTATTTGTACTGTATCTTCGTTCAGCTCTTCGATTGATTTCTTCGGACTATAAGCACATAGATATACCTAGAAGAGGAGCAAGTTCTCATAAATTGTAGAATTGCTACCAACAGTAGATTCGATAAAGAAGCAAAGGAAATTACGATTGAATGTATCGTGTTGTTTTATAATGCGGGAACTATAGGCTCTACGAGAATGGGAAAGCAAAAATGCACGCGACGAAGGAGTACAGGAAACAAGGAGCAGACTGTGGCTTGATACACCGGGATTAGCTCTGGCTCCTTAATGAGCGTTAATGGCACGTGATTTCTTAATCACCTTAACGATCACCATGCGCATAACTCGTCGCCGTGAACAGTGGGGATCAATAAAAACCAATTTATCCGATATACTCAGCGCGTTGTACCGATTCATTTGACATTATTTTATTTTTCGCCTTTTACCTTCCGTGACACAGCAACCATTTCTTTTTTCACGAGTAATTATTACTATGTACATTTTTACAACACGATAACTTTTCTTGTACATCAAGATAAGCAATATATTCGTATCTCTGATCTGTTCATATTGAAAATGAGATTCCCCATTTGTAATAATTTTTATGTGAACTCTCTCGCGATTTTCGATAGCTGAGATATCTCCGTTATCGTAATGTCGTTTGTGCAAGGCTATTATTTTTAATATTCTCTTTATATTATTTAATATTATTAATATTTTTAATATCATTATTATTAACATGCGAAATGTCTCGTTAGAAAATTTAGAATAAACAATCTATTGCATTAGGTCGCGTCGTGATTATTACCATTATAATTAACGACGTTGTATTCAAGTCGAACTATGTACACACACGCGGAGGTAATCGAAGAATCATAACATCGAGTTTGACACGACTCCGGCAAGGAACAACGTAAAATCCAAACAAACGACCACTATTTCGTGCGCATTTTCGTGCCGACCGTCTGAACGATAACATCGCGTTGTTGCGCGTCGAAATTTCGGGAATCTTAATCGCGTGGTACATAACTTTATCTCGTTACATTATTTCGCCTATTTCATTCGTTGTTTCGTTTAAATCGCGTGTGTATCGGTAGTGATTCTGTTGATTGCGAATGGTGGAGGACCGATTAGAAATCATGATCTATCCAAGATGGACCAAATTGCCTTGAACTATTATTTTCACGTCGATTTTGAGGCAATTACATACGATGACTTCCTACGTTCGTCATACTGGTAAGCGAAATGTAATATTATTAAACACAATATAGTTTTATCTCTATCTTTAGCAAATTATTTACTATTTCGTAGATATTGACTATCTTTGATATTCTTCCCGTGTTTTATTTACATACATATGTATCTCGAGTGACCAAGATTGTTTGAAAACTGTGTGCACTTTGAGCTCTCGGTCTCACTTTTTTCCAATTTAAAAGAAACTGCTCGTTTTGCGTTGAAGCATTTAATTGCTCCATGCATCCGGCATCCATCTTTTTCTTTTTTCATTTGTCTTGCTTCATGTTATTTAATATGTGCGAAACGTCGTCTACCCGTTTAATTTCGTATTGAATATTCATATGGGCACGGTCACACCGTTTCCAGGTATGTAATAAGCTCTACCATTTCCATGTAAATTCGTCTCGGTTATTGTGTCATCTCGAAAGCGAAAACATGATGCAACGAGCGTCCCCGGCCGATTGTTAGATTATGTCAAGTTCTCGTTTTGTCGCGTTTATTTGATTTACCAAGGACGCGTGCGTCTTTCCGCCACGTGGCTTCAACCCCTTGCGAGACAAACGATCCGTTGGGCGGAGTTCTGCGTTCATTTCCTTTCGACCTTTGTGCCTCTGCGCTATGCAACTTCGCCAGCTGGATGTCCAGAAGGCGATGCAACAGTTCGACGTTTAAAGCCGTTATGTTATAATACACTAACGGCGGCGTTATGCTCTCTTTGTAAACGATTTGACAATGCTTGATATTTGATAATCCCGATCGATCGTTTGTTTCAAGCGTTATGGAATAGATCGGACTGAATTTAATGGAAATTATTAAGAAAGAAATGACAGAGGCGCAATGTTATTGAAATACGTATTATCGATTTGATATTATCTATATTGTCGATTTAATATATGTAAAAATGTATTTGTATTCATAATGTAAAAAATATTTGTACAGTTTAAGAAAAAAGTAGTTATGTCGATTTAACTATCGATAGTAGTTATTATCGATTTAATATATGTAAAAATGTATTTGTATTCGCAATGTAAAAAATATTTGTACAGTTTAAAAAAAAGGTAGTTAAATTTGTTATTCAGGAAATTGTAGGATCTAAGTAAGAAAAGAAATAATATAAGGAATCGCGATTCTTTTTTCATACCTACGGTATTAATATACAGATTAATGTCAATTATCTAATAAAAAAATTGCGAAAGAAATATCACATTAACGTAACGTCGGTCCTTGATGAATCAATGTACGTCAAATTCAAGAAATAGACATTATAATTTCTTCCTTATGAATTATTATTAATGCATTGGAAGTAATATTTATACAAGGTGTTGCAGAATATGTAGCAGTTAATCGTTTAAGAAAGAAGCTTGTGCAATATCCTCATTTGTAAATTAATACGCGAGCATAGAGCGTTTAACACGTAGAAGAAAGATGTATGAGATATTTGAAGACGAACATCTCATTACAAATTAATGTTATACGTTAACGAAGAAATATCAACACTCGACTATAAATTCTTTTCTTGTACAAATAAAAATAGAGCGAAGCAATTAGCGGTTCTTTTATGAGCGAAATCTAACGATCGCACAATAGAATCATCTAATAAAATAGATAATTCTCAACCAATTCATATCCATTAATATATTCTAATGAGATTTCAATAATCAATTATGCGTGTTCTCATAATCTCTCGAAGGTTCTGTATCATCGCAAAAGCAACGCTGTCGCTTTCATTTGGTTCATAAACATTGTTTTCTCGAGCTGCGGCCTTCAAGACCGAACTCATTGGTTTTCATCCACATAAGAGAATTATGAGATTAACGCGAACGAGGTTCGTCGAGAGAAAGATGGCAGGGGCAGCCAGAAGGTTAGGGTTGCCCGACAATGTCGCGCAAACGAGCGAGCCACCCTATGCGCGAGCCCGCCACGCCCTTCTTGCTGCGTGGAATCGCAAATTGGCACCCCAACCTGACCACCTCTTGCTTCGACCACCTCTAACTTTCCTCCCCTAACTTTTCCTCTTTTTCTGCCCGTCGTCACCCTTTCTGGTTCTCCCTTGTAGACTTTCGGTCATCGAATTCGAACTTTGATCACGATTAATTTCACACATTGGTGCTGTTCGTGTGTCTTCGGTCGAAAATTTTATCTCATACGCGATATTTCGATCTTTTTATGGATCAGCATTATATCATCAGCATTATATCATTATAATATCAGCATATTTAAATTTCCAAGTTTCTAAATTTTATACAGATCATATTCGATATTTAGATTTGTTAATTTCTTAATTTCATATCGCGTTAAATTTCGAAATTTCTCGACTATATTGTTGAATATCTGTATCGTGATAAGCAAGTTGAAGTGGCAGAAGTTACATAAAGTTCATAGTTCAGCCACATCCCTTTCGTGATAAAATCCACAGGACAAAGATTGAAGCGGGTTTAGATTTCTGAATATCTCAATTTCGTATCACAAATTGCTAGAAACTTTTCTAAATCTTTATATCGCACTAATTAGGGGGAATTTGTCAAAGTTCATAGTTCAACCGCAACCCTTTCCTAATGGAATCGCCGAGAACAGAGATTGAAACGAAGGACACATTTATCAGTAGCTTGTCACCGAGGTTGTTACGATGCTACATTGTCCCAAAGACAATCTAGCGAAAGAGAATAGTCTAACAGCGATGATCCACGGTTAGATAGAAGCGACGTATGGTGGTGGAAGGAAGGGACGAAGTAATAGAATTAGTTCGACCAGACGAGGAGACCTCCTCACTTAGCTCGCTATAATACGAGGCAAGTTCCGTCACGAAGACCTTAATATCCGCCACTTCCTCCGCCTCCCACTCGTTCGTTTGTTTATTCGATATCGTCCGCCGTCTTAGCAAGCCGTGGCTTGTTCTTCCTGACCTCTGCACGATACTAATTCCTTTTCCTACTCCGTTATATCCTCTATCAACGAGTATTACACGTGTCTATGCTTGTATCACGTTTATCATCGATGTTATTATCTCTTCCCTTTACCTTCGATGTTACTTGATCGACTGAATTACAAACTTAAACGATAACAACTATACGAGGCCGAATAGTTTATCTATCTGAGAAGCACATAGAGATAAGTTTAGTCATTTAACTGGCTGAAAAAAGTCAGGATTTGTATACTAATAAACTTTAGGATATTAAAAATAAATTTGAGAAATATTTTTCTAATTATTATTAATAGCGACACGTGGAATAGTTTATATTTGTCGCAATAAATATTACGATTACTTTAAAAATATTGCGGAAATAAACTTTGGAACGTCCAATTTTAAGGTACTATGGATTAATAAATTATTGTCTTTCTGAATTTCGATCCATCCTCTGGAGTTGTTGAATTTATCATTAAATTTTGGATTACTACGAGATGACTCTATTCTTCTCTTTTACTTTCATTTCTTTTTTTTTACAAATGACTGAATTATTTCTGATATGAATTCCATTTATACTTCGCCCGACCAAAGAAATTCGACACGATTAAAATGCTAATTATCCGAAATCGAGCAATCTAGTTAGCTAGGGTGGCGCGATCTGTGGCCACGATAAGAGGGAAACTACACGAAGTCCGCGCGTTCCTCTCGCTCACCTACGTTCCGTAGAAACCAAGATGATCGTGATGCGCGATACTTAAGTTCTCGAGCACTTTAATAGTTTAATTTTCTGCTCGCCTCCTGTTTGTTCTCCATTCTAGATTCGGATCTCATCTTCGAGAATGCAATTAAAGAGGTGGAAGAAGAGAAGGGAGGCGGCTGGTAGGCCTTGAGTAATAGAATAAGGGGATGTTGAGGGAAGTTGAATTAAACGAGCTGGTTTATACAAAAGCTTGCTTCGACCGTGTTTGTCTAGAACACGATCTTCAACACGAATTTGATTAGACGGAAGCAGTTGTTAACGATTGACGTGTATCATCTCGTCCCCCTCTCGTTCTCCTCTTCGTTAGTTTAACGAACTTCGACGGCGAATAAAACCGTAATTAATCGTATTACTTTTACCGCGTTATCGCTCTATATATCCGTAGAAAGGTCTAATCTCGTAGGGTCGGTTAGTTGTAGTTAATTGTGCGGTGCTATTTGTCGAATGTAAATCCGATCCGTGAAATGTGTCGCTATAAATTCATTTTATCGTGTAGATGATAAAGCAAGATACTAGGACAGAATCGAAAGGCTGGCAAAGTGGTTAACATAATGTGATAACGTGGCATACATGCAATGAACTCGTTAGACCTGATATAGGTACAGGTTAGTTCAGAATCTACGGTGTGCACCGATTGAATCTCTCGAAAATGAACCCAGCCGATCGAAACCAATCTACTGTAAATGCGACAAGAATAAACAGATTTTCTCAAGAGGACTATTATCTTTAGCGTAAGTGCACAATTTTCGAGGAAAGAATGAGAGCCGATGAATTCTGAAATTCCAACGATCATGCTGAATAAAACAGCACGTAGTGGTAACTGGAAAAACGAAAAGAGGCAAACATCCACTCGACATAATCTTTTCGAAGGTACACCACAATGAATACCGGCGCCTTCCAGTCGAAGGCCCACAGTCGAGATCCATCGACCATTGTGTCCATTATAGGTTTTTGTCCCCCGTTTGCGAGGTTTCCCTGTGCGTCTTCTGAGACTTTATGCCGCTGCATTGTCGTGCCACGGTGGCCTATCTCTCTCCTTCTCCCTTTTCCTCGCGCTTTCTCCTCTCTTCTTTTCCTCCTTCTCTCCTCCCTTTGCTTCCCTTTTTTTCGCTCTCTGTCTACCTTTTCACCGAGTATAAGTTTACGTTTGGAAACCGCGGCAGAGGCGCGCACACCGCATTCATCGAGACATCGGTACACCTTTTTCTGCCGGTGGTCCCGCACGGACGAGCAAGCGTAGTCGCGCGTAGCAAACGACTGAGTGCCTGCGGAACATGGCCGCTTTTGTCGGGAAGAATGGCCTTTGTCTCGCGGAAAATCAATATCCAGATAAGCGAACGATTTAATCATCGAATAGCTAATTGGCTTATTAAGCTTCGTCACGATTATTACGATCAGTCGAACGGATTATAACAGACGTCAGATCGATTAGCTCTTTCTGCGGATGGTGGACGAGTTTTGGCTCGCGACCGCTCGCTGGGCAGCGATTTAAACAGCGTCGCGAATTTAATCATTGTGCGCTTATTGTTAATTTTGTTTTTATTGTTAATTTTGATACGTTTCTTGGGTTATTTACGATTATTTTCTCTTTAAATTTTTACGTTCGGTGTAAATATAGCTGACAATTACAGTGACGTATAAGTAAGTATGTTAGAAGTTATAAGTAAATTACGCGTAATTACAATCGTCGAAAGAATTATTGGTTCAATTTGATAGTACCAAATTGTAATTTAATTTTGTATTGCGACATATTTCTTCTAATTTTAAAGAATATGTATCCAGGCCTTTTAAAATAATGAAAGTAAAATATTTTTCTAGAAAAGTAGTAGCATGACACACGAGTTATTGATTACGATTATCAGCTCGCTATATGATATAACAGTTGTTGATAAAGTTTTTCAAAAAATCCGAGACCTGCAGTAGCGTTAAGGTATATAATACATTCCATGAAACAGAATAATACTTACACGTTTCTCGGATAATTCCATCAAGAATATTGTCAGGCTATTATTAGAGAGAGAGAGTTTTTTTTTTTATCATGAAACTTGTTATTCTGTGAATTTTCCAGCTCTTCGAAGACACCGTGTAGACGCATCGAAGACACGGAATAGTCGGTGGCTTCGCTTTAAGCAAGATAGGAGTACAGTTATCCATAAAAGTAGAGCATGCGTACGCCGCCTTTAAAACGGCAGGTGGTGTCCGCTACCGGTGAACAAAGAGAAAAGGGAAAGAAACAGGAACTCGAACCTACCGTCAGGACATTGGAATCCTCCGTTCTGCAGTTGCAGTTCCTCAGAAACCATCGAATAATCGCTCCATTTAATATCTAACACGACAATTTGTGCAACATCTTTGAACGACCTCCATTTCATTGCATCTTCATCGTATTCTCGAAAACTCGCGAAATCACGAACAAGGGTAGCAGAGTAAGTACGTATACAAGTCGATGCGATTTAAATTGAATTAATTAGTTATTATTCATATTTTATACAATAGTAATCATAATTAAGGTATTTTAGTCCTCGTAGTATCTATATTCGTACAAGGGTATTTGATAAAATTGATAAACTGGGGTCTGCCGTGTTTTTATTAACCTATATGTATATAGACGATTCCTGGCTTTCTATCTCTTTCTCTCTCTCACGCACACACACTCACTCTCTCGCGTTCTCTCATATCTTTACACATCTTATCACAATATCGTATTATACACAGATTTTTTTCACTTGTTTTACGACTTACGTGCTAACAGGGGTGGGCCCCGGTGCAATATTTACACGCACCAGAAGGGATCGATCATTTATAAATCTGTTTCACGCCGCTCGATTCGATCCCCGCTTACTTGCACCGGGACTAGTAACGCTAGTAAATTCTACGGACTCCTCTCTTCTCGTTTTCTTCGTCTCCAATATATATTTATCATTTTCTTCTCCGTTATTCCGTATGATGTTCGTCATTCCATTATATTTCTTCTCATCTCGCGCGCCTCTCTTCGTTTTCCATCGCGTTAAAGTCCGTTTCGCTCGTCCTCGGCCAACGTTCTATTATCCCGCGAACTCGACGAAAGCGTGACAAAGCTAAACTGCAACACGTTACGCTCTTGCAAGTGACCGACACACTGTCACAGGGCGCTTCCCTCTTCAACGTTCTTTTTCTCTTCCTTTTTTTCTTTTTTTCTTTTATTTTCTTCTTCCTTTTACCTTCTCTTTCTTTTTCTTGCTGGGATCTTGGGACGAAAAATACGCGTGGAAAAAAAATTGGAATAACGGGTTACAGGATGTGTCTTTTAACGCGTTTGCGAGAATCGCCGGGCAAAACACTTTCGTCCAGTTCGCCGCGCGAATCGAATCGTTTTACGCTGTTTTTTCGCAATTCACTCGCTCTACACGCAATTTAGGAACTGAGGGAGCTTCGTCTTAAATTATACATGCATACGCCTCCTTATTGCACCGAATCTAAACGCAAGAACCGCTGTTCCGTCGCCGTTCCGCGCCTCGCAGCCTCTGCGGTCGAAATCTAACGGCACTTATTAGTACATATACACGGAGGGAATCGTTGTTCGTCATCTCTCGTCATCATCGCGCTGAATCCGGAGCCGTGATATCGCGTCCAGATTGTCGAACGACAACGACGAACACGACGAGTAAAGCCGCGACGATGGGAAAAATTTCGACCAGGATAGAAGATACAAGGGGAGAGAAAACACGTCGACGCAGATCTTGCTCGTCGCCGGTCGTTTCCCTTCTCTGCTCGTTCGCTAGCTTCAGGCTACTTCTTTCTCGCGGATTTCGAGGTAACACGCGATGGCTCCAGATGTCCAGCGGCGTGAAACTGGCTTTGTACTCTGTTCCCATGTCGAGAGTTTCACGATGGGAAAGCTCGAGCGCGCTCGAGGAAATATTCTAACGGAGATCGCCGGGGAAACACGAAACGTAACTCCGTCGGAACAAGCTCGAGACCTGTTTGTCGTTTACCTTTGTCGACCGAAAGATGAAGTTTTCTTTAAACCGAAATAGGATCTGTGCATATCGATCAGAAAAAGGAAACCTTTGCAATAGAATTTGAATTCGTCGATCACAGAGAGTGAGTCGTTCAAATTGAATTTGCATGTATCGATTACCAAAAGGACATCATTGACACAGAGTTTGGATATATTGAAAGCTAAAAATAGGTTGTTTAAGTAACATTTGTTAAGGTTTAAGTAATATCCATCACAAGAAGCGAACAATTGAATAGGATTTGGAATATCGACGATAAAAAGAGATCTATCGATTTGAAGTGTAAAACCATTCAATTAAAATGTAAAAGGAAATGTAATAATATAATTTCATGGCCAAAATAGATGATAGAATAGTCGAGATTGAACATCCGAGAAAGTCAAGGAGATTTTTTCGACGTAGTTTTATTAAGGTTTCGCGATTCCTCGAGTTCGTTCTCGGCCAGAACGGTGGCATCTCCGGAGGCGAAAAAGAAGGCAGAATGAGGAAGTAAAGGGACCGTGCGAGACCGCGTTCTCATGAGACGACCATTGTTACACCGACACGCCGGAGGATTTGGGTCAGCGGTGGGGCTCACCGACCCTCCCAGTTTCCCCTAGTCGCAAACCGCAAACGTTCGTTCTCTTTTCCTGCGGTTTCGTGGCGTCTCTTTGAAAGCTAGCTATATCGTTGGCCGGTGATGGCAAAGATGGCAAAAGGGTGGAGATCTTCGGCATGGCCGACGGGAAACGGTAAAAACAGCGTAAAACCCTTTTCGTTTTCTCGATGCATCCTTTAGGTACGAGATTGAAGGTTGTTCGATGAAGAATTACGAACAGAGAGGGCGGTAGGATTTATTATCGAAAGAAATCGAATCTTTCGAACGAACTATATGCGGGTCAGAGGAGAGAAAGATTTCACGAGATCGCGGAGACTGTCTCGGCGACAGATGTTTCCGCTTGATGTTCCATCGAGCCACGATGGACCCGAGACCGTGCTTTCACGAATGTTTCGTTTTTTCTTTTTCTCTCTTTTTTTCACGAATTTAATGAACGCGCACTTGTCAGAACTGTCCGTCGCGTCGTCGACCGAGATAATGATTTTTTCCACTGACTGTGCACGGCCTCGGGTTTCGTGGTAAATCGCGCGTATCTCTTCGTGTCCTCCGCTCCTTTTCGGAGGAGGGTCCACCGCGTTCGGTTGCTTCATCCGGAAAGGAGGGACCGGTGATTACAGCGCGCCACCGTGATTGCCGAGATCGTTTGACTCACGAAAATGTCATTAGGATTTCATTACTTCCAACCGCCTTGAGGAACGACTGTTTCTCGACGACGAGTTTGTGCAATATTTCTTTCTTTCTCTCTCTATCTCCGTAAACCGTCTTCCTCCATCTTTCGCCCGTCTCGTCTCTGTCCGTCCTTCTTTCTGTCCCCTTTCGCGGTTACCCTTTCTGCTTCTCCGCCTTTCTGTTTTCTTCTCGCTCTGTTGCCGTTTGATCCGACGAGATCCAGCTTCCAGAGCACGAAGTGGGTCAGCCGCCTCGGTTGGGCAACTGTCACAAAGGATCGACCGATCTAACGTCATCTAACAAACAGATTGACATTTACGAAGGAAACCGAGGAATCGTTGTGAATCGTTTAGAACGCGAAACATCGTGTCCCCTCCTTCAGGTGGCGAAAACATCCTTGGTCCGCGAGAACCATCCGATGGATAATTTGCCAACAGCTCGACGAAGAGACGACCGCTATCTTGACATTTAACGAAGCGGCGGAAACTGTTCCTGATCACTTTGTTAATCGATTCACGATCATTGAAATTCTATCGATAATTCAGTCACGGTTAGATCGATCGATCGTCAGCTGGTTCTGCCTGGTTCTGTGCGTTCGACGACGAAGAGCGATCGGTAAGCTCGCGAGGCGAACGCGCACGATCTGCCGTCGATCTCCGATCGAGGAGATTCTATTACATCTATTCGATGATTCGTACGTCGTCGTTATCTGTCGTGCGATTTTTCGGCCGTCCTTTTTCCCCTCTCTTCGATGATTTCATTTACAGGTAATGCATGATCGTTCATCGTCGTCGATAGACGTTTCATATAAATTCCATCGACGTGAACATCGAGTCGTGCATCATTTGCGAATCGCCATTCGCGATGCATAATCGTACGTGAATTCGATTCTCTACCGAACGTTTTCGTTTCGCGAAAAATTCGTTCATTCTCGTCGATGCAGAACAACTCTGCGTTCTTCCAACTTACTATCATCGCGATTGGTTCCCTATAGATCGTACGATCGCGACGCTTTGATTTTTCGTCGTAACGATGGACGACCAATTTGTCGTAGACCGGAAACCCGGTCGGTGAACACGCGGCTCTCGTTAAGAGATAGAAACAATTTATTAACATCGAACGCGAAGTCCATCGCGACAGGTGCTATACGTATTCACACTTTGGGGCAGGGGCGCTGGCACGTCCGCGGTGCTACGAAGAAGCGGTTCCTCCTGAACACAGCTCGAAGGACATCTTCGTTAAACCGCCGGCCACACCCTGAAAAAATACGACAGACGAACGAGCCATTAGAACCCAGCCCTTCGTGCCACCCTACGTGGAAATAGAGGGGGAAGAATGTTTCCCGTACACGATTTCTTTGGGTCATTCGATCGGGAATATCGATAGATCAGGGAACACGATTTAATCGTTGTATCTTCTATCTGAGAGTAGATGTTGGAATTATTGCTAAATTCTCTTCATCCGGGCGTACATGTTGGAATTATAGATAAATTCTCTTGATAAGAATGTCCTTTATTTTAATTTGTATAATGCAATGCAAGGAACCGATGTGTCGTTGATATTTAAAGTTTGTACGTGTATATATATTTACGTCGGTAAATGTTACGTTCCTTTTAACTTCGTAACGCTGTAACTATATATCGAACAATGAAAGTTAGTTCAAATAATAACAATTACATGGAACAAGTTCAGTCGGGTTAGATTATTTCGGAAAAGTTATTAGAAAACATAAATAACGAGTTATTTCGTCAATATTTAAAATAGTCGAGAATTTAGAAACAGTTGAAACAATAATTAGCGAAGAATACAGTATTGCAGGATTCAAGTTGCAATGGATTTTATTTTCGAAAATCTTTACTCGTATGAAATGTCACAATGAATTATCAAGGAATAATGGAACGCGTTTCCGTTAGAAACAACGGTAATATTCACTTAAATCTCCTTACTATAAATCTTCTATATATATATTAATCCATAAATTAATCCATAAATTAAAAAATATCTACAAGAAAGAAAGTCCTAAGTCCTCATAACTCGATCCACTAGAATTTCAAGCTATTCAACTTCGTCTATTATACCGTGCATTAGTATCTTTCATACCCTAAATTCAGCGTCCCCATTAAAGCAACCGATCAAAATGAAATTTCATTAGGATTGTAATGAAACACTACTGTCATGATTAAATTGATCAAATTTTAGACCAATCTGAAACATGATACACTAGTATACAAATTGAAAATACAGCATAAATAGACATCTTAAGCTTCGAATAAGTATTAAACACAGTCTCACTGAATATTGAAATTTATTTATTATAATGAACAATTTGCTGTTAAAATACTCTCGCGATTTCTGTGGAATATCATAGTTGTACTGGATATTAGATTGTCCCAAACGTTTCTTTCCGTTTCATAAGGAAATAATAGATGCGCAACAGTTTTGGTTTTATATTATTTTACTGAATTATATATGATCCATTTTGTTCTATTGGAACAGTATTATTGGATCATATATGGTTCAATAAAATAATATAAGAAAAATAATAAAACAAAAAATGCGCATCTACTATTTCCTTGTGAAAGGAAAGAAGCTTTTGGGACAAGCCAATATCATATAATTGTTGCATATACATATTTTCGTATTAGTTTAAAACTTTACCAACATAATCACAGTAGTCGAGTCTCACAACAGTACCGATGCAATTTCAAAATGTTTCCTACGGCACACGGTACACATCCATAAAAGATCTCTACAAATGTTGAAATACTTTCGTGAGCCTGTGTATATTATAACACTCGTCAATCGTGAAATATCGTCCTGTGGACACGGTGTATCGTGATCGGTTAGTCGAACAGAGTCGTCCAATGAATACTAAAAGTACCACTTACGTGAGTAGTCCGGGATTAGGATCCGCTTGGTACCAGGAGTACTGTGGCATGTAACCCGCGTGGTGCGGCGGCGGCGGTGGCGGCGGTGGATGGTGGCCAGGCGTATGGGGGTGATGGTGGGTATGCGGTGGCGCGTGCGGATGCGGATGGTGCTTCATCTCGCCCGGCCAAGAAGGTGCGGGTGGGCTCTCGTTGTGCTGAGGCGACATCTCGCTTCCGGGGCTCGAACTGCCGGGGGTGTGACCCCCTGCGCCGCCTCCCATGCCACCGAGATAGCCCGTCGTCGGACTGCCCGACACGGAACTTCCGCCTCCTGAAACAGTAACGGAGAACGTTCGAGATCGATCCTCCAGATATAGACTTATCTTGAACGGAACAGAACGAGGGGGTGGAGCATTTCGATTCGCTGCAGCGTTCCATTGACGCGTTACGGGGATGATCCAAAGTCGTTCGGGAATGCCGGGTGAATTGATTTATCGAGCTGCGAGGGAATATTGCGGGAGTCGATGAGGAAAGAGAGTCAGGGTTTTGCATCTTTAGAAATGGGATCGAGTTGAAAATATCGAGATTGCTGGAAGAAACGGGTTGGTTTTAGATGATTTGATGGATGAAAATTCAGGGCTGGGCAATGGGGATTAATTTATTGCATTAGGTTAGGTAAAGATTGGATCGATTTATTAGACTGGGAGGAAATATTATATAATCGATAGTGAGAAGATTTGAGACTTTGCGAGAATTTGAGATTTGAGAAATTGCTTTGAATTGAGAATACCAGAGTTGGTGGAAGAAGGGGATTGGTATGTCGATGGAGATTCAGGACTGGTTTATTGAGTTATGTGGAAACTGAGAGAAGAAATCGTGGAAAGAGCGCGGTTTGGTAATTGATCGAACCAGAATATCCAGATTGACAACAGGAAGAAATTGATTTATAAGTACTTAGAAATATGAGTTGTTCGCGAATCAATGTTAATTGAAATTAAAATATAACTTAGGATTTACGTCGGTTCATAGAGATGATTTCATCGAGGAAGATGTGAGAAAATACAGCGCGCTGATAATTCATTGAACCAGTTGTAATCTCGAAATCGAAGCCGAGATATGTATGTGGATCGACAAGGTTATCGAACGGTTTTATGCCACTGGCGTTACGATTCGATCTCTCTAATTGATTTATATCTTCTGAGTTGGTATTCGTGAGTAGCACTTGCATCGTGAAGAAAATTGCGGCATGGAAGTTTTTATGCCTTTCTTTCTTATCTCGATTAGCGTGATCACGTATCATGCATTAAAATCATCTCGTTAAGGCGTATTTCTAAATAAACTAATCCTGTTAAATAGACATACTAAATATTTTTGATCTAATTAAAAGTGTATAGAAATTGCTTCCATTTTGATATAATCGATGTCTATAATACGGAATAGTAATTAATTGGAAACACCGTTTAACGTGTGATACTATTATTTCCACGGGTATATTAATATAGCCGATCAAAATAGTGATAAACCGATTTTTTTTTCTCCAGATTACCGCGTAACCATTATATGCGAACACACCTCCTTGCATGAGACTTCCTGGTTGACCCGGTTGAGGGGATGGTCCTCCGGGTAGAGCGGTTCCACCGGCTAGAAGGCTGCTGTGTTGCCCTCCGCCGCCACCGCCGCCCTGCTGCGCCGCCTTCATCATCTTCTTGTATTTACTTCTTCTATTCTGGAACCAGATTTTCACCTGCAACAAAAATCCGACGAGGGAACGATCAGGTCAGGTGGAACTCGTTTCGCGAGTTGTCAGTAGCTATTGGCGAAAGAGACCGAAACGATGAGGAGAAAAACGAATGAAGAAAACGCGGCCGCGGACGAAAAAAGAAAGAAAAACGAAGAGAACCTGCGAGTCGCAGCACGAGGTTGATGTACTATTTAACGTGGACCGAGACGGTGTATACGGCTGCGGTCGCCAGAGACCAGCAATTTTCACTGTCTCTGTTGCCGCTGTCCTTCCGTCCGTCAAACATCCGATAATTACAGAGGCCGATATGAATTTCTGCCAGTACGCACCGAGCGTAATGATACACGCTTGTTCGGCGTGGCATACATATATATTTTGCAAGAGGGACAAGCGTGCACAGTGAGTCGAAGGAGAGAGGAGGAGGGGTTTTTATCGACGTTGGTACAGCGACTGGACGGATATATCGATGATGAAGGAAGGATTGTGCAGCTTTCGATCGTATTCAGCCACGTTATGAAGAATCTACATAATACCGTCGTACCGTCGTCGCGCTACTGGGTTGCAAACTGACGTCGACGAAGAAGAACGAACGAAGGAAAAAAGATGAAAAAATAAGAGAAAAAGAAGAGAGGAACTGCTCGTTTCGTAACTATCGTTTCTTTTGCCTGTTTCTCTGCCTACACGCCGCGCGCGGAACGTCGAGTTCGGCCTGTGCGGCGGATACTAATGCGCTTGTGCCGCTGTTAGGATTGCACATGCGGTATTTTTTTGTGTCTTAGCGCGATCTATACATGCGCCGCGTGCACGTGACGCGCTGCTCAATCTTACGTAAGCATGGCTCGGCTAGGCGAGCGCAAAGAGCGAGAGAGGAACAGATACCGAGCTGAAGCTCTACGTTTCGTATGTTTTGCGAGTACCAGGTAAACGGTGCGCGTTAACCCTGCGAGTGGAAAAAATTCCGGAAGCGGAGGGCCGGCTTTTTTACCACATCTACGTTGCGTTTTATACGGTGCTTCCTTTTCTGGGAAATCGAGAGTTGCAACTTTGTATGTAAATTTTCTACGACAAAACACTGGGATAAGAAAAACACTGATTACATGTAACATGAATAATTGCTGGAATTCTTGTGTTCCTGTCCTGTAGATTAATTCAAAAGCGTAACGAGGAATCTGGATCGTTTTTGGAATATATAAAATAATTTATATTTCATTCCCTTTTTGAGCTCTGAAATCTTTAACTTCTTACGCTTGATTCTAAAGAGCCACGACAAATCGAGATCATTTACAATGGTTATAAATTATCCTATTTTTGTAATGTGAAGTCAACATAGAAGTTTCGAAACGTATGTTTCATTCTAAAACGTTATAAGAAATTTAGATCCTTTTCAAACATTACCAAATATTCAAATCCTCGTAAATGCTTTATGTTTCGAAATCGCCATATATTTTTTAAATTCGCGCCTCTTTCTGAGGCTTTACGAAAGAGCTTGAATTATTTCTGACATTTATAAAATATTTTATTTTCATTAATTCCCAATTGTAAGAATTTCAGGTTCTGAAACCTTCGTAACGTAAAGCTTAGGAGACTCGGATACCGAGGATATTTTCCTCGTAAAACCTACTATAAACCGTACACACAACTCTCGAATATTAATCAAAGAAACTGGAACTCTTATCAATCACCGGAGAAGACGCTTCTTGTCGGTTCTCCGTGTCAACCCTCGGTGATCCGCCATTGCGTAACCGACGAGCGAGCGTTGGGTGTCGGGTACGTACACGGAGTCCACGACTTTTTACGCCTTGGGCGTCAATCAAAAACCGTACGGTTACTTTAATTAACTAAGTCGGCTTCGTGAAGCACGGAGCCGGAGGCCAGCGGTGAACAAGGGGCAAGGGGCGATGTGGTTAGAACGACGAGCAAAACGGAGAAAGCAAAGAGAAAAGGGGGAGGAGGTACGGGGAGGCATCGTCACGTCAAAACGAGTTCATTAAAACCGCAACAGCGGGTTTGTCTAACCTCGAAAGAAATACTCGTGGCCGACATTGTTTCACGTTTTGTGAGGCGCATCGGTCCGTTGAAACTCGCGGTTCTTTACTTGAGTACATGTGTTACAAGTGCGCGTACGAGTCATAGAATACGCGTGTTGAGAATGCACGTGTCACTACGTGTGCATTGTATAAAATGGTAGCTGGGCGGTACGATACGCGTATCGGCCGAAAAATATGTTGCTAGTCGAACACTCGCGAGCTTGCCTCCTTCTCGCAGTCTGTCTTATTGGCAAGCGTGTGGCTGGCGTGCCGGCGCAAATAAATCTCTTTCTAATTGCTCGGTGAAAAAGCGGAGCGTGCTTGCGCGCAGGAGATGGCGCCCGACAAAGGGGCCAGAGCTAAAACCTCATCGCGGCGTGGTTTATTTCATTGTCGGGGCTGGGCTCCGGGCATTTGCCCACTGCCACTGGCTTTGTTTATTGATATTTACAGCCAGCGTGACACACGCGGCATACGAAGAAGAACATTGGAGGCCCCTAAGGGCTGACAACGTCGGGGTTGCTCGCTTTTGTCCATGAGATATTCGCTCGCGAGTTACGTCCGCCTTTTTTGTTCGAAGACCACGGTATGCTGTTGTCATAGCATGACGCAGGTGTAGATTCTTCGGCGCGAAGGGATGGTACGTTGGCTCGCACGGCAGAAAACTTGTTGGCTATTTAGAACAGTTGTTTTATAGATGGAAAACAGTGGGAACAGTCTCGCGGCTTGTCGCGTAACCAAACCGTCTAGAGACTATCTCTCCTATCGTAAATAAAGTATCGGTTCTCGAAAAGAAATTTTCCATTTAGACATCGATTGTCGTAATCAGCCTAGCCGCGTTGTCGCGGCGGGACATCCGTAACCAGACGGCAGCAGGAATTCTCGCAAAAAATGCACTGACCGCGGCTCGAAATGTATGCAAATTCGCGTGACGAGTCAGCACCGCCTCGCGACGGAATACATAAGGGGTAGAGGAAGAACGAAAGGACGCAAGAGGGAGAAGAAGAAGAAGAAGAAGAAGAGGAGGAGGAACAAGCAGGAGAAGAATATACGAACAAGGAGAAGAGTACGAAAAATACGAAGAAGTAGAGGCAGCGTGTGCGAAGCGGGTACAACGCCGATGGCCACTAGAACGGCACGGTGGCAACCTGCTGTTATCTCTTTTCCTCCAGCATCCTGGAGAATGTATAAACACGCGCGCACTCCTGGTCTTCTATGTGTGAGTGGTTCTACGCAGCCACGTCGAATGGCCGCCCCGCGCGAGTGCAAAAATTACTCCTGTCAGCCGGTGGTCGCGCGCGAACCTTCGCCAAGGGATAAACAAAGAGGGAACAAGTTAGGATGACCTCGTTGCTGGCGTCGTTGATATTGCTGGGACCAGCAACGGCTTCCGACATCGCCCAAGGCGAAACAGCGAGGCACTGTGGTAACAGCCCCCGCCTGTCGATATCGCCGATGCATACTCAATGAGCGACAGATCGTCGCCGTAGGGTGAAGGGGGCGTGAGGTATATAGAGGGAAGAAGGAACAGGGGTACAGCGGCGGGCACAGCAGCCCGGCAGCAGCCGGGACAAGGTTCCAGAGTAAAAAGTACGGCAACGTTTCGCCTGCGTGAATCCGAGAGCGCGCGCGCCGCCTGTTTAATATTTATGAGAGAGGCATCTAGGAATAATCTACGTCTAAATGAAAACGCTCCCACCGATTCGAGCCGCGATCTCCAAGAACGCTCTCTCTCCCTCTCCCCGGATCCCCGGGCCAGCTGTTCGCCACTATGTTACTGATGGATTGTCCTGGCACGATTGGAATCGCGATGAAATCGTACGGGGTAGAGGGAATGTTCGTAGGTTTGTGTAAAGTCACGCGCATAAGCCAATAGGCATTTACTAATTTTAAACATAATTTTTATCAAAGTTCGTTTGTGTAGTATGATGCCGAAACGTACTACGATTTTATTCTTTTCATGATACGCCGATAAAACGGCGGTCCTTATTCTACTTCATTTTATGATCAAAACGATTATCTTCGAACGTTTGTTCGAATAATAATAAATGTTACGTGCAACGATGTATAACGGAAATTCTTTTGACATTACGTTGAATGGTAAAAAATTAATTGAAAGGAATTTACTAGCCTCCGTGTTGCTATACAAATGTTAGGATTGGGAAAGATTATACCGATTTTTCTTATGTTTTACATTTTAAAGTACAACATATTATAACGACTATTATTATTTTTTATATTTGTATTAATATCACAATTACTTACAATGAAATCATATTTGCAAAAATGAAACTCAAAAAAAAGACGAAAGATTATTTCATTAACAAAAGGAGATTACAACGATTTACGTTGGTGATTATGTCTGATCACAGGTGGTCCTAATTCTACTGGGAACCTCGGACCGTACGAAGTATGTCACAAAGTTTTGAACTTTGGTCTACGATCTACATGTTCCTATATATACACGTATGTATCTCTCAATATTCGTCACTTAGTGACGTATGACAGACATGGATACCGTAATTGGTGCTTGCAAAAATGTAGTCCTTGACTTGATAATAGCAGTCGATAGCGGCGCGCCGTTTCAGCGCAGTTCTGCTAACTGTAGTTACAACCTAGTTATACAATGGCGGGAGGCATGGGCGATAAAACTTTCGGAAGGTTTCGAAAGGTTATGGTAATGCGAACGTAAAAACGGTGAAGTTCCGTTGCATCTGACTCACGCGCTTCCTTGGGAAACATCGGATCGTTATGCCGGGCTAAACTAGATACCAAATTTATTTCTGTATTTCCTCCATGAAACTCCGTTAACTTCTTCTTTTTTTTTTTAACAATCAATCATGATACGTCTACTTTTTCTTCAATTTAAAAAATACGAGCAAAATAAGAAACATCAAAATTCATTTCATTGGCAACTTTTATTTCATACGAACTATTTTTTCTTCCATCTTTTCTTTTCTCTTCTTTTTAGCGTAAAAGGAATCTAACTTTCATTTTGTAGAAACTACGTATGAAAAATCGATTGTTACGGTAAAATATTGAACAGATAAATATCTAAAAGCGGCTATCTTCGACAAAATTCGCGTCACACAAAAGTTATCTATTCCATTAACAGACTATGCTGTATCATTCCCCGAATAATCGAAACGGGGGCTGGACAATTAAACGCAATTAGTCTAATGGCGGTAGCTGCGTGAGCAATAACACGATATAAAACCAATAGAGTGATGGCTGCTAGTCATAATTTCTCTGGGCATTGATAAGACCGCGCGCGGCTGACATTGTTCCACGTTTTTAACGCATTCTGTTTGACCAATGGCTACGATGTTTATCTACGTATAATTACTTTGTTTTTCAAATAAAACACAACGGCAAACCAGTTTAAGCGTATACGAGTATGCAACGATCGTAAACGCGAACGCTAACAATATGTCTGTCGTACAACTGATTACTAATTATGTTCTCGGTACACAAGATTAAATACATTTCATGAAACATTTTTGTTACCATATTTCTTCTACTGGTCTGCTACTTGAATCACACATTATATATGTTTTTTAATTCTTCGTAGCATATATCTTTAATATCTTTAATATCTAAACTTACAATATCTTTTTATCAAATTATTCAAGGTCAACACACGAAATTCATCGTATCTATCTTCATTTGTTTTTTTTCGATATTTATGCGAAACTCTGCGAATATATGAATAAGTTAACATCAGCACAGGTCACAGTTCGACAAGGCGCCTTTACTATGAGCAACGGCTTAGTTCAAATTGCACCTTATAAATTAATCAAGGTATCGATATGAAAATTTTCAAGCAGAGAAAACTGAGAGACATGAATCATCACTTTTGTATTATGTATCTAACACTACTTAAATTACGTACCATTGATATATTTATATCTGATATTTGCACACTACAATCTGAGTATATTCTACATAAGATCTCAGTTACCATACTCCGTCGTTAAAGCGTTAATATGGTTATTACGTTAATGCAATTATTCTTCAATATGTGATACATATATATATATATTCATATATGATATATATGAAGATATATATATATATATATATATATTCATATATGATATATATGAATGAAAATATTTTATTTATAGAAATGTAGTATCGCAGGATTTAATCCCACAAGCTACGTTTAAATCTCATTTTTCTCTACAAACACGTGTCTAAAGCGCTACGTAAGAGAAGTTAAATTACCGTAGGAAATATAGCTGCGAATTATTTCAGCAATCATCACGTTTCGTTCACCTCCCCGTTGACCACGTGCAGATCTCCGCTGACACAAAATTGGAGGTTATATCGCAGCGGTGTATCGCCGATTGGATCGAGTTATATTCCTGTGGCGGGTCGATCCTTGTCCATATAGACAGGGACCCCCATCGGCGTGTTCTGAATGATCCAATCTGTCCGCACAATAAATAATCACGCGTATCGGCACGGCCTACCTGCGCCCTCCGTTAAGCCGAAAGCCGTAACAAACTAATCCGTCATCGGTACCGGACGACGGCCACACACTGCACGTCGCTGAAGGGTTTTTCAACGGGCTGGCAATCAGCTACGAATCGATGGAGATGGAAACGGGGACGTTGAAGCGAAGAGCCTCGAATTCTGATAACGAGTGGCGGCGAAATGAGGATATTTCGATCGATAAGGGCTGTTAACGAGCAACTTGTCACTGCGAGAATTCTCCCGAGTCTTTTTAAAGTAGAATATTTATTTCTCTGCAATTCTACAATTCTGAAAAATTATTGCTAATACGAGAATCTATCTTAAACGGTGTATCAAAGATTTAACCCCTTTGCATTTGTAGACGAGATATCTCGCGACGCATTTATCCAATACTGTAGGCGAAATACTTCATATATCTGTTTTATCATTTTTGCAATGGAATATCACTTTGTACAGGTAAAAGAAAACTGACAGAAACTTTTGCGTTGCAACGTTGCTATGTTTAACATCGTCAACCCCTTCGTGTTCACGGGGAATAATATATTTGAAACGTGGACGAGATATCTTGCAAATTAATTTTGATTCAAATCTACAGAATATTCATTATCGTAAAGACGTACATCATATCTCACTTATAACGTTAGTGATCGATGTTATAGCGTAAAATATGTCATCCACATATGCCAAAGGGTTAATCGAATCTTCCTAATCTTGAATATCACACGAGGCATCGACAAATTAAAGCACCATTGCTCGCAATCAAATCAAAACGTTCGAACTGCCACCGAGTTGCAACCAATGGTTCGTGGGAACGATAGAATCACCGAATCGAGGGATTCGAATTCGACTACGATTTTTATTAATGTATTCAAACAAGTATATACACGTACGGACGACATATGTCGGGTTTTCCGAACTGTCTCGTCTGTCAGAGCATGTAAGCAGGTATCGTAGGTACCTACGTTTCCTACCTAGTTGAGGGTGGCAGAAGGGGGTGGGGGACAGGGAGGGGGATAATAACAGCCGTGTAAATGCGTCACTAGGGCCCCGTTCGTTCGCATAATGCTATAATGCCTTTTTTTTATTTCGCTCGCCCGCTCACTCCCACAATGCAGCGTCGGGTTCCCCTGTTCCCTCAGCTCCGCTACTCCCCCGCTCCTTGCCCCCCTCGCTGCTTCGGCGATTCCCACTTCCTGCCTGGCATCGGTGATGCGCAGTGCCACCTTAACAACAACGAAATTCCCCAGTGGTGCAACGGCCCCCTTGCGTTTTGCGTTCTTCATCGTTGCGTTTCTATGTTATTTTCTACTTCTTTCATTTTTTTCTATTTCTACTTTTTATTTCGTTTGTTTCTAAAGTCAGGCTAGTGGTTCGGCCGTTCTAGGACGTTACGAGTAAATCTACGATGTAAGAAACCCTCGAGGAATTGAAAAGATACCGTTACACATTTCCTCCGATAGTATCTACCGTTTGGTCAGCATCGAAAAAACAAATTTAATGGAGTTTCCGTTTACGGACGAGCCACGTTCCGTGGTTGGACGCGTTAGTTAGATATCAATCAAACGTTCGTGCGATGTTCTCGCCTACCTGTTTTTCCCATTTTTTTATCTTGTCTGTTTTTTTTATTCTTCTTTTTTAATCATGATCGCGAGAAACATTTTGTTGCTCCCAGCGAGTACAATGGAGCACGTGCGCCGCACGTTTGTTTGCCGACCAGAGGAATCTTAATCGGAAACGCGATTATCACGAGTGTTATTATACCTATTCCCAACGACCAAGGTTCTCTGTTGCTTTCTCTCTATTCCCGTGTTTCGTTTCTCTCTGTGTATCGAACAGGCGAAAAATGGTTATGGCTGAAATCGAAACACCGTTTTACACCGCGATCACGTACCGTGTGGAACGAGTGAGGCTGCGACAGCCGGAATACGAGCGGTACACGCGCGTACCCTGTCACCGTTCCTTTGTCCCGGGACCATTTGTTATTTTGTACATATTCATAACGCCGTTACATCATCGCGTACCGATGCATTCTCTACCCGGCCTTTTCCTTCTCTCTTTTTCCCGTCTCTCTTTCCACCTGCGCGGACACGCACACTTCGTGCCGGTTACTGTTCATCGATACCTGCGCTCAGCCTGAATTCACAAGAGGGATTTAATACACAGACCGCAGCGAAATTGAGAAACCTTTGGAAAATTCGAACTCTCCGTTGTTTGGTTCAAACAATAATTGGCAATTCGAGGGAGTTAAAACGATGGAAGATTGTCCAATTGCAGAAAGAATAATTTTTACTTGAGGCGAGAGATAATAAAATTACAGATGATCGAAGAATTTGTAGGTCAGACACTCTTATTGTTACAGTGAGAGACAGAATTATTGACTCAGTCGGAGATTTAGCAGATACTTGAGAATTAATAACACAGTAAATAGGATTTTTATATTTTTCATTTCCAAAATGTTTATGAGAAAAATAGATTAAGATATAGATCGTTTTGCAGTTACGAGGAAGCGAAATGTAACGTTCAGTTCGAACGATTTAACTTATTACAAGACGATTCTCAGGAGTCAGTTTTCTGCCGTTTATATCGAAGAATAAAATAAGCCATAAAATAATACATCTGGCCTGTCATCAACTACGAGTAGGCTGATCAAAAGAACAGATATTAGAATATGTGTCTAAGTCCACTGTTACGTAACTGTGGCAAATGGGTATATTTCCACGAATCATAGAAAATCCTAATATCTCAAAAATCTGTGAACTTTTTAAGAACGTCAAGAACATGTATCAAAAGCTATTGATTTATGGAATACAAAGAACGAGTAATATTTCGTATATCATGAGAAGTGAAAAGTTCGAAGAATGTCAGAAGTATGCCTAGCTGAACTATCACTTAAATTGAGCTACCACTTAAACAGAGAAAACAAGTGTATTACGTGTATCATAGGAAATGCTGATGGAACGAAAGCTCGGGAAAGGCTTGGGGGATGTCGTAAATATTTATGTATGTATCAGAATGCGCTGTTAACTGAACACAGTGAATAATTAATATCTCATAAGAAGTCCTAATAGAGGAAGGAGCATGGACAAAGTTTGAAAGTACACGAGGACGAACCCGAGTCCCGTTATGCGTTTACGTGGTTTTATGATAAAATGCAGATGCGCCGGTGCAAACGTTGAACCACATCTCTCTCCTGGCTACATGCAGATCCTGCCTTACGTGAGAAATCTTAGGGAACCGTTATTGTATATCGTACTGGCTGTCGTTCGCAAGACACAAAGGCCCTATTCATCCGCATGCAATCGCATGCATAGGAACTGATCCTGACTTCCAGCATGCCTCGCATCGCTTCGCGCCATCCTCTTCGGCAAACGAGTACCTCCTTGCTCGCTCAACCTCGTTAGATCGTGGTAAAAGAATAATATCCGGCGTTAGACCCCGATGTTCCACTAAATGATATCCCGATTATATTATGCTTCCGTGGCTTTCACCGAAAACATTCACTAACATTTATCTCTGCTGTTCCATCGGTATCTACCATATAGGGCGATGGATCATCAGGTTTTAGTTTAGCCTAGTGATTCGTGGATCACTTTCTCTCCTTCACTTTCTGTTTCAATATTTTTATTCGCAGCAACTCCCTATCTTTGTAACGATCTCTGGTGTTTCAATGAGCAGCCTTTTACACATGCTAAGGGTAATTTGGATGTGGCTATATGTTTAATCTCTTTTTTTCATTTCGAATCGAATTTTCACTTTCAGCGTAAATTGTATAACACGTTATCTTTGCTCCTTATCGATGCTCGTTCAACGTGTCCATGTAAGTGTGTACGTTAGTATAGGATCAAAAGAGATATTAATTATTCTATTTGAAAGTGTATCTCGGTCTAAGCGAAAAATTCAGATTATTTGATATTTCTTAATGTTATTTGGTAATAGCGAATAATATGAATTTGCTAGTTCATAGCGGGATAGATTTCTAAATAGAATGACGAAATCTCCCAATGCTCAAAGTTCCCAACTAAATCAGTGACCCAAAGCTTCTACTCCGTCGATTTAAAAAATTTCCTTCTTTCCTCCAAAAAAAAAAAAAAAAAAAACAATCTTTTGTAAACAAAGAAAATCCAAAATCTAATATTCCACCTATCCAAAAACTAATCATCTCTCCGAAAGTTTACATCCGCTCAATTTACTCCACACCCTTCGACACGTAGAAGAGGGGGAGGGGTTCGAAACCGGGAGCCATCGCGTTCAACAGCTCAATCCTGCGTTTCAACCGATTGTCATTGGCATAATTAACGAGACGGGGCGAACTCGGCTCGGCCGATTCCCATGTCGGTATTCGCGAGTTTCCACGAGCTGCTCTCGGAATAAGTCCTCGTTTGTAGGTGGATACCTTCGTCACGGTGAGCGGTTCGCACCATGGTTTACCGGACAATCGTGGTGGACGCGCTCGAGGACGATGAGCGGAGACAGGACAAGAGAGAGAAAGAGACAGGCGGGGAAGGAAGAGTGGAAAAAAAGACGCGAGGAAGAAGTTGAAGGCGGAGGAGAGGAGAAGAAGCGAGAGGAAAAGAGAGAGAGAAAGAGAGAGAGAGAGAAGGAACCTTCTTCTTGGTAGCGGCCGCGGAGGAAGAAAACGAGGGACCACCGGGAACAGAGAGGCAAGGGGCAAGGAGAATGTCGTGCTGTGCTCATCGAGGTGTAGATCCTCGTCCCCTGGGTCGTTCCTACGCCGTGGTCAGCGTCCCACTAAGCCACGGTCGCGTTTACATTCGCGTTCTGACTGCGTTTAAATTGCAGTCGTACATAGAAAAATGAGCCTCCGCTGTTTTGTCTTCGTTGTTTAGCCCCTTTTCACTCCATTCTTCTGTGAAAACAACAGGAGCACGCTTTTCTGAGTAATTCTTCTTGTTTAGAACTTCCTTCTCCTTATGTTGATCCGATAGTTTACATAGTTCCTTGTTTTTGAGTATTTCGAGAAGAAGACTTGCAGAATCGTAAAGGACCGCATGATACAAATATTAGATACAGTCGGTGGAATTCCGCGACGATGATACTCAACGTATTTGATAGATATCTCTTTGTAATACATGTTTTACTGTTTCTAATTCAGTGCGCATGAATATATAGCTGCATTAACATCGGTAGATATGCAATGTTTTCTGGGTTAGTGCTTTTTGCTTCAAGATAGTGTTGCAATTCCACTACTTTGTGGAATAAATGAGAAATATCTCTTCTGAGTGCATTTTTCTGAGACACGAGATAAGCAAACGAAACGATAGCTATGTATTTAAAGTATATACTTTTCTACAGGAATTCATTATACATTTCAACGTCTGTATGCATACGACGTCTAATCATTATTATAACAGCGTAACGATATCACACTGGTCACATCCATCATCTCTTGAAGGCTATACCACTACAAACAATAATTTCTCATCTACTTCTCGACTAATATTAAACAATAAGACACATGCAATTGCATTTGTTCCACATTATCAATTAAAAAGAAACTGATTATACTGTAACATTCATTCCTAACGGGAACAACGTGTCTTTCGTGTAAGAATTAGATAGCGCAATCTCAGGATAATCTGCCCAATCAATTTTCCCCGCGCAAATATTAATATCCCTAAATGCTGTGCGGCCGCATCATCCGATAAGATCGAGCGTGTCGAAGTTTCGCTTGGACGATCGTTTCGCGCCTGGAATCGCACCTGTTGGTACCGTTCTCTTATCCAGCGGCAAAGTGGAAGCGGATACCACGATACGACCAAGAGCGTGCACCAGTCGTGGTATCTTCGAGGGGACGCTGAGTGCACGGATTAAGATGTAAACGACACGTTGTAACGCGGCGGCTAGGCAGCGATAGGTCGACCGGTCGGCCTGGGGTCCCTCTTTATTTCTCGTTCGTGGAAACCGTAAAGTCCATTTGAAGCGCGCTCAGTTCGCGCTCCGATGGGCTGCGAGAGCGTTTCTGGACTTTTACGGAAATCGGGAACCTGGGAGCACCGTGCGCCATGTACAGTGCTCGGCCTATGGTGGCGAATGACCTAGCCTGATCCATAAGCGTATACCTCGCCTCGAAAGCACCCTGCTTTCACGCGTTTTAATCGCGAGCTCTGTGTTCCGCGGATGACAAAGATAAAGATTGTTTCTGCCAGCTGGAAGAGAGAGATGGAAAAGAAGGATTGAGATATCGGGGAATGAGCCGATAAACCAGCCGATCGGAAACCTGTTTTCTTTTATCAGAAACATGGTCGAGCGAATATCGTTGAGATAGCCTCCCTTTGAACACGTTCGATGCTTTTTGTTCGATTTTGCTTATGTTAGATGGGGAATTAATTGTCTTTTGAAGAGTTGCAGATAAACTTCGACAAGTCTATGTTGATGTAACATAGTATGATAATGGGGAGTTGATCGAAATTTGTTTTTTTTTTTTATTTGGTGAAAGGAAGTACTTTAAAGACGTCTAGTTTCAGAAAGGAAGATTTAAGAACGGAAAGTTTCTAGGAACCTTGGAATTGATTTGAACTTAAACAGCCAATGTTTATTCAGTATATATTAATATAATTGAGGCTTTGACAAATCGCAAAGACGGAGGATCCAAGAGTGAATTGTTTCACGGAGTTTTAGAAATGAATCTTTAATAGTCAATATCGATAAAACGAATATTTCTTGAAATTTCCTGTTTTCAATGTGGTGAAACCAAAAGACTTTATAGATATCCAATTCCAAATATGGAGAACTAGAAAACAACTGTTTCTAAGAATCTCGAAGAAAAATTTGCATTTTAATGATCGATATTAATAGAACTTTGTGTCATAATCCAAGGTTGTCTAGGATATATCCCCTACAGTAGCGTTGTATAAAATACTTGACAGATCATCGGTCGCAAATATGAAAAACTCCAGAACAAATCGTCCCTAAGAATCTCTAAGAAGACCTAAACTTCGATGATCCGCATTCATTTTCACAATGAGGCGGAACAAAATAGTTGAGAGACATGTATGGGACAACGTAACACAGGAAGCCTGGAGCTTTATCGAACATTATCAAAGTACCGTAATTTCGGAAGTCTCCTTAACAGGTTCTCATCCGGTAAGCCCAAGAAAGATTAATCTAGGGCTGCGATTAAAAGAGCGACTGCAACGGAAAGCGTTGCGCGTATGTAAATCGGCGGCGACGTGTCTCGCAGCAAAAACTAGACTTCGTCGGTCGTGTTTACAGTAATAAATTACAAGGAGACAGCCCTGGCAATGTCACTCTCGCGTACTCCGCGCCGTGCACCTCCGCACTCTCGGTACGTGTCGCAGGATGATGAAGTGGACTCTCTTTCTTCCAGCCAGGATACGCATTACATCGTTGCTGCCTATACACACGACTGCTTCTCCGTTGTGTATACACGGCCTTTTATAATCTCATGCGCATCGTATGCACGTATGCATTATTCTAACCTCGAAGTGTGACGCAGAAACGGGAGAGAGATAAAGGCTTATCGCGAATCCGCTGGTATACCGAAGCATCGAGTATATCCGCGATCTAAAGCCGGGGAAATCCCCGATCTTCATTAGCATAGAGCGTTCCGCGCGTAAAAGAAGAAAATTTCCATTTGATCGCGCCGATGATCGCGACGGTACACTAACCTGATTCATGTCGGGGATCAAGAAATTCCTTCCATATCCTTGTGTACGTATCGTTTCCTCTTTGAAACTTCCCCTTCTCGTCGCCTAACTGGATTCTGTCGCGTTTTCATCTCTTCCTCTCTCGCGGTTTCATCTCTTCCTCTCTCGCGCGGAATCGTCGATAAAATCGCGTCGAATTAAATACCGACGCGCCGGTTTCGTATAATCGAGATCCCCTGGCCTGAAAACGCGCGAGCTACCTTTCGATCCTTATCAGACAGCGGCGTGATTATCGTCCCGTATGAGCAACAAGGAGAGAGATAGCAGATCGGCGCGTTTGCCATATGAATTTTGATGATATCTGATCGATGACTCGCGAGCAAAAATCCGGCTCGTTAAAGGGAAATTTATAACCGACCTATTCCAGTTTCGTGCCGCGGATTCTATGGACGGACGTGCCATCGTGAAACGGTAAATTATATGCGGAGGCTCGCGCATGCACTTTCCGCCGGCGTCGTAGCTTTCGTTCCTTCTCTCTTTTCTCGGTATCCGTTTATCCATGCGCGCGTATCCTGCATCCAGAAACGCACAGGAGCCTCGATGGTGTACACCATAGCTTGTATGGTCGATATAAAAGTTTTTTGCACCGTGGGGAACGAACCGAACACTTGACGTTGTGGTACTACACGAACAACGTCGGGTACGCGTGTGGAAAAAGTCGACGAGCTTCGACTTTCGAAGTATCCACGTGCATTCGCCTATGAAATTATTTATATGAACATCGTTTTGAGTTGCTAGATTCAGTCGCTGGATAGGCTAAATGGTGGTAAAAACGCTTTATGGTCGTGTAGATATACAGACGTCTTGGTAGAGTAGCTTGATTGCGATGGGGATATTGTGCGTTCTTCATGGAATCGACATTTTTTTGTTTTGCATTTAATAATAGGGGAGTTGCATAGATATTGAATTTAATTCGAATAGAGACAGAGTAAGAGCATTAGCGTTTAGGGCCAGAATTTTTGGATTATTTGATAAATTCGTAGCGTGCAACTTGCTACATTTCTATAATCTTCCAACATTGCAAGATTAAATATTTTAACACACCGATCACGAGCCACGTGGAAATTACGTTATTTCATAGAATTAATAATAATACTAATCAGAAATAATAATAACAACGACGAATAAAATTGATCTTCAATTTCATATATGAAAGCAACGATAGTTTCCACAATTTGGTAGATAAAATATTCTAATACACTTTGGTAGATAAAATAATATAAAAAGTCCTCAATAATTCTGTGTTCAAATCCAACAGAGAAATCACTCTACCAGTATCCAAGATTATCTGATGTTCTTGAGAAAAAGAAAAAAAAAAGAAAAGAATTTTCATAACGAACGGAGTAAATACTTGCCCTATAAATTCTCGGCACAGGCTGATCGTGTACAGGATCCGTAAGGCGGTTGAGAATTATCCAAAGTACTCTTGGGCGTATAGTGGGGCACGTGCAATTTTCGAGCAGTTTCCGCGAGCTGGATATCGAAGAAAGAAGAAGGGAGGAGAGCTGTAGGTCGAGAGGGGCGAGAGGAGGGTAATTTTAGCCGGGTTGCCGGTAATTTCACGCTTTTACTCGGGAAGGTTAGCAAGGCGCGGCTCGTTCTCGTGGAAAATGTCGTCCTCCTCGCGTACTCGCCCGTACATCAGGCCTTCGAGTGGGTGCACACACGAAAACCGCGAGACCGTACATCCAGATAGTTACGGGACATGACTTCCTCGCTCGCGGGATTTTATCGCCCCAGAAATCTGCTGCCGTGTGCATGAACACTTATGTAGCCGTGCATGCATGCACGATGGTACACCATCGTAAGCCGTTTCGCGTCCCGAACTTGCCGCCGTCGAAGATTTGCGACTGTTCACTTGCCGCTTATGGCTTGTCGCGAACCGAGGACACGCGAACTTCCGGGGGAAATCGTCGATGGCACAGAATCGTCGATTGTTTGAGAGCTATAATACGAAGTTTATAGAATTCCATGTCGTATTTGAACTAGCTACAGAAGTTAAAGATCTAAGAAGGAGATTAATTCTTCATGAACAGGGTCGTTCTTGTGCTGTGGGAAAGTTTGTTTTTTCAGTTTGTATACGTATTGCAAAAGCATGATACAATTCAAACAAGTTTTGCAGAAAATTGCGGGAAAAACTATTTGAAAAATTATTTATTGAAAAATTATTCATATATATTAAACACATAATGTTGGTAGAAAGAATAGTCAAACATTATTCTCTATAATGAAGCATAAATGTAAGTATACAATTACGAACCTGTAGAAAAATGATGATATTGTTTCGAGCAGTGAATATCGCTGCCGATTAATGAAAGGTTATCGATTTAGTCAGGAACGCATTTGTAATTATAAAAGGTCGTACCTATTAATTGCGAGTACACGATGTGACACTGTGTGTCTTTGATATCAACGGTATTCGCAATGGACAATGTGTTCCTTCAAGGAGAGGCGTCACAATCTCACTTTAATCATCCGATGCACCCTGTCATTCTACAAACACTTTCATCAACTTTCCTGTCACACGAAAGAGGCAAGTTAAACTATATGTATTCAATGATCGATTGATACGATCGAGTAATTCTTATTCCAAATTTTTTTATCACTTATAGATATCTCTAATGACAGAAAAAAGCTTTTCATAGAATTATTCGACTTATTCGAATTATTATTTTTGTTTCTCTCTTTTCTCATGTCGGAAAATAATTTCGCTTGGATCGAGACTTTTTATAGAACTACGTATTTTATGCGTTGACTGGATATTCTTCCCTTTTTTTAAAATATATCGCTCCTGTTTACATTTTATAATAGCAGACGCATTTGTAATCAGTTGTTTCGAGGAATTATGGCAGGCTTTGTATAATATTTTCTTCCTCCGCCTTTTCTTTATGTTACATTCGTGCCGGTCGCATAACGGGCAGATCCACGAGGGTGACCTGCACGTTTTACTCACGCACTCGACTACGAAGCACTCGTCCGGGAACTCAGGCGAGAGAGGAAGGTCTGTTGTTGCCCGAAGTCAGCGTCGGCTGTTGGCTCGTCGGAGGCTCAACTTGAAGGAGCAATCGTTTGCAAGGAGCAACGAGCGATCGTTGATAAGGGTATAGATGCGCCCCAGGTGTAGGCGTAATAAATTGTTTGCTGATTCTATTGAGCCTACACGATGAAAACAATGGGGCAAATGAGGGACAAGGGGCGAACGAGAGATACCAAAGAAAATGAAATATTGCCGCGATCGCGGATGTCGCTGACGAAACACATTCGATTTCTAATCCGAATTTTTCCACCGTCACACACGCGACAATTCTTTGAACAGTGGTATAAAATATTGCGAACAATTTTATCCTATTATTGTTTTTCCAAATACATACTTAAATATATAAAAGTATATAAAATGTTGGATATCCACATAAACGTGTAGTTGTATAGGACACTGTGCAGATAATTCACGATGCTTTGATATTACGTTGAAATCATGTTCAATTCATGATGTCTTAATTAGAGAATTTTATTTCTCTTAACCCCATAAAACACAAATGACTAAAGTAAAGAGATAACAGAATGACTGTATAATACACCTTTTACGAGTTGTACAGATATTTCAGTATAAGATATGGTAGTTGAAATCCATAAAGATCAATGGCTAAGATATAAACAATCCATGCTCGTAATGAGAAACTCGTAGCAATAATATGAGCACCGAATGAGAATTATAAATCTCAATCTCCACGCAACGCAATATAGGATGATTCTAACGAACTACGCCCTGTAGCAATGTATTTATCCTGCAACGTTAAAGATTTGCCAAATTTTCAAACAAAATCATAATTACCTGTTCCATTAAACCAATCAGTTTTATCAAACCAGCTTGTAATTGCGTAATATACTATTAAAAAAAATGTCTAAAAACGTCTAAATCTATTAAATAATATCCAGTCCAGTGATGAACCAATTCTATGAAATCCTCAGAATATCCATATCAAAACAATTCTTTTCCACTTTATACAGAAGACAAGTATGACACGGTCTTTTCCTGTTTCACACAAGAAGACAACTATGACACAGTTCTCTTCTGTTTTACACAGAAGACAAGTGTGACAAAATCCCTTTCTACTCTCCTCAGAAGCTACGATCCCCAACGAACAACAACGCTGAGAATCTGTCTTAATTAATCTGTGCGAATTAAGCGGATAGATGGTACCGAAACAAGAAATCAGCGGTCGTGGCCGCCGCAACGAGCCGCGACACTCGTCAGTCTCTCGGCTCGTTTGTCACGGATCGGCTGGTTGGAAATGTCACAGCGCGAAAACGAGCGTTCATCGTCGATCCATTCGCGTTCTATGCCGCTGTGAATCATTAGAGGAGGCGGCGGTCGAAAGAACCCGCGGATAGAACGTATTCGACGATAGCGGAGAAGTCCGCTCCGGGAGTTAGGCACCGGCAAAAGATCGCGTATCTCCGCCACCTCGCACTGTCTCACGCGAGAGCATTGTTTCACGTTTAACGGCAAGGTGAGGTTATGCAATCCCTCTAGCCGTGGAGGCGCGAGAGAAGACGAAGAGGACGAGGACGAAGGCGAAAAGAGGAAGAGGAGGAGGAAGAAGAAGAAGAAGAAGCGAAGCAGAGGAAGGAGGCAGGAGATGATATCGCAGCGTACGATCACCGTGGTTAACTATGATGCGCCGTGTATGTGTATTTACGTGCACCCGCCTTTACCTCGATGCTTCAAGACTCCCTCGACCTTTCCCCAAGCATTTAGGAGTGGATAGCATAAAACGGGAGCTGAGATTTTTGCGAAAAAGGATTGTATTTTTTTTTTTTTTTTACGAATATTCTGATTGTTATCGACGTTTCGCAAGCAAACATAATATTTTGGATGAAATATAAATTTCAAGGTAATTCGGATGATCTCTTGAAAATTTTTCCGCTGCGATAAATTTGGAATTCAGAGAACAATTGACAGAAAAGAAACTCTACATCTTTTACTTGTCGAAATTGCAGAGCGAAAATTACTATTTTGGATGGTGTACGAACTTGAAAATTCCGACGATTTATCGTAAATGTTCCAACTGCGACAGAATTAACATTTCACGAATGACCATATTCGAAGTAGGTCAAATTATCATTGAAGAACAGAGAGTACAACTCAATGGAGCGCAAAAGGGAAGGAAGAGGGAGAGAGGGAGGGAGGGAGAAAGATTTCGTGTGCATTTCTTCGAATGGCGACTGCAGGCAGATGGAAAGCGTGACGCAAGGTTAAAGAGAAGTGGGTCGTATTTTTGTGAGACCAAAGTTACAAGAACACCAACACGCAATTAATAATACTCGGATCGATCGATCGGGACTTGCGATCTCGAACAATCCTCAACGTCGTGGCACAACCTTCTGTTTCTTCTTCGTCGAAGAATCTCGAGGATATCCTGCTCGTTAAGCCCTCCATTTAAAGGCACGATTTTCGCGCGAAGACAATGCGCAACGACCTTAAGAAGCTTCGCTGTTTTCCCGGCGCCTATAAGGCGCACGTTCATTAATCTCGATCGGTGAGTCACTCACCGTGAAGAACTTTCATCGAGGCGTGGGCCCCTGCTTCTTAACTCTCTACCATCCGAGAAATCCGACAGAAAACCGACTACCATAAACTAGCATACATTCGCCTCTATCTATCCTACATTCCATTTGAAATGGTACAAAAACTTGATAGAGACAGGATATACTAAGATCCATTTACACCAGCGAAATTTTAGTTGATTCGCGTTTAAATTTTTAGACGTCGACAGAATCGGACGTAATTTAGAACACGTTTCTATTGCAAGATTTTGATCCATGTATCGTAGAAATTTATTCCTTCTTATTGTAATGATCTATAAGGATTCATATACGTAAAAATTAGTGAGTGAAAAAATGAAAGAATTTGTTTTCACTTTGGAATTGAAACCTCATGAAAATATAATTGGCAAAATTAATTGCATATCATAAATATTGATCGAACTTCTGACTATCTGTTCGATCTACTTATCTGAACGTAAATTTCCATTATTTGAGAAATTATAAGTAACGAGGAAAATCGTTAATGAATTCCAGTTACCTAGATAAATTTTTTTTTTTTTTTTTTTTTTTTTTTTTTATTTTTAAATAGATCATTTTACAATTTGTCCATTAGGACATTTGGTAAAATATTATAGTTTGGGTTTTGATGAAATATAGCATGTGGATGGTTACCCCCAGCGGGGCTCCATCTTCCAGGTTGTTTATTGTTCTATTGTGAGGACCTAGATAAATGAAAGTCTATTATAGAATCGTTCAACTTTTGGTATTTAAAACTTCTTCGTAACTCCGTCGTGGTCCTCAAGTTTCTTAAAAGACTTTCAATGCTTTAAGAAAAATAATACAAGGAACCGAAGAAAGGATGAAATATCCAAACTAAATCAACAGAACATCCCTTTAACTATAATTTTATATCAAATATTCCATTAATGATCGAACTGCGAGTTAAAAAGTTTCAACGTATATTAGTTAAACATTTTCGATTACGCACATATTCCTACTGATCTTGTTAATTATTCAAAACCAATGTTACATATATCGATAGTAATTTCCTTGATAGATTTCTGACTAAAAAGTTTGTTAAACTAAAAAGATACTAATCTATTCTATTTCCTGTTAAATTCCCAACTTTCATAGAATACATGGTGGTACCGAACTTTTGATCGGTCGTATACGTACATACCCCAATTCTCGTCATGAGACACCATAAAGAAAAAAGAAAAAACTGAACGCAGACAGAGGAGCCGTTATAAGGTGGTGGCTGGGAAACGGTTAATAGGACAAATTATACTAATAAAAGGTAACAACGTCGGCCGTTTTCACGGTAGAATAACAATGGGTCTCGCAGGTCCATTTGAATATTTCCCTAATGCCCGACCGGCCACGGTTGTGGCGGACATGCGCGCGCTTTTTCGTACGCATCAATGCCCCGTAGGTCGGGTTCCGTTGGTCGTCTGTCGTCCGGAAGGGTAGGTCCTGCCTACCACGAAACTCCGTTCCCGATGCCAGTGTCTCCTCTCCTCCCGGGGGAGAGCGGCCAGCGTGTCCGACGACGTGGCATTAAATTCGTTCTGCCACCCTGGCCATTCGTCTGCCGCGCTGCCGACTGCGTGTGCGAGCTGAACCGCGCGTATATCCGCTCACGGTCGCACGCTGCCCGCTCGGAATTTATTGTCTTTTGTAATTGGATTATTGAGCTGTAACCGGGCGCGCGTAACACGTGACGCGTTTGTTTTCTGGTTATATATATAAAGATACGGTGATAATCGTTATATCGTTCGGTTTTCATGGGAGTTTATGGGTGTACGTTTATGGGTGTGTGAGAATGGTGGCAAGATCGATGGGCAAATTTTTTCAACAGTCGTTGTGATACGGGAGATTATCGAATGGAGCACGTAGTTTTTAGTATCGTTTTCTAAATTTTCTTCCTTCTTCCCTGTCGAATTGATATGATGATAAACAATCAACTCAATGAAGGGATAAATAGTTTTATATATAACTCTGCAAGTTATTTTATCGGAGTTATAGTAACGAAATATGTGTACACTCAAACATTAGGTCATCATTCCGCATGACTGTTTGTAGGATTTTTAACGAGCAGGATTTATTGCCTTTTTTACGTTTACGTTACCACGCGTATTACGTTAACGTATGGATTTAAAGCAACAAGGGTCAAACTTGGATTTGGTTTTTTCTGTAACCCAGTAATATTCATTTTGTATCTCGTAGTCTAAATTTCGTCTTTGTACAACTATTCGAGAAATATTTGTGAAAATAAAATTGGCGAAGATAAATTTGAAATGGAGGAGTATCGAACGCGATGGAGAAATGTAGCTGGAGAATACGCCATACTTCATCGTCATCGGGAACTACGTCGCTCCGGTATTGGACGAGGATCGATTGTCGGTAGGGCGCCTGTCGAGGGGGTTCCTCAAATACGGGGCTGCGTTAAAAGCACGCTTAATTTCACCGTGACACGGAGGTATCGCGTTCCGGCCAATCGGAGCATGGAACGATCGCGGTCGAAAAAGGAGAATGCGATGACTGGAGCCGTACGGTCTTTCACGAGGCATCGATGGATCGAAACCTTCACGGTGGCGAGCACACGACCGCGTCCATCGATTCCATCATGGTGTCTCCTGCCTTCAACATTCTCTATTCCACTTAAACGACTCGCGATATTCATTTCGATTGCCTAAGATATCCACTCGAGATATTAAATGAAAGGAATATGTAATTGTTTGTAAAAATTTATACAAAATAACGGACATTCGTAAGACAAACAAGCATATTGAAAAAGATTGGAAAAAGTTGGTAGGATTGGACTGAACACAAAAAGTATACAAAAATAGAAAATCACAAAAGTGTAGGATCGTACGAATAATGGAGAGAATTCATTATAATAAGAACGAAGGCAAAGCAAAGAACTGTTCTTCAGACTAAGTAACTGGAAGATCGTTAAGTATCCGTCACACTGCACCACAATTGAAATAAATTCACTAGGTCGCACTACTCTTTTCAAAAATTAGCATTTTATTCCCATTCTGTTGAACCTAGCAGCGAGGAGAATCCACGGTATAGGATCACAATAAAAGCTAACGGTAAGACAGAAGAGCGAACATCCTTCATACCGCGTAATTTCAAAATAGTTTAATTAAGTTAGATATCCATCACGATGCATCATAATTGGATCGACATCACGAAAACACTCTATACAAACGAATCTTTCAACAAATTCTATTTTGCAAAAAAAAAAAAAAAAAAAAGAGAAAGTAAAATAAGAAACCAACAATGAAGAAGATGCTATTAAAATAATTGAAAAACATCGTATGCGACTAAGTCTTCACCAAACTCCGATCTCCCAAAACAAGTGTCAAAGGAAATCCTACTAAAATGTACCATAATCGAAAGACACTCACAAGGAGGTGGTATCTAACAAATTTCTAAGATACTTCCATTATCCTGAATCTAATAATAAACAAGACCTACAGCGCAGAATCGCAGCAAGGATCAAGACAAAGCAGAGATCCGTTGCTCGCGCCACGTAACTCCGGAACGGTTAAGTATCCTTATGGAAAAAAGCGCACCCCGAAGATGTAATTCCCGAAGCGTGCAGGCCACGTCCGTGGCTCGTTAATTTCAGCGTGTGGAGGAGCGGATGCACGAGTCGCTCGTTTCCAGGCCACTTTTCACAAGCTCCGTACCCTTACACGAGTAAAGCCTCTGTTCTAACGGCGATCAGGTGTCTTCCTCGTCGAACTCGAAACACCGACACCGGTGGTATCGTGGCTGGAGGAGCGGAATGGGCGTGTATGGAGTCCCTTGGAGAGCCAGTGCCTCGACGACTCACGACGAAGGAGAGAAACCATAAAGTTTCCCCCTTAAGTTAGCGACCGGCAGCACTGGTAGTAAAAGCAGCCTGGATTTCCATGCAGCGGACTGAAAACGAGCGGGCTTATGCGGCCAGGGGAACGTAAAATCGCGGCTTTCCGACCCTTTCGCCTCTGCACCGATTGTAAAACTCGTCCTCATCCTGGACCGACGTTTTTCTGCTTCTTTCCGCCGGTTTCTCACCTAGCTGTTCCGCTGCCGCCTCGCTAATTCGCTTTTTCTCGGCTTTTGTACCGAACCCTAGACACTTAGAAAGGGAAATGAGATACAGGGGATCTCGGCTGAAGCTAGCATAGAAGTTTTTTGCGTTACAAACGGTATAAACAAGAGGAGTTGAACTTGCGTATGGAGTTTATAATTCTTTTTGGCGCGTTCTTCTTACATCAGCGTTTTATCGTCTCGGAGTTAATTGTTTAGAAACTTTATGCACCGATGTTATCGTTCACGTAAAGATCTTGTATAAGTAAATGATGTTTTTAGATGAATGATTATAACGTTTCACTTAACGTTTCTTCCTCGCGTTTTCTTTGCGTCGATCTAAAAACAAAGTAGTGCAACTATATAACGTAACAATTTACGATCACTTTCCTGTAGGAGCTCGAGATATGCTACGTAACACCCCATTAGAGACTCTTAACCGATCTCCAAACCGAAAGGATTTAAGTAACGAAACAGTCCTGATACGTGCGGCTAATAGAATCATAAGGAAACGAGTTTTCGATTAAATCGGGATGGCCGGTTCGAGAGCTCGTTAATTAAAGTTTCCATCGTGCAATCTCGCCAAGAAAAATAAACATTCCGGTACCTGTAAATCCTCCACGTTATTAAACGGTCCTGTTTCACGGTTCATCGAAGTACGACGAACTTGCCGTTAGCGTATCGGTTAAATCGTGAATGAAAATCGGCGGAATTCGATCGACAGAAATTCCAACGCGTCTCGTTTTCCATCGGTTGAAACGGCGATATCAATGAGCACGAATCGCGAGTGAGAGTGTACGGAGGCGCGAGCGGCGGTCGGCACGATTTTAATCGACAGGTTGTAACCAGGCGGCCTCATTAACTCACTCTGTTGGTTACAACTTTGATAATTACTCGAGTCCAACTGCCTACGGAGTATATCTCATCGGATCAGCTGTGTCTCGCCTAGAAAGAATATCTCGAATTGCCAAATCGATCGTTGTTATGTTTTCTTATCTGTTACGTCGATCTTTTGGTTTTCATTTCGATTTATCTGCCAGAGATTTTTCCATTGTCGAGGATTTTCTGTTCTTTGAGTATCTGCACAGATTAACTGCTTTTAAAATCCTTGCGCGCGTATTAGGTCGGTGTGTGACAATTATCTTTTATATGAAATTCCTACACCAAACATTGTCGTTGTAGACATATTCAAGCACTTTCAATGCGATACATCTATTTTCTTTTAGAAATTATGTCTCTCATCGTTTTGTCTATCGTTGAGAGAGCAAGTGTCACAACGAAGTTTTATTTTTCTTTCCTTACTTTGTACTCATTTTAAGAAATCACAATTTCTTTCAATGTGTTACAACTTTAGTCAAACATTTTCTTGGGTCATCGTTTTATAGCCTTCAAGGTAACTCTTGATCCAAAATTTTCCAAATAATTTGATAATCTTCATCGAACGATTTTACCCTAAAGTTTGGGGCTCTTCGATGAAAATGTCAATCTTCCTTTCAGCTTCTGACACCGTAGCTCGTAATTTTCTCCTGGATGCAACGTAACCATAAATCTTACTCGCGATGGATGTAAAGTTCTTGTCCCTTAAAAGGCAATCGTCATGGAATCGGCATTCCCGGTGGCCGAAAAGTTCGCTCCCTTTTTTTTTTCTCGCGGGGTTGGGAGTTGGCGCGAAGTCTCGTCTCGGTTAAAAGAATCACGTTGAACGGACTCGGCATGAAAGTAAGATAGCGATCCGACAACTTTAATTAACTTTGACATTGCCGCTATAATTACGGGCGTCATTAAAGGCACCGGCATTGTAATTGAGTTAAGAAAAGCGATTTACACCGGGAGCAAACTGGAAAAGTCTTGGCTTGCACGGTTGATTCTACTTCTAACGGTTGGCCAGCCAATTCTTCCACCTTGTGTCGTGTGCCCACTGTCATCAACATTTATTTATGACAAATATTACCAAACGGTGGCATAATCGAGGAAACTTCTCGGTTCTTTAACCGCCACGAGCGATGATTTACGACGAAGTCGCGGTTTTTCAAGGAATTACGTGATTCTCTAGACTGTAATGGCGCACGACGTTTGTCAATAGCGATTACTTGCAGGAAATATTATAGAAACATTATAGAAACAATATCATCGAGTTCTTAATTTTTCTTTACGGGCTGCACCGAAGAATGTAGAACAGAGTTACGCGGTTTTTCATCGCGCGATTCTTCTTCGCACGCTGCCTTGCAATCTGGCTTCGATCTTCGCGAGGTCAAGAGATTATTTTATGAATATGCATACGTGTTACTCATACATATACATGGCCGAGTAATTCATAATGGTCCACTCCCCCTCGACGTGCAACGACTCCGCATTAATATCTAGTTTACTCTCACATTTTGCACGCCGTCCTCGTCTGGGAGAAACACCGGCAGACCGTTTTAAGTGGCTTGTCGACACTTTGACAGAAACACGGTTACCACGAAACTGATATAACGTCGTCCAGCGTAATTTTGCTTTATGAATACTTATCGCGCGGGAGTCCGTCACCCAACGAAGTAAAAATAAGGAAGAGGAGTGGAGAGGAGAGAAGGGAGAAACGGGACAAGGGTTGCGATAGTACAAGTTTCACGCGAATAAATCTATTTCGCAATTATTTTAATTTACGATGTTGCGCCTGCGTAGCGCCACATTTTTCCGGCATTTTCTAAGAATTCTTGGATCATGTTTCAGAAGTGACTCCTAAATGAAAATCTTTCATCTTCTTTGATATTCCTGAATTACTTGATTTTCCGTTGCAAGGAGTAAAAAGTAATTATCTTTCGCTAGCTTCGATAATTCCATCCTTAAAGAAGTTAAATATTTCTCTCTTATCTTGATCGTGTTTGACTCTGCTATTCCATCAATCAGAAGATAACATCAATGGGACGACGATTCAAAATGAAATATACAAAAACTCAGGGAACCTTGGCCAAACATCCAGCGTGCTAAACTTCCCAAATTAATTTCGCAAGTCCCGAAACGGTCGACCCAAAGGTAATACCAGAGAGTCACACCAATAGACGTAGATCAAAAATTTGTGCCAAAGCAATGGAATTCAAGTGAACAAATAATGCTTTACCCGCATATACTTTACAAGAAAGTCCATCCATACATCGTTTACAAAAAATCGCACAAAATGTCAAAGAATACACAACGTCCAATATCCAATACAATTGGATTCTTCGGAATTTTCATAAAAAGTTACAAATCGGCCATTCGATCGCCCTGTTACTTCTTTTAATCGTTCCATCCGACTTAATCGTCAAACGATGGAATCACCGTCACCAAGAAGACAAGCACTGGTTGGAGCAATTACTAAGAAGAAAATCAACCGCTACCATCTCTCTATCGATTCTATATCTTGAGCGGTGCATGCGGCTCGTGAATTAAACATGACCCTTCACCCGATCCCTTCCCACCCCAATACGCCGTGTACATCTCTCTTTCCGTCAAAGCTCACCTTCTCCGTTACTTACTCCAACATTCCTCTCGTTCCCTCTTACTCATATCGCGACAAGGGACGGTGGGGGTAAACAGGAAAGCGGGAAAAAGACAGGGAAAGAATGAGAGAGGAGAGAAGGAGCATGGGCGAGCGCTCGGTATTGATGCATAAAACGTGCATATTTACGGAGCCTGTTTTCACGGATGTGAACACCCGGTATGCGCCGTTCGAGAGAGGAAGGCAACCGGGCCCCGGACTGCATCACGAGCGCCATTTATTTATTTTACCCCGGCGGATGGATAAAACTTGTTTACGGTACACGGACACTGGAGCGGCGTGCACGCGTGTAGAAAAGTGTGTACGCTTGGCCAGAAAGCGCGGATTTGCTCGTAATGAATGACGACAGCATCCGACCTGGCTGACGCGCGAGTTCTCGTTTTTTTTTCCGAAAGGCAAAGAGAAAAGAAACGAAACGAGGGGAAGCATGTGGTTCTATGCATTTAGAGCAAACTAGAATATCCTTACTTTATTGCAGTAGAACTCTATTTATCCAAAGTTGCCGGCTGACAAGCAATTTATGTAATTGTAGTTGATACAGGTAATTCCTCGCCAAATTTTTCTCACCACATGTTATCTCTCGTTTCGTCATATAATAGGTACTCGCGTGCAGAAAAGCGAATTCAAACAGTACAAGTTCAGTTAATCGAGTGTTAACTGAATTTCGTTTCGATAAATGGTGTTCAGATAAATGAAGTTCTATCGTATAATACGATAGAGTTGTTCGAGTCGCTTACGATTCAACATCCTAAAATTTAATCTTCAATTTTGCACAGAATACTTAAGCAAATTTGCTGTATAATTGTGAGACTTGATGTTCGATGAAGATGAAAATTTGTTGTATTTAATTCGATGTTTTTATCGCGCCGCTAATGACAAGTCAAAAAATCGTTTATAACCGAATTTAGCGAATTACAAGGCAAATTACTTAGTTTGATTCAAGTAACCCTAGTTTATCCTACGTAATGGTACGTAACTTCGAAGTAGTCGCGAAGTCGAGAGAATGATTCAATTCGGATGATGAAACGACGAAGAAAACCATTTGTACGTAGGAAAATGAAAATCATCGCGGATACTCGAGGAATAACAAGTTTATGTTTGTGTTCGGTACTGCCAGAATGATTGATCTCAGGTTGATACGGAAATGCTGGCCTCTGGAAGATTGATTATCAGCTTGCACTAGCAAGGATGGAGTTGGTATACATAATCGTCGCGATTTGCATGAGCTCACCGTGCGTCTCTATCGTGTCTCTAATTAATAATTAGTCGTGACTAAAGCGCGTGGATCCGCTGATAGATCTATGGGATAGAGGTTTCGTCTCGTACTTACACTTTACGATTATCCAACTTTGTCTCGTATACGATACACGGTCGTGAAATGTTGAAGTATAACATAATTATAGTTATGAGCGTTTAAATTTAATTTATCGTTGGTTTACCGGCAACAAACATTTCGTTTATGCCATTTTATTGATGTTTTGCGATTTCATGGCTGTCGATAAACGAGGAGGTGAAAAATGATAACGTGGTGAAACGATAATAGGGAGTTAAATATTTTAATAATTACTTGCAAGCATAAAATATTCCACTACTAATAAATAAAACAAATAGTAAATATTGAACAAAAATAAATAAATTGACTAACATTTTTTTATAGCACTGTAATAAGGCGAAGCTGTCATGATCGATCAAATTTGAAATCGATCTGAAAATATATAGAAAAATTGCAAGATATTTACTACAAACATATATTTAATATAAAATTAGTATTCACCATGGGCAGCCATCTGAAGCATATAATAAAGATTAAATATGGTCCCACTGAACACCGAGTATTAAGCGTTATTGAATATTCAATATTTTAAGTGTCAAATTGGTTCCACTTAATGTAATGAATAATATACAATAATTAATTGTTCAAACACTTTTCTGATTTCTGAGAAATATAGGTATACTTGTACTAAATATCCCACGCATTCTATATGAGAAATTTTCAGATTTGTATCGAACTTTGTCAATTAATAATCATGATAGTCGTATCTCGTTAGAGCGCTAATTCTCAAAATTTTTTCTGCACACACACTGTGTTCATGTAAGGTGTCTACAAACATGTTAGCAATTACCTATACGATGCAAGTTGCTCGTTCGTTCTCAAAAAACGAAGGTCGAAGATAGAATCAATTATAACGTTATATTTCCATTTTCTCTGTATTTTCCAGTATGTGGCCATCAAACCACTACACAACGATATATCATACGCGTCATGCGCGTGGGTAACACGCACTTCCTACGCGTGTCGTGCACAGCTTCCCACGTATCTGGATCGACGTAAGTACGTGTCACGAAGGATAAAATTCTCTGTTTAATGTCACGCATCACGATGCGGGATACGACGAGACGTTTTGCATCTCAAGCGTGACCAATCGATCTGCAAAATCAATTTTCCTAATCGGAATAATAAACTGTATCTCCAACTGCGTCACTCAGGCTACGGCTTAATTCCTTCGCAATTGGATATCTACATCGTAAATCGTGTAATAGTCAGACTTCGCTATATATACGGCGAAGGGACGAATATAATGGAACGTTTGGAGTATAAGACACGCGAGGATCGAAAATGAGGAGACACGTTCGATTGATTCGAAAAGAGAAGAGATAGATGGTGGCGTGTGGTACCTTGGGTGCCCACGGACACGCAAACGATGCTTCCATGGCAATTCAGAAAGTCGAAAAGCGCGGCCACCAGCCGGCATAGCCAGTTGTTTGTGCTCGTCAGTTGCCAACTGTTGCCGAATATTCGTTACGTCGTTGCACCACTTCTATTGTTAGTGATTCGATAATTGTATAATAGTTGGATATGTTGCATACAGTTAAAAATGGTTGATATAGCGCGCGGAAGAGTTATTGCTGAAATTGAAGAGCTTTATGAATAAAGGGTTCATAAGGCAAAATGGTCAACTGGATAAATTGAGGTGGATTGATAATTATGTGTCAACGATGTTGACGCGATTATGTGAAATTTAAAGATGCAAACACGCTTATTGTGATACTTAGCGGACAGAATATAAATGTACGCGTATTTATACAAATCTAATTTCTTCGTGTAAGTTACGCAATTAGATTTTCTTTCGCGGAGAATTTGATAGATAGAGCAGATAAGTAGTTAAGATCGTTCACATGTCAAGGTACCAAGTTTCATTGTTGCAACAGGGAGAGGAAATAATTTTCAGCACGTCCTTGGAGAAGGGGGTATTTGTCCTCCCATCCGCCGACCAACTCTTAATGGGTTTTTAGCCGAGGCCGTAAAACGCATTAAAACTCGTACCGATGACGAAGAAGGAGGTTCCTCCTTGCCAAAAATCAGGCTGTGCATCAAGGTTCCCCCCAGAAATTCACGGCAGCACAGTGGTACTTAACACTCGTCACTTGCTTTACTCGCAATGACCGACTAACGAGTCGTCAACTTTTTTCATTCGACCGCTTATTTTCCTTCTATCAAAAATTATGATTTGTCGGCTCATCGATCGTGCAAATGAATAAAATTTCCTTCAAAAAATTTATGCATCATTTACTATTAAGATACGTAAGATGAACTTGACATCTTGTTATTAGGAGACGAAAAGTTAAAGATATTACGATTTCAAGGCTTTTTAAAAAAAAATGAATTTTATTTGTCGCGTGGAATTTTACAAGGAAATTAGCTTTTATATCTAGAGATTGTATGGAACCAGGGACGTTTGTGTGTTAGTATAGTATTGTATTGAGAAACACTGGCAGGACCATCGTGGGCGTACCTCAGCACATCCCATATACCTATACAGGTTATATACTGCTATTCGCTTTTCGTGTTTAGGCGCAGTACTGCGGCCTGGTCGCTTCCAAAAACTACCGCCGTAAGATGATACTAATTTTCTATTAGGGTGCAAATGTGCAAAAACCGCCGTTATTAGGTGACGAAAATCGATCCCTGTCCGCACCCTCTCTCAACAGGATAGCACGTTTCCGTTTCCCTTGTTACAAAAACAAGACGTTCACTTCACCTGACCTCACGTGTCCTTTACGTCCCATGTGCTCGTATGGGCAACTTCTAGCTATTTTACTGGACGAGGTCATAACTTATTTTATTATTGGGAAATAGTGATCCGAAGCAGGTTCCTGCGTCGTTAATCGCAATATTTGACAGTGTTAGTTCGATGTATAAATACATAAAATTCTACTTTAGAAGTAACGTTATAAACTGGAAAAAGGATTCGAATTACAATTGCATTAATTCAGAGATCGGTACAGACTCTATTCTGCACACCATCGTTACATTACCTAACCAATGCCACACAACTACCAGGAACCTGGTAGTTATCTAACAATTATCAACTGTACCAAGGCCGCCGAAACCGGCCATTTTCAGGGGAACTCCCTTCATAGTCTTCCTAACCTTCCCTCAAAACCCTCAAACTCAAACAAAATCCATCAACAACTCTTTTAATTTTTCGTCTCGTTCTACGGGCCTCGACATATTTCATGATATAACAAGTTCGATTATTCTATGCAGAATTCAAGATGGAATTTTAAGATGTTGAAGAAGCTTCACTCAAATATACTAAACAGGTCTTTTGTACAGCATAATAAGATCGTTTTTATTAATTCTCGCAAATTGTTATCGCTGTAACATAACTTGGCGTGCAATAATTACGCCACGAAGCGGGCTACGGTTGAGCCGATAATTTTTTGCGACGTTCTCATACGTACTTCCATTTTCTAGAACAGCGGTGATACCGGTCGCTCGGAAAGTAAAAGGCAAAGCAGTCGGTAGCAGTTCCGACGCTCCACATGCGATTGAGTTATAAAACCGTTCGATCGGCGAATCGTCGAGCACCGTTTAACAGGAAATAAAGCTGTGCAAATTACCCAGGTGAACGCGGGTTCGGGACAAGGCAGGAAGGTAACGGAGCCGAGTATTATGGTGATCCGACGTATCGTGGCTGCTCGTTTAACGAGCAGTTAACGGGGTGCTCGGTTAATTACGCGCTGCCAATAACGTAACTAGTTATATTTTAGATTAACAGCTCAATGGACCGGCAGTATTTTCTTGTATTGGTCCAGTCGCGTAGTCACATTTTGTCAGATCGATCATAGTTAACTTCTGTTTATTCTTGATATTTTTGCAGAGCTCAAACGTTGCATAATGAAACATTTGCACCGAAAAATTGGACGGAAGTTGATTTGAAATATTTTGCGTAAGCACTCGTCGTAAGTGCAATTTTTGGCACTGATCATAGTTGAATATGCGAGGAATAATGCATCAGTATTTCATTTCTCGTTCTAAGTGATCCGAGTAAAATTTTTAATGCTGAATATAGTTGAATGCGTGAGGATTAATGCATCAATATTTCATTTTTCATTTAAGAGCGCAATACTGAAATACTGTGACTCGCCGACAGTTAGCTAAGAGTTTTTTCTATCACGCGTTCCATTCGTGGAATATGCGTTCTATAAAACATCGTCTGCTTATTAAAGATTTCTCTATATGTTTTAAAGGAAATTTGTATAAATTATGGAAGCTTCGAGTGCGTTGGTTCTAGATTAGTAGTTGAGAAAATAGGATATCTTGAGAGATAAAAAGTTTGATAATTGAATCCTTAGGAGATAATTAAATGAAAACGCGGGAAATATGATTTTCTTATGGGATCTCGAGAATGAGATTTAACCACGATTCATGATCGAAATGATTAATGATCGATTTTAACTAGAAACGTTTCAATCGAAAAACCGGCATAGGATAATCACTCGACATTCACCAAGAAAACTTTTCGAACAAAAATTGCATCTAATCAAACTGTAGCAATCGACCAATCAAATATAAAGATCAAAATTTACGAAGAATTTCGAAATTTCCAACAGTAGCTATCCTTTATTCTATCCTTTGTCAACGGCAAAAAGTGATTATTATCGATCATAGATTGATGATTTGAAACTTCGATTAATACAAATATTACAATTATCAATCCAAATACATCAACATGACATGACTGATAAGAATTAATCACCATGAGCGATTCGATATGAATATCCTATTTCTGCGGAGAAAAGATAGCGGCCTCGAAACTTGTAGTTCGTGCAAAATCAACGAAGATAAGGAAGACGTATTAGATCGTGAGCCAAAGTAGCAAAGTAAAGAACCAGTTAGAACGAAGTAGAGAAGGAATTCGCGTGTAGCCAAGAACGTAGGCGGGTCTCGAAGGCTTTCGCCTCTATTCGAGTGCACAGGTCCAAAGTGGCTTTCACCAGCGGAAGAGGATCACAATGGTCTAAAGTCTAAGAGGTTCCCGCGCAATTTTCTCAGAAATATAGAAAAATCGTGGTAAAAAGTTACGATTCGAAAAATGTTCTCCTTCGATGAATCGATGAAAGATCACGCTCTGCGGATGTTGACTGTTGATTACGATTATCATTCCTCGTCGCTCTTATTTATAAGTATCAGGATACTTATAAAAAAAATCGACTAAATCTAAATAATTAAAATCCTGTAAAATGATTGAAGATCTTATACCGTGGCGAATTTATATGTTCAGTATCACGAGCGCTTCATCGATTATAGTCGAGTTAAATTCCCCTTTTGTTTGTGTATTTCTCGATAGCTGTGTTAATTAGTCACCATGTGTGTCATTAATTTTCATTGTAAATGATTCTATAAATCAGACTCAATCTGTGGTTGGAATTTTCCAATTTATTCACTTCGAATATTTTTCAACGAGATTTCAATCATCGTTATGTATTCTTAATCCACCACTTTTTTGTACCAATCGTTTTCTTAGTATCCATGTCAATTATTACATCTTGTACGTTAATAGGTATCCCCATAATTTCTGAACGATTGTAAATATTTTCTACAAAATTTATCTTATTCGTTATGGAACCACGTTTTTCCCCTCCCATTTCCTCCATCCAAGGATCAATTGCGCGAGTTTTGGCGGCGATAGCGACTCGCTAAATCGAGCTTGCGCGGCTTAGCTATTTTTATTTATCATGCTTCCCGTTGAAGTCTAAAAAACGTCCAACTATAGGTAACAGCGGAAGCGTATCGATTCCGTTTGTGACATTCTATCGAGCCGCGTGCCGGGCACGTTGCTCTTCCGTTTAAAATGTCTGGGCGAAGTTTGAAGAATGTCGCGTGTCTTCGTGAAAAGAATTTCGTAAAAATAGAATACTTTAGGCTTCCTCAAGGAAGAAGCGCATAGATAGAAAAAAGTTTTGTGACTGCATGTCGGTACGCCAGAGGCGCACGAGAAAACCAGCTTGTAACAAATTACATAAAAGACAAGAATCGCGGAATAAACGAGTGGGGAGAACGGAGAGAGAAAGAGAATGGCAGCCGGGTAAACGTGTAAATTGCACGCTGGCCACGCGATATCGATCTAACGTGGTCCTGGATAGCGCTGATTAGAACGCTAACTAAAGCCGATTGAGCAGCACCGATCGATTCGATTCACGGATATAAATCAGAACTTCGGTTGGTCGAATGATCTGGTACGTGGCAAACTTCCGACTTGCTTCAACTGTCTTACGTAACGCGGATGCGTCGAGAAAAATCGAAGATCCTTTTCCTTCCTTATCTTTATCCAGATGCTTAAGAATCTACCTCGATCGAATCGAATTCACTGAAATTTTAATCGTCAGTCGAGAACAGTAGTAGGAGGCAGGCAACATTTTTCTCCGAGATTTTAGATATTAAGATATTAAACGATAATAAATGATTAAATTAGATGGTAAATGGCAAATAGTATCAATAATCCTTTTTATTGTATTTTCAATGAAATATCGACCCGTTGGTTTCTATAATTTCCATCTTTTTGATCGACTATCGCAAACATCTTAAGCATATAACAATGTAAGCGTTGAGTATGGCCCCTGAATAGCGAAGCTAATTAACCTATTGAATAATAGTTTGCTGTTTAAATTACTTTTGTCGCTCCTATGAAATATGTACATATATGCGTATACTAAATACTTTCTAATTCCTATACGTATCTTCATATTTCTTTCTTTACCATTGCGATCACAATCGAATTCCAAACTGTTTCATACAACACATATAATATATTCATAAAAGATTATTATTACATTATATTAAGATTATTATAAGATTATTGTTATATTAAGTCTGCAAATGTTCAAATGCTTGTGTCAGTCTGCGTATACTGTGCAAACTTTCTCAAATAACGCGGCCCAACTTTTCCATCCCACTGGTACCAGGAGCGTGCGTAGATTTGATTGTGCTTCGAGCGCATTGGTAATTTGCGATCGACGTCGCGTAGGCCGCTACGCTACGGGAAAAAAATCGGGCATTACACGCGTGGAAGGCGAGCAGAGATCACAGATAAGGGTGGCAAAAGGTGAAACGCATAAATCACGACACCGTGGCCATGTGATATCGATCTGTTTCGACGGGCAACCGATTGGTACACGCAGGCCGATTGAGCGGCGCTGATCTAACCGATCCGACTCGTATAAATCAGATCTGGTCGGTATCTCTTTTTCCAGAATGCCGCGGATTTCTCGGTCGGCCGCGGTGCGATGCACGAATAGGTTGCGCATAAATATTCAGCATCGACAAGGTTGCTACACGTGTACACGCGCGGAAGCTACAAACCGCGCTAAACCCGAAGATCGCATCGTTTCTTCCTCTTGGTCTCTTCTGCATCTGTTCTATATGCTAGGGCCATGTGTACGAATTAATTGTGAACGCGCTTATACGCATTTTGTATATTTCTTGTATCTGTTTGTTAGAAATAAAATGTACGATTTAATATTCATTCGTTTCTTACAATGTTACAATGTTACGAATGACTGATCTTGTAATATTGCTAATGACAATATTATCATATTTCCCGTAACCAATCGCGTCTATGGCCAATATAAAATGTTAGATAATTATAGTAAATATAGTAACATGTTTGGTTTGGTTGGAAGAAGGTAGCAAGTTTTTGTTTCGGTAAAAGTAGGTTATCGATCATCGAATTATAATAGAGAGTTTGGCTAGAGTTGAAATAAGTATAGTAGAAGTCTTTTTACGGGTTTATTAAACACATTTGAATTTATTCGTAGAGCGATGAATGTAATTCATACTGAGTTTTTAATAAGCAACACGTGTCATACGTTCGCATATTTATATCGAAACGAAGGACTCGTTCTACGAAAGGTCGTGGATACCTTATGTCATCGAATAAACGTGTCGAGTCTCGCGTTAAATTTTATCATTACGTAACAAACATTCTTACTGTCTAGTAGATAAACTTATTCGTATTTGTGAAAAAGTTCTGTTGCAATTAAAGACATGTTACGAAGGAACGTAATCTTCCTGATGAAGGCACCTCTTATCAAACGACACCGTACCTACTAGAAACATGCAGCGCATTGTCGACAGAAAGGGGAAAGAACTAGATTTCTTTATCAAGTGGGACACCGATATATTAGATTACGATAGACACAAAATGTCGCACGACTCGAAAAAAACGACAGACGTAAAACAGGTACCGGAGTTTCGCCATTATCCATGAGAAAACGGCAACCGATTAATTGTAGTGATAGCCAACGTTCAATTAGTTGATGAAAACAATTTATGTCGATCTGTCACGATATGAAATTTCCATTTCATCCGCGCTAATCAGTCGACTGAAAAGGATTTACGATTGATTCCACGAAATAATCCATAACTCATGAAGTGGTTCTATTCGTGCATGAGACGTCATTCTTCGTCTTCTCCTGACAAGATTGTTCATTTAGGCTGATCTTTGTAGGTGCAATAGAACTGTATTTTTCTGCGTGCATTTGAAAAATGAGATAACACTAGATGGGACATTTTAACTAAGGATGACAAAATCGATTTCTCGAATGTTTCTTTTTTTCTTTTGTTTCATAGAATTTTACGTTCAGATAACTAAGTACGTCAGTTGATAGAAGTTCATTAACAAAAATTCATTTAGCAGCTAAAATTTCGTTCCAGTAAATGAAACTCTGTAACCGTGTGCTGGCTAAAAGAGAAATCATTTTACAGTTAACGAAGTCATTATATGATCGGCTTTCTAGTGGAAGGACTCGCGATCTACGCACGATTATCGTTAAAAGGTGTCGATGAGACCGCAAGATACACGTTTATAAGGATAAGAAACGAGCTTAATTTAAAACAAATACCAAGCTTCTTAGCTACAGTTAATATCCTTGCTTTCGACGATTGTTCCAAAAATCTCGTTTCCAAGATATCGTTTTTACTAATCGTTGAAAGCGAATGTTGACGCACTTGTGACATCCTTCCAGACATTGAATCATTGATTAATTATTTACAACGTATAATAATTAGATCGTTTCCATGCATGATTAAATCGTACAGTTACAAGACTTGGAAAAAGTAGGGCAGACTTGTGGAAAGAGGAAAAAAGTCAGAATATTAATTGCTGTTCATTATAATACCATGATTAATAAAAATCTCATGTTAATTGCGCAATCAATGATACGCATTTTATAGATACGATTCGAATGAGAATCAATTACCATTCGTTAGGTACCATTAAACAACTCCGACTAGTTACACATGTTACATCCTTCAAAACAACGATTTCTATCTATCTATGGTAAAAGACTCGACTTTTTACACCTGTCGAGTTTCACGCTGTATACTTAATGGATCTTCCATCGAATGTTTCTCTTGGCAATATATTTTTATACGAAACGATCGATTCGATTTTTCCTGACAGGATGTTGTGCAAGATCGTATCTCCAAATATTAAGAAGACTGTTTTTAATACTAAAATGACTTTTTACAGATTGTGCATCAGATCGATATTTCAACTATCAAAGATTGCTCAGCAAATATTCGGACTAAACTAAACTGATAACTATAATAACTAAACTAAAATAATCTGTCTATAGCTGAAAGGTAAGTTTTCAAATATTACAGAACAGATCAATATTTCCTCCTGTATTTTCTATTTGTACTATTTTTCGTTTCAGCGTTTAAATCCCGCCATTGAAAACAATCAGCATCATGCAGAAATAAACGATTAGAGTGGCAGCGATTCGCGATGAGCAAGCGACTTGCTGGAACCATCGACTAGTCAAAGGACTTCCGGTCCTTCCTATGTGGCGTCTGAAAGGGCCGGATGCGTCGAAGTGTACTAGTCGGTCGCGATCTCTTACGCAATCGCGTATTACTACGTGTCACCGTGGCCGTCGTCATCGTCGGCATGTCAGCGATAGAGGAACATACGCGCGCGGGAAAGAAAGACAAGAACGGACGGAGGACAAGAGGATAGACGTCGCGACGTCTCTCGATTGGAAGTGGGGAATCGCTTACGTAATTTCTTCTTCTTGGAGCAACTCGCGACGAACACACTCAGGGAAACCACTACTATGCATCTCTATACGCGCAAATACGTCGAAAGAGGAAGAAGCCGCGTGACCGTCGTTGCGTATATCCATCGTTTCGTAGAAATCTGACAATTCGTCAACGGTTCATCAACGCGGCCAGCGGTGGCTTTTTGTTATTCCTTCTTTTCAACGACAATGGAATATTTCTCTCTCCCTTTTGTCCTTTTTTTTTTCTTTGTTATCCTTTGTATTCTCAAGAGAATTCTCAGGAGAATCACAGTAAGAATCATCGATTGCTAGCAGATTCCACGGGACACGGAGAACACGGTGAAGCACGGATCATTAACTAAAGCACGATTCGACGGAAGAATTTGTTGATTCATCGACGTTAGTGGCACAGAAACGCGATATACCGGAGGAGTATTCGATCGTACTTGTATATGCGTTTACTTCGTAAAATCGATCTCATCCTTCCATCCTCGTTCCATCCTCGTTCCATCCTCGTTTCATCCTCGTTCCATCCTGGTTGCGGAACGTCGTTGCACAGATAATCTACGGTTAGCCGATTCCTCTTGTTACCAGCCTGATCGTTAAGCCTCTTTTTTCTTCAGCTGTCGGCATTACCGCGATACTCGACCGATGCCTTTTTTTTGCCAACATTCTTCCGTCGCGGGAAAAACACATTTATGCGATCGATTTGCGAGAAATGAAAATTCAACATGGACAAAGAGAGAAACGACGCATTAGATACGATCTATTGCGCGAGGATTACTGGACATCCTTGCGTGGCGCTGGTGGCAGCGTGGAATTATTTTTCGCCGCTTTGTGCACCACATTCCTCGGCTAATAAGTCATTGACGCTCGCCGTCACGTCAAGTATGTACCTATGACTAGTGTTCTATATGTCCCGCGCGAACGAGAGCTCGTTCTTCTAGCTTTCTATCCGTTCGATGAATTCCCCTCGTTCCCGGATTCCTGATGTCGGGAATTCATACCGCACACAATGCTCTACCGCATTGTTCCACGTTCCTCGATCCCGCTCCCGCTGTCAATTATTCTAAAGCCACCCGAGTCCACAAGAAAGAAAAACCGGCCGATTTTTCCTCATCTTTCTTTCGATAGCTAGTTCGACTGTTCGCTGAATTCGAGTTTATCTGGGAGAGTTGCAGCTGGTACTCGCCGAGAGATTCGACCTCTAGTCTTGACTCGATTTCGAGTTCGATTGCACAGATATATAGATTACATATGGAGAATTTTTTATATTTTTTGCTAATATTTAAATTTCTATGCGGTGAGGTTTATCTGTGATCAGATATCGCTACATGTCACTTTATTGAAGGTTTGAAGTTTCATTCGTGTGCTGTTAAAATCCAGTTTTCTTTACTGCGAGTCTCGGAAATGCTACATACCGTTTACGATGGAAGGAACGAAATTTCTAATTATAAAATAATGTTGGCAGTTCGTTAGAATGAGAACTAATTTATAGCCTATTTTGTAGATTACACCATTATGTTAGGAAGTGGAAAGTTTGAAAACTTTCAAATAGCACTGTATTGTAAATAACAGAAAAAATGTGAAAAATGGCTGAAAATTAAAGAATTATACTTAATTACTAACTTCAAAAAGTTGACACTTTTCAAAAATAGCTGGACAAATTAATTACACAGCATAACAATTAAAATGGCATCATGCACTCGCACCTGCTTACCCTTCGATTTCCTATCTTTGGATCGTTGTTGATTCAACCATTTGGATCAAATTACTTAATTATAAAATACTTCATTTTTATGCATACCTTGTGTTTTAGGCGATAAAGATCATCAACGGTATTTATCTCGCAAATTAAAATTAATTGCTCTAAAATTGCGGAACTTAATTTTAAATGAGCCGAAATTATTGCTTCACCTATAGAACCAGTTTTTAGCACTAGCATTACCGACCTTTAATACGTATCCCTAACTATATTATAGATTGTCAGTTGCAATTAGAACAACATGATAAAAACAAGTGAGTATATGCACCTATATTTTAATCCCAATAAAACAATATTCTTCATGTTTTTTTAGTAATTACAAAAATAACAAATCTCGTTACACTTTGTCCGGCTTGGTATTTTATTGTTAATTTCTGTCATCCATAGATGACCATGATTCACAATAAAAAAACGAAGCGATCCGTGAAACACGAAAGGGATATTAGATATCATGGTTTACGATATTATTTCATAGGACATATAACGTAAATAAAAATTACGAAACCTAATTTAGATCGAATTCAAATTATTGTCACCTATAGAATCGTCTTTTAATTTCGATCAACCATCTACATACAACCAGCAGGAAGCGAAACGCTTGATGAAAGAAGAAAAGCTCTATCCTATGGTTTAATACGCTGATCGAAATGTTACCATTTCATTATCTCGCAAACACGGCTGTTAAGGATGGTGAACGCGAAGATCGCGTTGTTATTAACGACGACGCATTTCCTGGAGAACTGGAAGGGTACCAGGCAGCTCGCCAGCTACAGGTGGTTCTGTAACATCGTTCTCCTAGCCTGTTACCGATCGCTGTTACTTGTTTCGTTCCCTTTTGCCTCTTTTCTCCCCTTTTGTCGCGGCTCCCGTTTCCCTTGCGCGCGGTTTAATACGCGCCGCGATCAAATGAAAGCGCCGCTCGCTCCTGCGTCGTAATTGCTTGGAATTGCAGCGGGGCACGGTCAGCGTGATAAAATATTTCGCCTATAAAAAGCCAGTCCGGATGCTTTATGGAATATTGAACCGGCGCTGTTTATTACACAGCAGGGACAGGTTGGCGAGTTTCATCATGGAATCGTTTGATTTCGCAAAACCGTTGGCACGTGCCCTGAATGTGATGATATGATAATGTAACGATAATAGGGTGGATAGTTAGGTGGAAAAATGGTGAACGTAAATAATGAAGTGGTAGTACCGTTGTGACGTTTATAAGCAGTTTAACATAACAAATTGAGATTGAACATACATTGGAACTTGATAAAATATTTAATGCGCCAAATATTAGAATTATAAATAATACGAATGAATAGTTTATGAGACAGCTCAGTTGTGATATCTTAGAAGAACATTCGCGTATCGAAGTAAATTTCAAATACAGATATAGTAATGTGGAACATTGAATGAAGAGATAAATTTTCTTGACAGCGTATCAATTATTCAACTGTTATCGAGCTGCACACGATTTAAAATAAGTTAATCATTTTTGAAATCACGAAGTGTAAAAACATGCTATACGTGTGTAGTGTACTATTTTATTCGTACAGGTTCCGGGGCATTACCATAATCCTATGTTGCGACTGAGAAATGTACTTGAAACTTTAGTAAGTTGCGCTATTCATCAAACTACGCTTGAGTCACGCTGAAGCGACACTCAGGAATGTTGGGCTTCTTATCAGGAAACTTATTAACAATGTTGCCTAACCGAGACAATTGAGGCTACTCGTACTATTTACGGCGACAGGAAGTTACTGCATAACAGAAGAAGACTAGGAAAAGAACAAAAGACAGCTATAGACTTACTACTTCCAAAAGTTTCATACCTACCTTGGATTTTCTAAATCACTTACTTTTACTATAAAAATATCTCTTGGAAAGGGGGAGGGAAACAATAGATTCCGAAGAATTTCTACAATTTATATTCGCCATTACATTTGTTTCTATTATAAAAATATCTTCTCACAAGGTAGAAATAATTAATCCCTGGAAATTCTTAAACTTTCCATTTGTCAAGATCAACGATTTATAATAAACGATCTATGGGCTCGGTATAGTCTTCTATTTCTCAAGAAAAGATCATGAATCGAATACCATCAAAAGTTCATGGAAACGCGACAGGAGGCTGATTAAAATGATCGAATCGAATCGATTGTTGCCTAACTGAACAAACTCGGACCTCCGTCGTTGTCTCAATAATTAAGATCGACAAGATCCCCAGAGTAGATGCTCTTTATACGTCTGCATTAAATGACTATATTTCTCATGTTGTAGTCGAATCTGCCCGCGATGCGTATGCATGCAGGAACGCGTCAGACCTGGAAACCTGGACGATTGTAAGGCCAGATGCCGACGTGCGGCTTTGCATCCACGACGAAGAACGACGACGAAGAAGAAGAAGAGGCGAAGAAGGAAGCAGCAGCAGCAGCAGCAGGCTGGTTCGCATAGGTGCGTCGTAATGACTGCAGCTCGGCGAGCGGCCGATGGATCGCTCGAATACCATGGTAGCATCGCGAAGCCGCATTTTTCGCGTAACTGGAAAGACTACGCGACCGCGGGCGCCCTTTTCTCTCTAGAGTGCCCTGGTGCCTGGTAAAAGCAGAAAGGAAGAGGCAAGAAAGAAGAAAGAGAGAGAGAGAGAGAGTGAGAGAGAATGAGAAGAACGGCAGGAGAAAAGGAGGACGACAACGAAACGCAAGAAGATGGAAGAGAGAAGGACAGAGATCGAAGGTCGAAGAAGGAAGACAACCGTGACTATCGTAGTCGATTACTAGGGAAGCAAAAGGAAAATTCTGACTCGTAGGTGGCATTTTATCGTGATTAGAAAACCTTTTTCCTCTTCTTCTTTTTCTTTTCCATCTTCCTCTTTTCCTTCTTCCTCTTCTTCTTTTCCTTTCTCCTCTTCGTGTTCCTTCATCGTCAAGCGGACGCTGCCAGTTTCTATCCTCGAGGCAAGATGGACTGCCACGCTCGAGGGATCCTCTGACGCGTCGCATCCGCAGCGACGGAATTCTTACATAACCCGCGCCACCTCCCGTTCCACGTTATTGTTGCCGTTGCCTTCGTTTCTGTCGTTTGCTCGAAATGCCGATGTCGTCATTCCACCGGCGATTCAGCTGGCGAGAAGCTAAGAAGGAGACAGGGGGGTCGATGGTTGCACCAGAGACGCGAAATTGATTCTGCCAAACCAGGGAGAGGGGATTTTCTTGGACGAACTTGTGGAAAATTAGTAGAAAATACATTGGAATCTTCACCGTTAAATCTCGTTGTCCATCGAACTGAGTTTACCACATTCAAACATTAGACAAGAGAATATCTTTATATGGTTGCTTCAATCGGCAGAAATTTATAGTGTCATATGCCTGAGGCAAAAAGATGATTCTATAGTCGAACGGCGAATTTTATTGCACGATCTTGTAGGAAACTAATAATAAAAAAAAATTGCATAGAACTCTTCATAATTGTCATTGTTGACATTACATTACATTGCTAACATTAATATTGAAAAGCCTAACTTTTCCCCATTCTAAACTTCATACGAGAGAATATTTTTATACGATTACTTCAATCGGTAAACACTTACGGTGTCATGTCTCTGAGGCAAGAGAATAATTCTGGCGAACGACGAAGAGTGGATTTTCCTGCACGAACTTGTGGAAAAATCGTCGAATAAAAATCTTCATCGCGAGTACATAATAGTATTTACTCTTTGCTATATTTCGATATTCATATCATGTATATATAAGACGCACTGTAGTGAATGGTTACTTCAAACAGACGCTTATAATATCGTGTCCCTGAAATGACAAGTTGATTCTGATAAACGGAGGAGGAGGGAATTTTCTTGGACAGACTTATGGAAATTGATGGATAACGCATTAAAAATCCTCGTACGAATTTTTCCATTATTTGAACATTAAAATTTCAACTTTTTCAATGGCCATGTCTTACTCCGGAGAACAATGTCGCACAATTATTATAATCAGAAGATAACCAACGACAAAATAATGATTTTTTCGAGCCGTCTTATTACAAATCAACGGAGAGCGTATTAAAAATATCTTCGTATTAAAAATGTCTATTTTCCAATGTTTATATTTTATGCATCGTCGCGCGGTTACTTGAACGAAGATACGGATATAGTGTCGTGTCCCTGAAGAGTCGATTGAAACGGCGAGTGTTATCGATCGACAGCCAGGACGAGGGTAAAAAGTGGAACGAGAGGAGGCGCCGCGGCCTCTACGAGGCGCGAATCTCGCGGCATGAAATCGCCGCGACGGGAGAAAACCTACGGGGCCTTATAATAGGCCGCAAAGCTGGTCGAGTTCTCAAGACGCGGCCAGGGAGAAAGAGAGAAAGAGAGAACAGGTGCGTGACGTCAGGTGGGCAGCACCTCAGGGCCGCGCGAGTGAGGCCCCTTACTACTTTTCACTGAAACAGATCGCTGGTCAAACGGCGCCGCTCACAACCGCGCGCACTTCCACACACGCGTTCATTCCATATGCTGAATAATCCGCGAATAGAACTGATCACGCCTGTCGCTACATCTTTTGAATCTACCTTCTGCTCGACATTCCACAATCCCTTTACATGTAGATTGATCTTAAACTGTAGAATTAATGATCATTAAAGTATAAAATTAGTATCAAAGCGATGAAAGGTATGTGGAAAAATATATGGTAACAAAAAGTCACAGAGAATTCCTGAGAGTGCAGCGATTCAAATCGATAAGATTTCTATGAAAAATTAGGAACAGGATATATTTTGAACACTTTGGAAAATAGATAATGACAAAGAACGCCGGAGATTCTGAGAATCGCACCGACTTGAATGTACAGAATTTCTATAAAAATTGAAAAATTGGTCATTTTTGGCAGTGTAATAGTTCTATATGTCTAGTTTTTTAAACTACTTTGTAGTGTATTCGTTAGATTACTGCGCGATAAAAATTAATCTAACATAATTATAGGTTTGTACAACTAAACGCATGTTCAGACAGCAAAGTCTTTTAACATTGATTAAATTGTGGTACCAAAATAGTAAATTTCCTTGTATAGCGAGTGGTCATAAATTAAGAATTCTTCTTCTTTCTTTTTTGTATTCCATAAAAATTTTCCAACAATAGAAGAAGCAATCCTGAACCACCATAATCTGATCCAAACTACAAAACACTTTACCTTATATTTTTCCATTATACCATGACAAAGAAACCAAATTAAATGAATCTCTCTTCGAGTTACTGTTTCACAAAAATATAGGATCCTAAATGGAAAGTAAGAGACTCATATAATGACCCGGCGCGATCGTAGAAAGCATGAAGCGGATAGCAGCTTTCCCGGTTAGAAAATAAGGAAAATCGAGAGTCAGGCGGAAGGATGGAACGATGGCAGCGTAAAAGTAGTCTCGAGGGTGAGACGAACGATCTCTGGGGTCTTTGACGAGCGCCGTGTCGTAGTCGATCGTTGAGAACAGCGAGAACGTTGAAGCTGCAGCAGGAAGGAAGGTGAGGACAGAGAACCGCGCTTGTAAATTATGTATGAGAGTGTACTCATGGGGGATTACATAATGGCTTGTTTACGGCCGCACGTAAACAGCAATCAATGAAGCCAGCCACAATCGCCCGCGCGTTTCGTCCAGAAGATCGTAGGTTCGATACAAGATCGCGAATTATGGTAGGTGTATTGACGTAGAGTATAATGGAAAATCGAGTGTAACACGATGGAAACGGAGTGTCACAATATGGGATCCGGATCGATGGGTTTATTAATTATTTATGACGATTGGCTGTCACTTTCATCGACACGCGATCGATCGTCCATTTTTGTACAGCATCGCGCCTTCTTGCCGCTCCACTTTTACCCTTCGAAGAAGTAATTAAACAATTACCTTTATCGTGTCTTTGGCGTTTTTGCTAATCATTTGCTGTGAAACGTGAGATTTGAAGACGTTGATCGATATTTTATTTCAGTCTCGATTCTTTCTCTTGTTTATTCTTCCCTCTGTATATATTCGTAGGCTTGAAATATTAATTTACAAAGATAATTAAACGGTAAAATATTTTCTCAAAAATTAGTGGGATGACCAGGTAACGCTCTCATCTATCTAGGGAAATTTTGTAATGAATCTTCGATGTTATGTATGGTAGGGAATTTTAATGTTTGGAAGCATATAGATCTTCGTATCAGGATATGTCTTTAATATAAATTATTGATTTAGTTTTCTTATATTACATTATTAATTCTCATTGACTTCAATTCAAATTATAGACCTCTCTCTTAAGGCCTTCAATTATGTGTAAATCTTCTGACCCACTGACTACTGGCACAGTAATTGATTAATGACACTACAGAACTTGAAGTTCGTTAATCGAGTGTAATACGATACACGATCGATAAGATAGAAACGGTGGCAGGGATACAAAATCTTCCCGATGATTACAAGCCTCCGCAACATGGCTCCCCATGGTGGCACGGCGCGTTTGTAAATTACACGAATTAATTCGACCGTTTCTTTGAAGACTACCAGTCGCTCTTAACGAGCGTTTAACACAACGCGGCCCATGTGAACGATTATTAATGACGGCGAATGTATTAAGTACTATATGAACGTCTCGGGAAATCTATTTGCATCGTGTAAGCTTGTAGAGATACTTCTTCTTGTTTTCACCTCCATTTCCCCTTCTTTTCGTCGTTCTCTATTATTTCGATGATAGTGTCATTCAAGGTACATCGAATTAAAATTTCATTAATCACTTGATACAAAATCTTCTACACATGAGACCATTTTCCTTAGGATCGTTCGATTTTTCTACTCAGGCAAGAGCGATAAACATAGAGATGTAATGATAAAACGAATAACATAGCGTGTTCTTTCTCCAATGATAACGCCATTATCGTTCTTTCTCACGTTGAGACGTCGGCTTATCCAACGATTCTCAGGATCTCCAGTCTTTCCTATGCCCTCGACCAACCTCCTCCTCTTTCTCTTCTTTCATTCTTCTCTTTCCCGCCAGTTCCCGATGCAAAAATGTAATTAAAGGCGTGCGCTCGCGCGGCTCTCGCGCGTTCACACACACACACGCACACACATACAAACGTACATACGTATAATGAAAGTGGATGGCAACCGGCCGCTCTGTGCGAGTGAATGACGCCCGAAGGCCACGAAGGTGCTGCAACATGTGTGCAGTTGCAGTGGTTACGTGCACACGAACGCAAGAAGCACACACGACGTAGTACGTAAGTGCCAGTTAGACGTTCAGTTCTACGCGAAAAACGCCTCCCGTCCCGCGGAAAGACGCCGCATCGATTCGCCATGGAGGCCAAGGAGAAAAAGGAATCGTTTCGCGGCCCGTGCGTTTGGGTGACACGCGGATTCGCGAGAAATCCATCAAGAAACAGTAATTTTCTGCCTCTTTCACTTGCTCGTTTCTAAGAAACGACCGAATGAATGAAGATATACCGAGCTTTTTATTTTATGGAAAAGAACTATCAGAAGAAAAATCGTTTTCCCATTTTCGTTTCTTTGTGGAGTGAAAGGGCAAAGTGAATTTATCTTTTTAAATACGGTGGTTCATTGGGATTTTATTATTTGTCATTACATTCTTGAATTCCATTTAGTTGTACGAAATTTCAGTTGGTACTTGACTAAACAAACTCCTGTCCGTTGGATTTATTTATCCGAACGTCGATTCTTATTCTGTGAAAAAGAAAATGATATACAATAAAGGAGAATGAATAGACTTGTATCACATGAATTGCTTGTCCCCCGGCTGGTTCATGCATTATAAATAAAATTTTACTTACTAATAATACGCAGATGTTTTCCATAAATATTAACGTTGATTTTTATCAGGATAGGAACATGCTTACGCACATATGTACCCATTTATTTTCATAATAACACTTAAATCATAATTAGCAACGTAGAGTGCATTCAGTTCTGGCGTGAAAGAATCATTTCTTATATAATAAAGAAGTGTATAAACGGATGAGCGTTTTGGTAAAAAATTGTCTGCAAGACACGGTAAAGGAAGCTAACGTGGCTCGTGTCGAAGAGAAGAACGATACCAGGCCGTAGCTACTTTCCACGTGTAATTGGGTTAGATACCACTCCCACCTTTCCTTTTTTTACCCGCGAGATTTCCCATTATTCCTTCGTTGGCTGGCGATCCTTGCCACGACCAGACGATCGATTCCGCCAAGGCGATCCCTCGTTTGTAACCGGAAGACTGGGAAAGGTACCGAGAGAAAAAAAATCCATCTCTCTCTCTGCAGGTTCAGAGAGCCGCGCGTTGACTCCACGCTAATAGGCAATCTCTCTTTCTTCCCTCTGGTTCCCCATTCCGCGTCTCCTTTTTTCTTAATCAGGTAGACACAACCATTATCTTCGCTTCCTTCCCCCGTGAACGCGGCGTGGAGAGCTCGTTGGTTTGAAACGCGCGTGTGATACACGCAGGGCCCTGTAACTTTTTCGAAAAATCCTATCTTCCATCATTCGATTCGCGATGTCCCTTTTTCTGTCATCATCGTCGTCCAGCGAATCTTCTCGTATTTTTTTTTTTTTTTTATATATATATATTCGTTTTTAGTGTAGAAAGGAATAAAAAATATGATTGAAGCAGCTTAATAATGTAGGAGGGGAGTATATCATGCGATGAAACGTCTGTCGCGCGGGCGATCTGGATCCAAGCGGGAAGAGTGTGTTATACCGGCCGCAATGAGAAAAGCAAAGAAACGATGCTCGTGAGGCGTGAACGCAATTAACGCGATAGTTTCTTCTGTTCAGAGCCAAGAGGTAATTGCTGCACGTCTTGCGTTCGGTTTTCCATCAGACCAGACCGGGATAGCTTTTACGTTCAGCTTTCAATCTATTCGCGTCGCGAGAATGCACTATTTAAAGGGGAAAATATGGACAGAAACGGTCGCCGGAGGTAATTGAAAGAGAAAGATGCATGGGTATTTACCGAGTTATCTTGACCCAAATGTCATAGGTCAACAAAAATTATAGATTATGCAATTCAAATATATGAAACTTGAATTATCAGACTCTTAAGCGTTCAAACAAAATGTAAATGTCTATGATGGCTCTTCTAATGAATTATATCAGTTCGAAGATTGTAGATCAGTATTTCCATCATCAGTATCCTGGATTATTAATTTGAACAAGACAAACGTACAAATTAATAATCAACTCATCTAGGAATCGAATATACGTAAAATTTGTATAGTTAAAATGCTAAATAAAATCTTTAAATGCTTTAAAAAAAATCATCAAATACGAAGATGCATTGGTATGGCACTTTACCGATGAAGTCTTTCAATCCAAGAATTATAGATGAATATTTTGATCATCAATACTTCGATTGGATCGATACTCCGAGCGAAAAGAAATGTAATAATCGTTAATTACCGTGAAGGATATTTGTGCGTGAAACTCGCGCCATGAAGATTCTAAATATATTTTAAAAAAATGGTCAAATACCCACGCGATTAGCCAAAACAAAGGCAAGAGGCCGTGAAGAGGAAGAGGCACAACAAGTTGAACATTTTTTAATATGAGGATGCAACTAAACGAGACGCGACGGAGTTGCTTTTGTTTTTGGAGGTCAGAACGAGAGGAGAGTGTTGAGCAGCACTAATTGACCTCAGGGGCCCGACTGACCCGGCGTGCGTCCGAGCTGACAGCCCGGACCAGCCGACGATTAAACTTCCCGTTAATATTGCTCGCTCGTTCTCTCTCTCTCTCTCTCTTTCTCTCTCTTTATCTCTCTTGTTTTCACTCTGACTTTCACATATATACATACGCCGTTCCTTTCTCCGTTGACCGTTTCCTTTTACCCGCGTGGTTCGTCCTTATACGCTTATCGTATTCGTCCATCCGATTCCTCTCCTTTCTTCCACGATTTCGTCCCTCTTCCAACGAGTTTCTTTTCTAACCTCACCTCTTACCTAGCCACCTACGCCTTCGTACGGGATATCTATGAATATTTATGCCGGTGGTGTAGAGTTTAGGGGCACAACTACTGCAACGAGTATTGTCGAAAGTTGGCGAACACAGGGGTGGATAGAACCACCCCCTTTCGCGTCGAGTATCTGCTCGCTCTGCATTCGATGCGATGCATCACGCGATTGCGTCATTGAAACGACGCGAAGAGGAGTGGGTACCAAGTGTATTGGTCGGCTCGTGAGGTTTTGGAAGCTCGTCGATGATATGAGAAATTTAAGGAACCTAGTTTTGCTTCGCAAGGAATTTTGCTAATATTAAAATTAATGTGCACTCAGGAAAAAAATTAATAGAAAGTTTAAAATTAATACTTGTATATATGAGTATATCAACAACTTCTATAATGCAGATTATATAATTGCCTTGGTCAATTATGATTTTTGTAAAATTATGGTGTTCTTCCGTACCAATTACTCTTTAGATTTTATTTCGTATACTGATCAACCTATTGGCTTGCAATTTTTCTTTAAACACGCGTAAACTATCCACGACTGTAATACCAATGTATACGTCTAATATTGAAACATTATTTATAATATTTGTATTCAGTAGTCCTCGCCGAAAACTAGCAACTAACTTTAAAGTAAATTTGAAACTAAATTTTGTCCCAAGCGTAAAACCTGTTTCCATCATACGAAAATCACAATCCGTGTTACGAGAATACTAAAAATATTCCAGGCCAAACTCGATAAATCCTACTTATCCTTTCCCCTCGTGAACTTGTTATAATTAGCGCAGTAATTAAAAAATGTTTTGAATGACTCTTTGGACAACGATCAGCTCATAACTGTCCATCGAGCCCCTCTCAAAAAACAAGTGTTTACGATCCACTTGCACGTGCTTCGACAATGTCCACGACGCTATACGTAAAAGAAGTACGCGTCTCTTCCGGTCCCATTAGTTGCCGCTGGTTCGCCTGGAATCGTTCGGGACTTCACGGTTCAGAAGCCCCCTTCGCTCGCGATCTTGGAACTATTTCCTGGCGGACCCTGAACCAAGGACCGGAAGTCGAGAACGCTATCGAACGCGCGTAAAGGTGAAATTTTGTGGTGAAGAAAAGTTTTCGTGGCCGTTTCCGGATCTGCTTGTCGAGCGCCTGTCCAGACTTTAGAACGAGCGAATGAGCGAGCACGAGCACCGACGCGAGGGACCCCTGTCATTATTTCCCACAGCCGCCGTATGTTTCTACGGTTCCGCTAGGCTAATCCCAAGACACGGCGAGAGGAACGATAGAGGGAACACGGGGAAGCGAGCGAAAGAGGGAGAAAAGAGAAGCCACTGTGAGAGGAAGGAAGGATTCCTCGAGGGGCCCCGCGTACAACCTGTCGTGTCCGCCTTGACAAAACAGCAAAATTGCCTTGGGGGATAACGGCGGCGGCAACCACGGTCAAGAAGAGCAAATTCTTCTTTATCAAATGGAGAAAGAAATTGCCGGCCGGAAAGCAGCAGTTTTATGAAAGCGGTGATAGACCTTTCTCACGGACAGACAGTTTCTGCTTGGAGTCAGATTGTGAATCTCGGTACAGTCCGGTGTTGGGGTAGGATTTCGAATTTCTTCAACGAGGTCTGAAATTGGGAGCTGGAAATTGTATAGAATTATACCGGGTAAAAATATGCAGAACTTGGTATGTTTTATATTATTCAATGAAGTTCAATTCAATTTATCATAGGATAAATAATAATAGATAAATTCCTTAGATACAAAAAGGCCAACTTGTATAATGAGGATTTAATTTCAAAATAAATCTTTGGGACAAGATTTGTCTTCTGTCGCTATTCTTGAAAATAAATTTCTCAAACTGGATCTTGCGCAAACGAAATATACTGTCAAGGCGGGAATTCGGAGTCGATTTTCATAAGAAATTAGGGTGTTAAAGACCGACCAACCAAGATATTGGATAAACGCGACGAAATGTGTCTTGGAGATATTTTTGTAATTTACCAGAAAAGTAGGAAAAAGAAGTTTAATATACCAATTCTGTAGCACATGCGTGCGTAGGATAATCATTTGATAAAACCGAAAGTGAGATCTTTTCGTTCTTGAATTATATTCTATTATTTAATCCTTCTGCATTATCGAGTTACGATACCGTATCGAATTGCGTTAGAAATGGATCTGTTTTACAACCTCGCCTTTCGATCAAAACCAGGATAATTAACAAATTAAAATTCCTCAAACAGCAATTCGCAAAACATTTTTTAAACCTTCCAATCCCGTTCGATAGCAGAAAAATGATTGAAACACAAATTACAACTTAGGAAATTCAACCTTGCGGCAATTAGATCGCTCATTGTTCCTCGAGTACGCGAACATTGCAGCTCGACTGTAGATTCATCTAAATCATTCAACATGAAGTTACACACCTAAGTAGAAGTATTCCATTGTTTACGGTATAGGAATTATCGTTTGATTTTTCGCCGTTGTACGACCATTTTGCCAGCTAGACTCTTACGTACGCTCATGAGGACTTGATGTGAATTATGCAGGTGAAGCCAGATATGAAAGCTAGGTCGCCGGGGTTCGTAGGTTCGTGGACGGCATACCGTGGTGCAGCGGCATCCTGCCTTTGTGAACGTTTTTCTACGTCTCTTCCTCTCTCTCGCTCTTTCTGCTCCATCATAGTTATTTCATTTTCTACTTACTGTGGTAACGAAACATTTGTCCCGGAATAGCATACAACTTGCCTTTGGTAGCGTTAAAAATAGTACATTCGACGATAATTGCATGAAAACCCGAACTCGATTGTCCATTTATAGAAAAACCGAAGGCACTGTTGAAGGAAACTCCAAAGTCAGGCATAAGTGTGTCGACGTTTCCTATGAACGGCGTTCGATAGGGGAAGATCGATGCACGCTTATATCATACGAAAAAAGAAGGAAATAAATAGAAGTACGGAGGTATGGTGAAATAAATCCAGCTCGTATAAGCTTGGTGGTGAAAAGTTGTCGAGTGAAAAGTTGGTCAAACACACATAGGGGCGGTTATCCGGGATTATTTAGGAATGTTCGATCCCATTCCTCGAAAGGGTTCGTCAGATCGGTGTCACTCGCGTGTAAGTTTCTACCAGCAGCCACCAGGTCGACGTTTAACTCCTTAGTGTGGGTTGGTGTATCGACCTAGTAGAAGCATGAGTTAATAATAACAAAGAATCTGGGCTCTCATTTCGCTGTCGTTGCTCACGTCGCCGCAGAAGGGGTTCGTAATGAAACAAAGTTCTAATCGTTAGCAGGCGTGCCTATCGATCCTCATCATCGTTCCTTGTTGCTACCGGTGTATTGGTGGTGATGGTCGTGCAAGGAAAAGTTTGCCATTTAAATTGCCGGATAACTTGCCGCGTATAACTTGTACGACCGTATACAGGCTAGCCTTTGATTGTTGTACGTAAACCGAATCGAACCAAAGGAGGACTAGAATCGTCGATGTCATTCCCAATCGTTGACATCGTCTATTCTGCGGGTATATAGTATTCTACGAAAGACACGTAGTGATTTCGTGCCAACTTTTTCGACGCTAGAACTGCAAACTATAGCGTCACCGTTCGATGAAGTTCAACCGACGTTTTTGTGACGTTGACGACGATAGGATTATACTATATCAACGAGTCTTTTACAACGCGTCCATCAACATTTGTTAAGCAGATGTATTCGTGTAGAATGAGTTCAAGAAATTGAAGCCTTAGAACGGATGGACGAATTACTTGAATTCGAACTTTTATCAGTGCGAATGTACTATTTGCTACACTTGATATATGCTTTCAAGCTTTTATCTTTCTTCTCATTAGTCAAATGGGCAGCTAGTTTTAGTAAAATAGTGTTTCGTGTTTATTATCACATGAAATTGACTATATTTTTTCAAGCGGTAAAAATATATCGTAAGGGATTTATGCGTTTGAATTCAAATTCTTCGAATCTTATTTCTGCCACTATTATCTTCATTGTGATTTTTCCAGTAAATATTGGATCCGAATACAAGTAGCTTGATTAATCTGAACGCATATTAACCGGAAAAATACCATGAACTTCAAGTGTTTCCATCTTGAGACTCGTATTTTTTCCTGACACCGGAGAATTATTCGAAATTAAACGTAGCCAGAGCTGAGATGCTCTTTGCACGCGACCATTACCAAGTTCGTGTTGTAACGACAAAATTAACGATCCGTAAAACCGATGCGACTTTGGCCACAATCTGGATCAAGCTTATCCGTATGCTTAGCGTTAGAATTTTTACATTGCGTCGGTCGCGTTCTGGTAACTTTGTAACGAAACGATAGTCATTCTGAGTCACGATAATATCTACCACGGAATCGTCATTAAATTTGCGTGCACGATATTAGAAATTTCATGAGAAAAGGTACTAATTTTGTAATGTTATTTCTCTAGTGTTATCGTAAGAGATAATTCAATACATTTTCGAGTTAGAAAAAGAAAAAAGAGAAGACTCACGATGGTGATGATTCCTAATGTGTAATTTGCAGTATTTAGATTGCCGAGGTTCGCGTACAAATTAGGACTACGTGTTCCAGGATTACGGCCTGGTTAATACGTATACCTCTTGAGAGGTAACACGATAGCACCATCGCGGCCCGATTTACAAAGAGGATCGATCGACAAAGGGCATCTGATAGAGGCTATACCGGGATCTTGCATTGAATGGATCGCGGTCGGTTCGTGGTGTGGTTTACGCGCTTCCAAACGCGAGTGGTATGATACCGGGGTGTAAGGCTGTGAATCTTTAAGCCTGACTTACACGTGCCAATTTAGAACAATCCAATACGATCGCCGAATAGTAACGAAGAAACTTCCACTCTTGGTCACGAATACTAATGAAAATGTGCAAATCTGAACTTTTGAAAATTTTAATTATTCCACCTCATTATTACTCGACAATTTATATAAATCTTTACAGAATATTACTCTTATCGCATAAAGTTTTTCGTACAAGAAACAACCCATTCGATTCTTACTTTCAATCGTAAATACTTTTACACGTATTCGTAGTATGTTTGCAGTATGCTCGAAATATTCGTACTCGCAAAGTAACGAGCGAATGAATTAAGGATGAAGATAGCAATTTTATGAATAATATTCTCGATATAAATCGATTGAAAGTTGGGGCTATTCTCGTTGGAAGATTAATATTTCAGAATACCTCGTTAACAGGGTGTTTCAGGAGGAGCTAGAAAAGATTACTTTTAAGTAAATCGTTATAACATCGAACAAATTGAGGAAGAAAATCGAGGAGTATGATTTTCAGCGGTGTGAGGGGGGCTTAACGCGGTGGGGCCCGATCCTACGGTTTTGGAGGAAGAGTACAAAACGCAAAGGGCTCGGAGCAAAGACGAGACGGTGGGCGGGGCGCTTCTCGAGCTCCAAGGCGATCCACTCCGACCTCTACCTTCTTACTTAGAGAGATAGTAGGCGCGCATCAACGCGTTACATCTTTCATGAAACAGCAAATGAGAGTTAGAGATTGTATAAAAAGCGAAGCGATACGATGTGTGCGTATGCACGCGCACGCTTTTACGGCCGCGTGCTGTCGGACGATTCACGGGAACAACGCAACAAACGGCAGCTGCTTGAGATACCATCAGGATCGGCGAAGCTGCTTGATTCTGACAGCACATTAAAATCACTCTTTTTTTCGGACTTCGTCCAGTTATAATAACCAACGCCCGAAATAAGTCGCGGATATTGCCAGGCGCCAACCCGCCAGTCAAGTAGACAATAATTATGGCCACAGGGTTTCTCGAGCGACACTCGTTAAGCTCGGTATAAGAAATTTGTTGTCGTGATGGCGTTCTTAAGAACGATCGGTATTGACGTCCATAATATTGATCGGTGACGGCGAGCCGTTTTTATTAGGAGAATACGTGGAATTACATACTAGGTTTTGCCGTTGTGCAAGGCAAAAAGATTCGATTTAACGGAAAATTCAAAGTAATTTTTTTATAAGAATAGTTAGAATTCATAAGATTGGGAATTTTTATTAGGAGAATACGTGGAATTACATACTTGGTCTTGCCATTGTGCAAAGAAAAAGATTCGATTTAACGGAAAATTGAAAGTAATTTTTCTTATGAGAATAGTTGAAATTTATAAGATTGCGTGTTGATCGCGAATTTCACGATTCGAGACGTGGAAATTTAAAAGGATATTTTAATATTCCAAGTACGAAGATTCAAATCCAACAACTCGAGGATTTGAAAATATAAGCTGAGAGATGCGAGGGTTTAAATACGAATCTAAGAAATCGATAGTTCGGATACAAGCGGAAAGATCCAAAGGTTCGAATCCAAGTTGGAAAATTCAAAATTCCTTCTGTAACATGTCACACATGATGACAGACACGAGTCTATCATCCGTCAGTTCTCAGCATCATCCGACAGCATTCATATCGACATTTCGAGTAAACACTGCATCGATATTATACTCGAGATATTTCTTAAGATATTCTAAAGGTTAATCTCGTCGACGATATCATGACTATTCTCGTTAGACAACACGCATTACATATCAAACAGCGTTCATATCCAATGTCAGGTCGACAAAAAATCTTGACGATTGCCGATGATGTCTAGACGATTTAAATTCAACGACCATCGCGCGTTCCTTTATCGAATATTTGTTCTTGACGAAAATTGACGGGCATATCACCGCGATCAACAGGATCGTGATGGCAAACAGGATTCGACGGAGTTGTTGCAAAAGATCTGGCGAAGTGCTGCACGTCTCTGGTAAGAAGAAGACGTCGTTGAATCGATCGATCGGCGATCGATGCCGATTGAGACGTTCCTCGGGGTGCAGCGATGCCGCCTCGTTCTTTTTATTCTTCCTGAGCTTTGTGTGCAGAAACGGATTGACGAACGATGTGTCAGCGGTGACAACTGGCGCATGCGCACCCTGAATACAAAATGAAGCGGACGTTTGGTTGTCCGATCGGCTTCTGCGCCAGCTCGCCCCAAGCCCACGTGTCTTTGCCTGCTCGATTTTTATAATGTACCGAATGAATAATCGATGCCGTGGCGGACGATGGCGAATTCATCGGTCGACACATTTGTCATCGCCTTCGGAATCTAGCGACACTTTCTTCGAGAGACGAATCAGGTTCCTGAATGGCCGAGCAGCCTGGTTTCTTTTGTTAGAAAAAAGACACTAAGAATTTAGGCGAAGAAATTAATTAACTATTAACTACACGGTGAACGAGGTAAACTAGGGTTGTTTTGAAGCGAACCTGTTATATTAATAGCTACGAATTATTTCTTGCACCGCACGAAATTCGAAGGCACAAAACAAGATTCTACAGAAGCTTGTGTTTTTCTGTATTTTCCGACAAATGACGGGCAAAAATTAGTTAATTGCACGAAGCAAGTTATAAACTGGTTTATATTTAATATAAAATTTAACGTGGCGTATAAATTTTAAAGTAAATGGACTGTGCTCGCTACCGAGTTAAGAAAAAGGGAAAGAGATGATAAGAAAGAATGAAAGAAAGGCAAGAAAAAAGTTGGATGAAGAGATCATCATGCAGAGGAACTGGTCGCGTTTGACTGCAGATGCTCATTTTCCCTTTGAGATACCATACAGATACCGCGTTTTTTCGTTCAATTAACGCTGTTTCCGGAAGCCATTGCCTGCACCACTGATCGCTGAGTATAAATCGACTGAAAAACGAAATGTATTCACACGAACCGCGAAATCTATATTCGGGCTAATTTGTTTCTTGCTGCGTCGAATAAAAGCCGCATGCTTAGACCGATAAATTGAATCGATATACATAGCTTGTCAATCAAGGTCGTGCCTCGCCTCACGGAAATTCTCACAGTAAAAATAAAACGTCACGTAACTCATCATTACGTAATAGTACACCTGCTTGCTCAATGATCCAACAAAAACAGCTGAGCTGCAATCTTCGAAATATCCCTCGAAATACGCGTTTCATCCCTATTCGTATAAATTAATCGATAACCACCCATCTAATTAAGCGTACATCGTTAAACGAGTACGTCTCATAGACTTTATTCTTCTTACTTGTTCTCGTCACTTTACTTTACAACTCGTCACCTTACATTGAACTCTACCTTTTTATGACATTTTTTTAAACAATACAATTTCTTGCTCTACTTGAGGTTTAAATGAAATGCATTAATCGAATGTTTATATCGTTGTTGGCTAGTTTTAAAAAAGGCTATTCGTTCGAATGATATTTCATAGAGTGAACAATACTGCAAGAATTGTAAAATATGCAGGACGATATTCATATTACGATTAACATGTAATCGGTCATTTTATTTAAATACAAATATTCATACATAATAAATAAATATCTGATTAATAAATAAAAGGTGTAATAAAGAATGGTATTGTGGGTTATGTATACACTGTTGGTAATCCTAATCTAACGATGTGTACATTTCAAATTACCACAAGAGGAAAGATTTCTAAGCTCTCATAAACGTTACCTTAATGATTATGACTTCAATAGTACAATAAAAATTTGTCTACGCCAACCAACGAGGTAACAAAGAGTGTCTTCGCATGGCAGAGAGTAGGTGAACATCTACGGAGGTCGGCACCTTCCGAGACCGGGACAGGGTTGTAAAACGAGACCCGGCCCGAAGCAATGCCGCAACTATGCGGTACATAGGGTCGCCTTGGCGGCAATAGAAGGAAGGGACGAGAAGCTTGTGTGCAACGAATCGACGGATAAGTGGAAAGGGGAAGCAGAAGGAAGAAGGACGGGGAGAGACACGAAGGGGAACCGCCATGAAACAAACGAATACCGAAAGGGCTGACCTGCAAGAGTGACTGGGAACGATAGCGAAAGAGAGTTGCTCGGTTGTCGCGGCAGAGAGAAGGGTGAAGGAGGTGGATGCAGAAGAAGAAGAGGAAGGCGACTCGGAGTAAGAAACCGAGAAAGCAAAAGCGCGGGGACGCTGCCACTTCAAACGACCCGCGCATTCGTCCTCCCTCCACTGCTTCGTGGTGGTTGCCGCGGGAGTAGAACGGATTACGAAAGAGGAAGAGAGACGGATGAAGAAGGAAAAGGACGTAATGGTGAAGGAAGGGGCTGCCAGGACGACTACTCTGGATTCCTATAATTGTTCATTTTTGCAAATTCCCGAGTTT